>NC_041383.1:539280246-539329086 GCF_002162155.2 Triticum dicoccoides | reverse complement strand
GGTGAGCCATCCAAACGGCTTGGATGCGGGATAACTACTCTTCGTAAACCATTGTAAGAGTGGGAAAAATGGTGAAGGAGGAGATAGGGGAGCGGCGAAGGTGTGCGATTCTTGGCCGACATTTGGCCTTGTTTAAATAGGAGATTAAATAGACAGCAGACGGGAGGAGCTCAGCCGGCGTTGCGTTTAATGCCGGCCCGGTCATGAACGGACGTGTGTCCACAGTGGGTTTCTTGGCTTCCACACGGGCAGGTTTCATGGAGGTGTTTGAATGCGGAAAGGAGGCATGTTCAGCCGGGCGTGCAGCGAGTGGTGCCCTCGACTCTGACGTACGACACCGCGCTGTTCTTCCACTGACGTGTGGGCTCTTTGGGTACATGACTTGCATGTCAGTGACTCAACGCAGGCGGCGCACATCAGAGAAACTTTTGCTGGGCCAGGGCGGTCAGAAGCCGGAATTTCATAAATCAATGATTGTTCATTGAGTGTGACGTCATCTATTTCATGTAGATAAGCCTACTATGTTGATAGCCCGTTTGATACGTTGTGATTCATAAAGACCGCTGCAAACATCAATGGTCTGCTTATCACACATAAGATTAATTAATAGCCATAACAATCCATGTCCTTAACAACGGGTGCATGCATGTATAGGTTGAGCGTGTGTCTTGCATCGTGTGTTATGTGCATGCAGGCGTGTGAGTGTTGTGTGCATGCAAGGGTACGTTTCAATGTTGCCTGCATCTCTGTGTACGTGCGTGTGTTTGTGAGTTCATGTGTACGTGTCAGTGTTGCACGCCTGCATGCGTGCGTGTGTTCGTTATGTGTACTGTCAGTGTTGCACGCCTGCATGTGTGCGTGTGTTCGTGCGAGTCTTGCATGCATTCATGTGTACGTGCGGGGTGAGGCTACACGTCAGTCGACTGACTTATTCATCTCTGGTCATTAGATTTTCCAGTCGTTGGATACAGAATCAAGGGCTTGCAGTTTATCTTCAAACTCCAACCCCCTGAGCCGCCAGCCACCACCGGCCATACCGCTGGCACCCGCCGCCTGCAGCCGGCCCGTGCCGCCATGCCGCCCCGCCCGTCGGTCTGCCGCCGCACTGGCCATCCCCCTAGGCCCCCCCGCACCGAGCTTTTTCTCCGGTGATCCCCACACTACCGCCCAATCACCGCTCCCCCCAACCGCAGGCGACTGCCAACCAGAGGTCTCATGACTTCGAATACCCATCGACCACTAATTTATTACCATTTGTCCTTCATATATACGCTGACAGGTGGGCCCTATGGTAATGTGCGCTGCTGAATGTGGACCATTTGACTAGTCAATTGATCGTGTCATCAACACATTACAGAGCTGTATGGTGAGCCAGTGACCGTATGATCACCCTAAAATGTATTTTATTAACACAATACAGACTCAAACTACCATTTCTTGCTTTCATATGCGGGCTGACAGGTGGGCCCCACGGTTACACGCCCCGATGGTGCAACACTAGTTGCACCACATGGAACGTTTGACTGGTCAATTGATTGTGTCATTGCTACGTCTTGAGCTTGCGTTGGTTTTCCTTGAAGAGGAAAGGGTGATGCAGCAAAGTAGCGTAAGTATTTCCCTCAGATTTTAGAACCAAGGTATCAATCCAGTAGGAGGCTCCTCAAAAGTCCCACGCACCTACACAAATAAACAAGAACCTTGCAACCAACGCAATAAAGGGGTTGTCAATCCCTTCACGGCCACTTGCGAAAGTGAGATCTGATAGAGATAATATGATAAGATAAATATTTTTGGTATTTTTATGATATAGATTGGAAAATAAAAGATGCAAATAAAAGTAGATGGAAAACTTATATGATAAAAGATAGACACGGGGGCCATAGGTTTCACTAGTGCCTTCTCTCAAGATAGCATAAGTATTACGATGGGTGAACAAATTACTGTCGAGCAATTGATAGAAAAGTGCATAGTTATGAGGTTATCTAGGCATGATCATGTATATAGGCATCACGACCGTGACAAGTAGATCGAAACGATTCTGCATCTACTACTATTACTCCACACATCGACCGACTCCTGCCTGCATCTGGAGTATTAAGTTCATGAAGAATAGAGTAACGCATTAAGAAAGATGACATGATGTAGAGGGATAAACTCGTGTAATATGATATAACCCCATCTTTTTATCCTTGATGGCAACAATACAATATGTGCCTTCCTGCCCCTGCTGTCACTGGGAAAGGACACCGCAAGATTGAACCCAAAGCTAAGCACTTCTCCCATTGCAAGAAAGATCAATCTAGTAGGCCAAACCAAATTGATAGTTCGAAGAGACTTGCAAAGATAACTTAATCACACATAAAAGAATTCAGAGGAGATTCAAATATTTCTCATAGATAAACTTGATCATAAACCCACAATTCATCGGATCTCGACAAACACACAGCAAAAATAGTTACATCTAATAGATCTCCAAGAAGATCGAGGAGAACTTGGTATTGAGATTCAAAGAGAGAGAGAAGCGATCTAGCTAATAACTATGGACCCGAAGGTCTGTGGTAAACTACTCACAACTCATCGGAGAGACCTTGGAGATGATGTAGAGGCCCTCCATGGTCGATTCCCCCTCCGGCGAAGCGCCAGCGAAGGCTCCAAGATGGGATCTCGTGGATACAGAAGGTTGCGGCGGTGGAAATAGTTTTTCGTGGTGCTCCTGGATGTTCGGGGTACGTGGGTATATGTAGGAGGAAGAAGTAGGTCGGTGGAGCAACGAGGGGCCCACGAGGGTGGGGGAGCATCAGGCACCCTCGTGGCCGCCTCGTTCGTTGCTTGACGTCCACTCCAAGTCCCCTGGATTGAATTTGTTCCAAAAAGATCGCTCCAAAAGGTTTCATTCTGTTTGGACTCCGTTTGATATTCCTTTCCTTCGAAACACTGAAATAGGCAAAAAAAACAGCAATTCGGGCTGGGCCTCTGGTTAGTAGGTTAGTCCCAAAAAATGGTATAAAAGGGTAGAGTAAAGCCCATAAACATCCAAAACGGGTAATATAGTAGCATGGAACAATCAAAACTTATAGATACATTGGAGACGTATCAAGCATCCCCAAGATTAATTCCTGCTCGTCCTCGAGTAGGTAAATGATAAAAACAGAATTTTTGATGTGGAATGCTACCTAGCATAATTCTCAATGTAATTTTCTTTATTGTGGCATGAATGTTCAGATCCAAATGATTCAAAGTAAATGTTCATATTGATATGATAAACAATAATACTTCAAGCATACTAACAAAGCAATCATGTCTTCTCAAAATAACATGGCTAAATAAAGTTATCCCTACAAAATCATATAGTCTAGCTATGCTCTATCTTCATCACACAAAGTATTTAATCATGCACAACCCCGATAACAAGCCAGGCAATTGTTTGATACTTTAGTATTCTCGAACCTTTTCAACTGTCATGCAATACATGAGCATGAACCATGGATATAGCACTATATGTGGAATAGAATGGTGGTTGTGGAGAAGACAAAAAAGGAGAAGATCGTCTCACATCAACTAGGCGTATCAACGGACTATGGAGATGCCCATTAATAGATATCAATGTGAGTGAGTAGGGATTTCCATGCAATGGATGCACTAGAGCTATAAATGTATGAAAGCTCAATAAAAGAAACTAAGTGGGTGTGCATCCAACTTGCTTGCTCACGAAGACCTAGGGCGTTTTGAGGAAGCCCATCATTGGAATATACAAGCCAAGTTCTATAATGAAAAATTCCCAATAGTATATGAAAGTAAAAACAAAGGAGACTTCCTATCATGAAGATCATGGTGCTACTTTGAAGCACAAGTGTGGTAAAAGGATAGTAGCATTGTCCCTTCTCTCTTTTTCTCTCATTTTTTATTTGGTGGGCTTATTTTGCCTCTTTTATTTCTTTGTTTGGGCTTCTTTGGCCTCTCTTTTTTGTAAAGTCTGAAGTCTCATCCTGACTTGTGGGGGAATCATAGTCTCCATCATCCTTTCCTCACTTGGGACAATGCTCTAATAATGAAGATCATCACACTTTTATTGATTTACAACTCAATACTTAGAACAAAATATGACTCTATATGAATGCCTCCGGCGGTGTACTGGGATATGCAATGAATCAAGAGTGACATGTATGGAAAATTATGGAAGTGGCTTTGCCACGAATACGATGTCAACTACATGATCATGCAAAGAGCAATATGAAAATGATGAAGCATGTCATAATAAACGGAACGGTGGAAATTTGCATGGCAATATATCTCGGAATGGCTATGGAAATGCCATAATAGGTAGGTATGGAGTCTGTTTTGAGGAAGGTATATGGTGGGTGTGTGGTACCGGTGAAAGTTGCGGCACAAGAGAGGCTAGCAATGGTGGAAGGGTGAGAGTGTGTATAATCCATGGACTCAACATTAGTCATAAAGAACTCATATACTTATTGCAAAAATCTACAAGTCATCAAAACCAAGTATTACGCGCATGCTCCTAGGGGGATAGATTGGTATGAAAAGACCATCGCTCGTCCCCGACCGCCACTCATAAGGAAGATAATCAATAAATAAATTATGCTCCAACTTCATAACAAAGCGGTTCACCATACGTGCATGCTACGGGAATCACAAACTTTAATACAAGTATTCTTTAAATTCATAATTACCCCACTAGCATGACTCTAATATCACCATCCTCATATATCAAAACAACTATCAAGCATCAAATTGATCATAGCATCCAATTCACTTTCTATGATAGTTTTTATTATACCCAACTTGGATGCCCATCATTCTAGGACCAATTTTATAACCATAGAAAATACCATGCTGTTCTAAAAGACTCTCAAAATAATATAAGTGAAGCATGAGAGATCAAGAATTTCTACAAAATAAAGCCACCGCCGTGCTCTAAAAGATATAAGTGAAGCACTAGAGCAAAGCTATCTAACTCAAAAGATATAAGTGAAGCACGTAGAGTATTCTAATAAATTCCAAATCAAGTGGGTCTCTCTCAAAAGGTGTGTAAAGCAAGGATGATTGTGGTAAACTAAAAATAAAAGACTAATATCATACAAGACGCTCCAAGCAAAACACATATCATGTGGCGAATAAAAATAGAGCTCCAAGTAAAGTTACCGATAGACAAAGTCGAAAGAGGGGATGCCTTCCGGGGCATCCCCAAGCTTAGGATTTTGGTTATCCTTGAATATATTGGGGTGCCATGGGCGTCCCCAAGCTTAGGCTCTTGCCACTCCTTATTCCATAGTCCATAAAATCTTTACCGAAAACTTGAAAACTTCACAACACAAAACTCAACAGGAAATCTCATATGCTCCGTTAGTGCAAGAAAGAAAAACCACCACATAAGGTACTGTAATGAACTCATTCTTTATTTATATTGGTGTTAAACCTACTGTATTCCAACTTCTCTATGGTTCATACCTCCCTATACTAGCCATAGATGCATCAAAATAAGCAAACAACACACGAAAAACAGAATCTGTCAAAAACAGAACAATCTGTAGCAATCTGTAACTTTCGAATACTTCTGGAACTCTAAAAACTCCTACCAAAATAGCAAGTCCTGGGAAAATTGTCTATTGATCTACAGCAAAACTAATCAACGCAAAAGCACTGTTCTGTGAATTTCTAAAATTATTTTCGTGCGTGCAAAGTTTCTGTTTTTCAGCATAATCAAATTAACTATCACCGTAGGTTATCCTATAGGTTCTACTTGGCACAAACACTAATTAAAACATAAAAATACATCTAAACAGAAGCTAGATGAAAATTTATTACTAAACATAAGCAAAAAGCAAGAAACAAAAATAAAATTGGTTGCCTCCCAACTAGCGCTGTTGTTTAACGCCCCTAGCTAGGCATAAAAGCGAGGATAGATCTAAGTGTTGCCATCTTTAGTATTCGGAAAGAAAAGAGAGAATTTCCTTTCTATGGCATTCATCATTCTATTTTGGGAAAGCACATTCCCATTAATGGAGGAAGTAAGATTAAGCACATTATGAAAATTTGCATCTAAGCTAGCCTTCATCTCTTTAATAATTTCGTTTTGATAAAAGCATAAGAGAGTGGTAGATTCAACCTTATCATTCATGGGGTGCCCAAATATAGTTTTCATTTTTTTTCATCAGTATTTATAGCATCCCCTTTAGGAAAACCTCCTTTAAAAATAGAATCTAGAACTTTCTTGGAAGAAGCGGGTTAGCCAACATAGAAGCTAAGTATACCTTAATTTGATATTGTGGCACATAGCTAGCACGAATCCTTAGTAACCTATCCCAAGCATATTTTAAAGACTCATCAAGTAAATAACGAAAAATTCCGGAGTCATCTTCATCAAAATTATTTAAACTTTCATTGGTAAGCCCGGTAGGTCTTTCCATAGCATCATTATTTATGAGCTTAGAGAGGATAGAGGGACTATCCAGGCACCCTCGTGGCCACCTCGTTCGTTGCTTGACGGCCACTCCAAGTCCCCTGGATTGCGTTTGTTCCAAAAAGATCGCTTCCGAAGGTTTCATTCCATTTGGACTTCATTTGATATTCCTTTCCTTCGAAACACTGAAATAGGCAAAAAACAGCAATTCAGGTTGGGCCTCCGGTTAGTAGGTTAGTCCCAAAATGATGTAAAAGTGTAGAGTAAAGCCCATAAACATCCAAAACGGGTAATATAATAGCATGGAACAACCAAAAAATTATAGATACGTTGGAGATGTATCAGTCATCAACAAAATACAGAGTTGTACGGGTGAGCTAGTGACCGTATAATCACAACATGTATTTTTTTAACACGGTACAGATGCAAGGGCTCATATATACGCGCAAGCACTCAGCGCTATAAGCACACTCACGCAGACCCTACCCCTATGAGAACCTTCGAGAGAGCGAGCCAACATATGATCTTGAGATTTTATGAAGTCACCATAGGTGCCTCGTAGTCGAGTGGAACATCTCCTCCCACTGAACGCACATCACCGGAAAATACTAAAATTAATCCCAGGATAAATGCGAGAACCAGGACTTTAACCTTGGTGGGCTCGAGAAACCAATGTCCTCCTAACCATCCAACCACATGTTGGTTAGCACGAAAAATGTATGTGGTGACCATGATGAGCTTATTCTGAAGTCCAGTGACCATATCGTGCTTTCACTTCAAATACAATGACCGTAAGTGTCCTCAACCACATACGGAGCACGCATCAAATGCAAAGTCCGTCAGCATCATCAAGAAAATACGGAGACGTATCGTGAGCTAGATACCGTATGATCACCACGAGAATGTATACGGTGACCGTAATGAGCATATTCTGAAGTCCAGTGACCATATGGTGCTTTAGCTTGAAATACAGTGACCGTCATGCGTGAATGTGTCGTGGGCATGCATACTTTTAGAGGGCCACGAGATAGTTTCTGTGCATACGTGAAAGTGGTGTAGAAAGAGGGGGTGTCCGGTGGAGACAAGGAGAGATATGCCATTCATTTCTCTTTCCCGTGACTAATATTTTAGGAGAATATATAAACATTCACAATGCAGAACAAATATTTTTGGATGCACCATGCAATTAACTTTCATGTATAACATTGTGCTATTGTATATGTTTATTTTCTTAGTGGCCGATTTCATGTGTGGTGTGGTGGGCACATCATTTCTAGTTGTGGTGGGTCAACATGAGGACTCATGGGTCGGTTCCATCCTGCGCCACATAGGTTGGACCCAGACGCATTATACGAAGACCCATGTGGAGGACTCGGCGTACAACACAAAGCTACCAGAGTCGTGGAGGACTCTATCCCCATTGGTGATAAGCCGACTATATATGATTTGTAACCCTAGGCCCTGAGTACGTTATAGAAGCTTGGGGGCTAGTTCGTCGATAGTATACACACACGCACAATGCCTGGTATTCACGTGTACTTTGTACACGTCCCTATCATTAATATACAGTACCAAGAGTAGGCTTTTTCCTCAACTACAAGGGTCCGAACTAGGGTAAAACTTTGCCTCGTATTACCATCCAGCCTAACAGTCAGGGATATCCTACAGAATGATATGATGGAATCATATCTGCCAACTACTAAGAGAGAGGTGTGTCTGGGGGGCAGGGGCAATGTGTGCGAGAGAGGCCTAAAGATAATGTGTGTGCGGGAGACACGTAGGCACATATATGTGCGTATAGAGGGCTAGTAGAGACCATGCGTGTGTATATATGCATGTGAGAGAAATAGTGTTTTCTAACTGAGATTAGTGAAAAGAGTGGTACATAGTAGTCAGAAAGAGAGAGAGATATAGAGAAAGCATGTGCGTGAGACACCCCGACACCCCGTGAGAGATTGTGAGCATGTGTGAAAGAGAAATGCCGATGCATATAAAGTGTGTGCACTTATGCGCTAGATAGAGAGATATATAGCGCGTTTGTGAGAATGGGCCGAGGCATAGTGCATCTACGTATAAAAGGCGGTTCTACGCATTAAATTAAAATATAAATGGCATTATTATTTTTGGATGAGATCATGAATTTTGCAAATTGTGTATGGGCAAAAATTGGTCTATCAGACACCCATACTCTATTGAATTCTAGCATGTGCATGTGTTTATTTCATATTATCGATCAATAGAGTGAGAGCGGTTTGAAATACAGGCAATGGATTGCTTTTGCAATTCATATATAAACATTAATTAGTGCACTCCATGTTGTTAGTGTGAAGCACTTTATACATTTGTCACTTGCATGGATACATTCGAAATTGCTAGCTATGAAATAGAATACATGTTGAATTCAACATAAAGGGGGTTTCGAAGATTCGAATTCATAGGAAGTGCATTCATCTATTTGAACCCGAGATAATGGCATTTGTAAATATGATCTAAAAGGGGGCATCAATCTTTGTTGTGCGTTTGAACATGCTATATCACTACAAAAAAAATACACTTCCGCGATGATACGTGTTTGTCATAGTAGGTCGCGTTTTCTGTCATGCATGTACATCCATGACGATTTTATGACAGAATCAAGATAGTCATACCTATGCTGTCTTAGAAGTGTTCCATGACATTACCAAAAAATTATCATCACGAAAGTGTCCACTTCCATCACGATAAATTGCGTGTCAGAGAAGTGCTTTCTTCAAGGGTGACCGACACGTGGCATCCACCGTAACGGAATGCCGTTAAGCTAGCGGGTCAGGTTTTGG
The DNA here is from genome assembly GCF_002162155.2 of Triticum dicoccoides. Lineage (NCBI taxonomy): Eukaryota > Viridiplantae > Streptophyta > Magnoliopsida > Poales > Poaceae > Triticum > Triticum dicoccoides. The sequence goes on along the minus strand of NC_041383.1, from coordinate 539,319,852 downwards.
ATCCGATAACCCATTAACAGCCCCGACCAATGGGGATTTTCCACGTGTAAAATCATCATTGGCTGGAGGAAACACGTGTCGGCTCACCGTTGGGACCGATGTCATCCACTCATTGGACAGAAGGCGCCTATGATACGTCAACACGTGGCACGACCCAACAGAGGCCCATTCCTGTGAAAAGGACAGCCCGTTTGACTTGGTCAAAAGGTGGCGGGCCGGCCCATGGAAAGCCTGTTTACGACCTGTTCGCATATAGCCCATTTACAGCCCGCGAACCCAGGGCCCATTACACCCAATCCGAATTAGGCCCAGTAGCGTCATCTGGGCCATCTAATACGATTCCAGACCGTTTTCACTTCTGGCCCATGTATGGCCCATGACGTCTTTCGGCCCATATGAGGCCCTTTGTAACTCTTGGCGCATTAACGGCCCATGGTGAAACTGGCCCATAATGAACAGTGTATCACTTTATACCCATTAACGGCCCGTGGTGAAACTGGCCCGTAATGAACAGTGTATCACTTTATACCCATTAATGGCCCATTATTCCGTTGGGCCGTTTCCAGCCCATGTTATCCTTCGGCCTTCTGAGAGACCATTTATTCTTGGGCGCATTTCCAACATTCATTTACTTATAGCCCGTTACTGTCATTTTCTGCTTGAGGGCTAAATTCAGCCCGAGGTTACAGTCGGCCCGTTTGTGGCCCGTTAATACGTTGGGCCATTTTCATAGCATCATCAAATACGGCCGATTAACAACGCCCCATTATGGTCGGCCCATGAACAGACGATTCCAACTCTAGCCCGTTTACGGCCATAATGCGGTCTGTTATTGGCCCATGTTTGGCCAACCGATCATACGGCCCGTAGAAGGCCCATTGTGTCTATGACCCGTATAAGGCCCATTGTTTCTATGACCCATAGAAGGCCCATTGTTTCTATGGCCCGTAGGAGGGAAATGGTAACTACAGTAAATATGTAGCCCATGGTTATTGTGGCCTAGTTTTAAAAAATAGGTTATTGCGGCCACTAGCAAACCACGTTAAAAGAACTGCACTGACTACAAGCAAAGAAATAAACAAGACAATAAGGAAATAAATAAGCAAGCAACTTATGCTAGGCTATCACGGCTATTACACATATTACATCCACTGGGCATCAATGTTCGCTACCAGTGCAAATATAGGGAACAAAGCAGCATATAAACGCCGCAACAAAACAAGTCCAGAACTGAAACCACTTCAGAAGAGCTCAAGAAACAATGTCCTGGGTACCCATAATGCTCGCAAGATGCTTAGCAAGCTTATTAACTTTCTCTTGTTTGGCGCTTAAATCCTCCAGCACTTGCTGTTGCACCAGAAAGTATGCATCTGAATTCTGCAGGGACTTCCTCAGTCCTCCGGCTTCCTGCCGCATAACATCTGATCGATGTCTTTCAACTTGAAGTTGAGACTCAAGAAGCCAAACTGATTCAGGCAACGAGTTCGAAGAGCTGCTGCCAGCAGTAGTAGCCAGTAACTCAAACACTACATCAAGATAGGACTTTGGGGTTGTCTCAGTGTCTTCAATATAGTTTTTATCAGCTAACTTGGAGACCAACAGGGATGTCTCACTATCTTGAACCTTATCTGCATTACCTCCTTTACCATTGCATAACGGGGTACTCTTCTCCAATATTTTATCCGCGTTCTAAAAGAGAAACAAACAAACACATCACAGGTTTACAATGTAGTATATGAAACTCATTTTGGTAAACCAGTTCAGTAGTAAGGTGGATAGGATAACAACATGAAACAAACATATATCTATGTAGTATGGTCACTATATGGTCTATATTGTTCTAGTTTATGTTGCCAAATCAAGATAGATACAGTTTGAATCATATCTATTTAAGACAAAGCAGCATAGACAGAATATAAGTGCGGGAAACTACACAGCAATAACAACACTTGTAATGTGCATGGCATGAGAACATAACTTTTTATTCAATCGAAACTAAAATCAACATAGAGCAAGTTACAACAGCAAACACGTGAAAGAAACAGGTTTAAAACATACTTGTTGCGCCATTGGAGTTTCAACTGCATCCTTCAAATTTGAAATTAGTTGGTATGAGTAAATACAGTGATGCAAGAGCAAAGTAGTATGAACCATAGCTACGGAACCTGACTTGAGAACAATTCTTATTCTGCTTTAAGCATTGACTTGGGGTTCGGAGTGGTGGTCCTCGTGCTTTGGGCACTGCAATTGCCTTACTAACTGCTCATGTTTGGGTGCTCTGTGGTGGAGACGATGTTGTGTCAACGGGAACTGGGTTACTATCTGCTGGGGTTGGGGTTAGAAGGGGTGTAGCTGGTTCTCTGTCCAACTGGGTAGGGGTACAATCTGCGTGAGTCTGGGTTATGTGTGCTGGGGCTGGTTCTTGGGGAAGTACAACCGTGGTTCTATCTGCATCGACAGGTAGCATGATCTTTTCTGAAGACTATGTTTTTACTCCCATGGATACTGCCATCACCCCCTCCAATTGAAATGGTTGATAAACAAGAAAAGTAATTGAATGTACAGACATTGTAAGATAGACAGGAGCAATGGATAGTAGGGAAGAAAATAGGGCATGAAAGAATTCACATTTATGTTGTCTAACCAAACAGAATAGCAGGACATAATTTCAAATATATGATGGCCAATTAAACATGATAGCATGACACAATTTCACATGTATGATGGCTAACTAAATAGGATAGAATGACATACTTCAAAATATGATGACTATGTAAACAGGATGACATGATATAACTATACGATGTGTCTATTAAAGTGGTTGGCATACCATAAATCACAAACATGTTGTCGATGGAAACATGATGGCATGATATAATTCATGGATAGAATGACATAATTTAAAATATGATGACTATGTAAACAGGATGAGATGATATAACTATATTATGTCTTTAGAAAATGGGTTCGCATGCCATAATTCAGATACATGTTGTCTATGTAAACATCATGGCATGATATAATTCAAATATATGATTTATATACTAAGGAAGTGAGTAGAGGGCAATCACATATATGATGTGTCAACTAAGGAGAAGGCATTCAATATTGTGTATATGATGTAAAAACTAAGCATTGCAATTCAACATATGCATGATATGAGTAATATAACCCTGCCAAGTTTGAGTACACGCCTCAGGGGGATAATAGGACTGGTCATCTGCCTCTGAATCCTCCTCTGAAGAGCTATCTGTAACCCAAGATATCTGCTTCAGCAGGTAGCATTGTCTGCTCTGAAGACCTTGTTTTCACTCCAGATTTCTCCATCACCAATTCAAATGGTTGATGCATAGGAAGAGCAGTTGAATATACAAACATTGTCAACAAAAGCAATGAGGAATACAAAAAAAGGACGGCATGATATAATTCACATATATGACGCTTGCCTAAACAGCATCGCATTGCATAATTCACATATATAATGCCTTGCAACAAGATAACATTGCATAATTCACATATATAATGTCTTGCAACAAGATGGCATTGCATAATTCACATATATGGTAATTAGACACTAAACAGGTGGCATTCACACAAAGCATGTCTAAACAAAGCAAATGACATAGCAATGCAAGGTACCATACGCACAATATGAGCAACATAACCCTGCCAAGTTAGACCATGCACCTCGGAGGTAAATAGGACTCGTCATCTGTCTCTGAATTCTCCTCTGAGGAGCTATCGGTGACCAGCAAGACATGCGCTTCGTCAGATAGCATTGTCTGCTCTGAATACTTTGTTTCCACTCCAGATTTTTCCATGATCAAGTAAGGATTAGTATTACTTTCGACATGCACCACATGTTGCCTTCACTTCAATCTAAGCCATGTTTAGGCATAGCAGTAGCGTTGGTAAACCAAGTACGGAGATAAGAGAGAACACTTCTCTCTATTAGCTAGCTAACAACCAAAATTAACCCCCAAACCCCTAAACCACCCCCTTTAAAAAAACAAAAAACTCAGCTCCTGCCAGCTGCTGACGCGTGGATGCCTTTTGGTCCCGGTTGGTGCCACCAACCGGGACTAAAGGCCCTCCTGCCTGGGCTCGCCGCAGCGGCCACGTGGAGGCCCATCTGTCCCGGTTCATGTAAGAACCGGGACTAAGGCCAAGGGCTTTAGTGACGACCATTTAGTCCCGGATCCACAACCAGGACAGATGAGCCTTATGAACGGGAACAAATGGCCTTTTTCTACTAGTGACATCCTCATCCCTAATAATTGGGAAGCCAATATTACCCTGCCAATATTTGGCTTGCCAATTATTTGGCGTGGGATTCCACCGCCCAGGGTTGGCCATTTTTTTTGCAAGAATCTATGAAGGAAAGAACAAGGGACACGTTGGCAGCCAAATATTTGGCAGCAAAGCAAACAACGTACAAAGGATTTGGCGTGACCAATATTTTGATAGGGCGAGTTGGGGCATAAACCAAACAGCCCCTAAATGCACACACACACAAGAATGCTCACACGTGTCTCTCCTGAGCATGTCGTCCGACGCCACGGCACTGCCTTCCCCTCCATTCTTCCTGCTCCACGGCTCCGCCGCCTCCGTTCAACATTTCCATGGCCCTATCCTTCCTTCCCTCCGGGCTCTGGCCTCCGCTGCCAACTACAGTCCGTTGTGCTACCAATCAAAATTGCTGGGGGTAGGATGTTGGTGCCAAATAGAGCCTATGTTCACCTCCTGACATTGCCCCATAATTCTAATTATCTCCTGAGCATGTGTTTCTGTTATCCATTGGTTGAACTGAGCATAACTAATGCAGTTTCTTTGGTGAATCAGCTGGTGTTCGTACGTAATGCTTATATATTTTTTATAAGTTCAATTGAGTGTATGAAGATAACTAAAACAAACTTGCTTAACAAGGTAGAAGATGAGTATCTTGCCGCTAACTTGTTTGTCAACATAGGGCGCAAATTTAGTGAGAACATAAGGGACTTAGTGACTAATGACTCAAAATTTTGCTCTTATTCAGCTTGGCCCGCCCAACTTTTTCTTTGAAGCTCCGCCACTGCTTCCTCGTATGTCTTTTCAAGATAATTCTGGCATTCTCAAAAAACACCATTGTTCCTCAGTTTCCAAATTGTCCATAAGACTACAGAAACACTAGTGAATAGCAAGCTTTTATCAGCAACACTGAATTCTTAAATCCATACATTAAGAAGATCATTGGCCGTGCCGAATGGCTGATGCACATGAAGAGTAATTGAATGTACTAAAATTGTTGACAAATTTAACACGTAATAAAAAATGATGGCATGATATAATTCACATATAAGATGACTGGCTAACCAGGGTGGCATTGCAAAATTCACATATATGATGCCTGGCTAAACAAGAAACAGATGGCATAGACACAAAGCATGTCTAAACTAAGCAGATGACATCTTTGATGTATACAGTAAGCAATGCAAGGCACCATATGCATGATATTACCAACTATGCCAAGTTAGAGCGAAGACCTTATGGGGTAAATAGGAGTGGTCTTCTCCTTCTGAATCCTCCTCAGAACAGTTATCTTCCTCTTGATTATGATCCGAAATGGATGGAGGGGGGCTGCCTTTGCGCCCACCATGGAGCGACGTCTGCATGAAATTTTATTGCCACACAAGGCTCATCTCTTTTGCTCTACATGATCAGTTCCATGGTGTACAATAGCTGGCATGCATAGGAATAAAACATAGTGAGATTATGTAAGGAGTGCATGCACAAATCCAGAGTGATGGTAGCAAACTGTGGATAGATCCAAAACCAATGATAGCAGGCAGATAATAGCTTTAGTTAAAAAATACAGATAATGGCTCCTTTAATGTTTGTTTGCACCCAACATGAAACTCATAATAGACACCCGAGATTAACCAGATAGTAGATAGATAGTACTGGTTGCTGCCCCAATATGTATCCCACAACCATTTAAAAACTCAAGTTTCAGCATTAGTTTGGACCTGACTCGGAGTCTAATAGTTGAACACGGCAATAATGTAGCATGTCATCATATTAAGCGATGCATAACGTAAGCACACACTAAAAAGTGCGACCTCTCTTGCGGACATGTGTAGTCCTCAAGGTCATCTGCTTAGTTGATGATGGTAATGCAGCTGTCGTGGCTGCCGGCGACGAGGAAGAAGATCTGAGGCGGCGAAAGACAGTCTGGAGAGCGGATCCCTGCTGTGGTGAACCCTTCCGTTGTTGGAGCAGCTGAGCTGGGGTGCAACACAGCACCGCAAGAGCTGGAGAAACCACACAAGGTTTTCTTTGACACATATCTGTAACAGAAGTAATTGTGTAAGGGCTTGTTTGAATTTGAGGATTCTAACAATGCAGGGATAGGAAATAGAAAGGAATAGGATAGGAATGCACGTGCAAAACAGAGAATTTAAAAACACAGGATTTCTGCCAATCTGGGTGTTTGATTCACAAGAATTGGAAGATCACAGGATGCAAAAAAGCATGGTGAGATTAAGTCAAACCACAAGAAAATGTATGGTCATAATGCAATTATGCTACTATCTCTTAGTCTTGTGCTTCATGAATAGGAATATGAAAAGGAGGACAAGTTGAAATTAGAATTCCTACGGTTTTTCTTTCAAGGAGACACCAAAGGAACAAATCCTATAGTTTTCCTTTGCTCCATTCCTTTGCACCAAATTCATGAAAAGTAGTACCATAGGAAACTTCCCAATTCCTATGTTTTTCAATCACTTTTCCTTTCAAGCACTGGCAATTCTAGTAGGCAGGCTTGAGCAAGGAAAATCCTACACTAAAAAAATGTTTTTGTACTACTTCTATTACTTTGGACCCAGGCCACTGCCCTACTAGCTCAACTCCCAGGCCCATCGATAAATGCACAGCTCAAACGCGCAGAGATTAATAATGATGGCATTCAAGAGAGTCCATCATGGATAGCTAAGTTGCCTGGTACCTCGCTGCTTGTCATATAGTAGGATAAAATAATCGTATTTCACGTTACTACGTGTGCTCAGTGGACAATATATATAACATGTAGAGTAAAAAAGAGATGCAACAAGTGTACAACTTCTTTGGCGAAGGCATGTCGATCTCAGCGTGATTGGGTTGGCCGGTGAGGATGCTCCGGCTGACTAGGCTGTCGGAGGAGGGGAAGAAGATCTTCGGCGTCTGGAGATGGAGCCCAAGGTACTGCCCCACTGTGATGGAGGGTTTCGTCGTTGGAGCAGCTCCGGTGAGTGGTACGACGTCGAGGCTGAAGCAGGACAAGAGAGGCAACGTTAACCTAAGTGAAATTCTAATAGCATCTCCAATAGATGACGTAAAATACATAACCACAAAGTGCTAGATCTAAAATACATCAGCCGCTCATCTCTGAACTTAACTGTCGAAACTGAACTTAACTGTCGAAACTGAATTTTGTAGTCGATACTGAATTTTACTGTCGAAACTGAACGCACTAGCAAGGTGAGGCTACACGTCAGTCGATTTTGCAACCGTTGGATACTTAATCAAGGGCCTGCAGTTCATCTTCAACCTCCACCCCCTGAGCCGCTAGCCACCACCAGCCAAACAGCAGCCCCCCGCCACCTGCAGTCGGCGGTGCGCTGCCCCGCCCGCCCCGAAAACACTCCCCACCGCCGGTCCGCCGACGCCCCGGCCATCCCACTAGCCCCCCTCCCCCCGTGCTGAGCTTTTTCTCCGGCGATCCCCACGCCATCGCCCCACCACCGTCGGCGACCACCGTCCCCACCCTGAACCCTAAGATAGATAGTGGGGTACCTCTCCGGCATGCCCCCCTCCCTACTGCGGCTAGTTCTTCCTTCACTCCGGCGAGGCCCCCACCCCCTGAAAATCGACTGACCCAAAAGTTGATTAAGTCGACTGAAGTGTAACTAAATCGGAGCAGCATCGTAAGCAAGAGCAAGAGCGAGAGTAGCAGCGCGAGCAAGAGCAATAGCAAGAGTAGACCAGGCAGGGGACCGAGAGCAAGAACAGAGCAGCAGCACGAGCGAGAGCTAAAGCAGCAGCAACTCCTACTGATGTGGACATCACCGCCGAGGGAGCGATGCCGTGGAGGAAGTGGCCGGTGACGCCGCCATGGATGGAGCAGCGCCGTGTCGGCTCGGGACCGAGCGCCGGTAGCACCGTGAGATCGAATCAAAAAGAAAATGCGGTGATTAGTGTACAACCTCTTTGGTGGCGCCGATTAGGCCGCAGCTTCATCCGAGGAAACGGTGATGATGATGCTCTTCTGGTGGTGCAGGTGAAGACGGCGGTGTGGGAATGGAGTTGGCGCAAAAGACGAGGGTAACATCGGGGCAGCTCCTTGGAGGTGGAGGACGGGGTGGGTAAACCGGCAAGATGACGAGTTCGACGACGGATCCTCATCATGTATGGTGGTGGATGAGGGACATCGAGGTGTTGTTGTGGACAATGTCGTCAGGGAAGAGGCTCTGGCTGGGTGGCGGACGGAGGAGGGTGTGGGGCTTCGCGGTTTTTTGCAGCCTCGGTGTACGAATGGGTGGGCGGATGGGATGGGAGTGGGGAACCATGGCTTAGGGACGTGCTTGTCCAAAATGTGGGGTAAGTTACGAAAGTACCCCCACCGATTTGAGGCGCTTCTTTCGGTTTAGGGGTTCCACGGGAATTTCGCGTGTCAGGATTTCATAGGAGGTGGGAGTTTTTGCGCGCGTTGTAGTTTTGGAATAGCAAGGCGTGGGTTGAAATGGAGGGTGTTGTCGGAGCACAACGATACAAAGATATATCTTAAATATTTTGGGGTAACAATGCGCGGGTTGAAGAGGCGGGAGTTTCGTAGCATGATAGACAAAGACGCTAGCTTGAAATTCCGGCATAAAAAGGCGCAGCTTGAAATTTCGGGAGAACAAGCTTAACATGTACCCAAGAAAAAGATAATTTGCACCTCAACACGCACAACACACACAAACACCATTTAGATAGTAAGGTACACGTGTGTTGCACGCATGAGATTTGGCAACCAAATTATGAATAAATACCAAATTATAGCATGTAAGCTTTGAGTCATATATGCATGATGTAGATGTTCGTTAATTCTTATAGTTCATTTCATTCAAAATCATCTAGTTTTTATAAGAAAGCTAATATATTTTAAGATTCATGGAATTGTGTGTTGTAAGACATGATGTAAAAACTAATAATGGCAAATCATGTAGAAAAACATTTGGGCAATTCTGATACGGAAGATTCTAGAACAAAGAAGAAGTGCTTGTGTTTTGAGGTTTGTGCATTATGCTTAATTTCAACCATGGAGTCTTCTAGATTGTACATGTAGCGAAATTTGGTGGAATCTAGATGATATCCAACGGACAGTAGTGCTCACATTTTCCATCTCTGCACCATCGGATTCGCCTCATCCAACGACCATCTTTCAAAGTTAAAGGTACCCTCACACAATATAAAAATATGAAATATAATATGTGATGCGAAAGCCACCCATCATCTCAAATTCAAATCAGTCTGACCTTGTTCAATGTGTATACATTACAACATGCTCGTTTGCAAACCACACTGCGCAGATCTCCGTTATATTCATGCATGCATGGGCTTCAAACATCATGATCTCTTATTCAAATATTTGAATTCAACTTTACATTGATTGTGACCACATCTAGTCTTTTACACCCCCACAGTCGTCTTCTCTTTATAATTGTACCACTAACTTTCTCTCGTGCATGCATGCACACACACTACCAGTCAGCATTATCCATCGCACACATGCAATCTTTTTATTCAGGTCGGTCTCCCATGAAGGCACACACCCACACACATCCCTCTCTCCATCATATCGGGCATTCTTTATCTCTCACGCGTGCATGCGCAACGATCGATGTTCCTCTATGTGTGTGTGTATATAGCTAGGTCTTTCATAGTTTTCCACACAAACCAATTAATCGATATATCTAGTGAGGTCTCACCCTCTTTCCCATGTCCACATCGATCAATCTATACCTCTCTATATAGGATTACGGGGTTGTTTGGTTTGAGACTAAGTTTGCCAAAGCTTGCCACACCAAAGATTAGGCAAATTTGACCAACTTAGGTGTGTGTTTGGTTCAAGCCACATCTTAGGCAAGCCACACTATGGTCCCACATCACTTACACACAACAAGTGTGGCAAGATTCCCTTAGGCTTGCCAACTTGTGTCTCTCATTTTGAAGAACTAACCTTAGGCAAGTTTGGAAACATTGTATGGCAAAGTGTGGCACTCCTAGGCCTAGAACCAAACAACCCCTACATATATAGCTAATACACCCACATTAATTATATATCCAACGTCCCCCTCTAATCATCCATGCCTTCCGGTTCATCTCTCAGATGCGCGCACAATGGCGAAGACAGGGGGTAGCAAGGGCCCTGCCCCCCCTAACATCACTATATATCGAGGCTAATATGAATGCGATCATTAGACAATTGCTGCTAAAAATGGTTTAAGTTCATGAATTGGCCCTCCCCGTAAAGGATTAGCAATGCTTGGCCCCCTAGCTCATTTATTTTTCATGGCTCTGCCACTGCACGCAACAGCGCACGTTCTCGCCCCCTCTCTATAAATATCGATCTCGCACTTGTGCACTCCTTCACAGTCTCCCTCCACTCGGCCCCTCGCACCATCTTCTAGCCCCCCACCAGATTTTGCCACATGTACAATCTAGCAGACTCCATGGTTGAACTTAAGCTTAATGCAAAAACCTCAGAACAACAGTGGTTCTCCTTTGTTCTAGAATCTTCCGTATCATAACTACCCAAACTTTTTTTCTAGTCGAATTGCCATTATTTGTTTTTACTTTATGCTTTACAACACACAATTCCATGAATCGTAAAATAGATTAAAGGCTTCTTTGATTCAAAGGATTCTCAAAGGAATTTTGGAGGATTCCAATCCTTAGGAATTTTTCCTATCTTGGTTGTTTGATTCGTAGGATTGTTTACCATAGGAATTTTTTCATATGATTCATTTGCACTAGATTTCATAGGAAACATCCCATCCACTCAAACCTCTTTGAAAGAATTCTGCATTTTTTCTATGCACAATCAAACACTCGTACAATCCCGTAGGATTCAAGACGGCATTCCACTATAATCCCATGTTTTTCCTATTCCCGCCTTTTGGAAATCCTACGAATCCAAGAGGCCCTAGCTTTTTTATAAAAACTAATTGATTTTGAATGAGATGAACTATAAGAATTAAATGAAGGTCTACATCAGGCATACATGGCTCAGAGCTTACATGCTATAGTGTGGTATTTATTCATAATTTGGTTGCAAAATCTGATGCGTGCAATGCACATGTACCTGAAAGTGCAACTATCCCTGGGTGGTTTTGGTAATTCCTAACAACAAACAGCTCATTGAGCTAATGCTAGTTCAAGATAAATATTTCAGGAAAGCTCAATGATTGGCGTGGCATGTATGAGAAAAGTGGATCCCTCAAAATGCTTAGGACAAAAGGATTGGCTCAAACTCAAGGCACAAGACTCTACACTTTCTATTTTAGTGATCCAAGATCACATTGAGTCTATAGGAAAAGCCAATACTATCAAGAAGGGATGAGGTGTTGTTTAATGGCTTGCTTGCTCAAAGTTCTTAGTGATATGCTCCAAAGCCCTCAACTACTTTCTCACATCCACATATGACCCAAATCAAAAGTCCAACTCGGCCCTACCGATTCTTTCTATCTGGCGCCACCGAGTTCAGATGTCATAGCCACTACCACAAACCCTAGTCTTTTCAGTCTCATCGATAGGGATCTCAGTCTCACTGAGATGGTATTGTAATCTCTCTGTTTCCCTTCGTAATGTTTCGGTCCAACCAAGATGAGCAATCGGTCCCACCAAGATTGCAATGCAAACTCTCTGTTTCCCTTTTGTAACATTTCGGTCTCACCAAGATGAGCGAATCGGTCCCACCGAGTTTGCCTGACCAGCTCTCTGGTTAGCTTATTACCAAAATCAGTCCCACCGAGTTTGTGTAATAGGTCTCACCGAGATTACATTATGCCCTAACCCTAACCATATCGCTCCCGCCGAGTTGACATGTCGGTCCCACCGAAAATCCTAACGGTCACATTATTTGCTAAATCGGTCCGACCGAGTTTCAAGATTCGGTCCCACCGAGATTGGTAAGTTGTGTGTAACGGTTAGATTTTGTGTGGAGGCTATATATACCCCTCCACTCACTCTTCATTCGTGGAGAGAGCCATCAGAACATGCCTACACTTCCAACATACATTTTCTAAGAGAGAACCACCTACAGTTGTATTGCGGTCAAGATATTCCATTCCTACCATATGAATCTTGATCTCTAGCCTTCCCCAAGTTGCTTTCCACTCAAATCTTCTTTTCACCAAATCCAAATCCTGTGAGAGAGAGTTGAGTGTTGGGGAGACTATCATTTGAAGCACAACAGCAAGGAGTTCATCATCAACACACCATTTGTTACTTCTTGGAGAGTAGTGTCTCCTAGATTGGCTAGGTGTCACTTGGGAGCCTCCGACAAGATTGTGGAGTTGAACCAAGGAGTTTGTAAGGGCAAGGAGATCGCCTACTTCATGAGATCTACCCTAGTGAGGAATGTCTTTCATGGGCGACGACCATGGTGGTATTGACCAGGTTGCTTCTTCGTGGACCCTTCGTGGGTGGAGCCCTCCGTGGACTCACGCAGCCGTTACCCTTCATGGGTTGAAGTCTCCATCAACGTGGATGTACGATAGCACCACCTATCGGAACCACGACAAAAACATCTGTGTCTCCAATTGCGTTTGCCTTCTCAAACTCCTCCCCTTTACCTCATATGCAATTGTTTTACATTCCGCTACTATACTCTTAGAATTGCATGTGTAGGTTGATTGCTTGACTTGTGCTAAGTCGCTCAAATCTGGCAAGAACTAAAATTGGGAAAAGGAAAGTTTTTTATTTTGGTCAAGTAGTCTAATCAGCCCCCCCCTAGAGATACTTTCGATCCTACAAGTGGTATCAGAGCTTTGGTCTCCATTTGCTTTGATTTCCATAGCTTTTGGTAGTCATACCCTTGGTTTCACAACCTAGGAGAGTATGGCGTCTAGCGAGGGAAATTACCACCGTAGAGGTCCTTACTTTGATGGTACTAATTTTGCTAGTTGGAAGCATAAGATGAAAATGCATATTCTTGGACATAACCACGCCGTTTGGGCTATTGTGTGTATTGGCTTGCAAGGTGAATTCTTTGATGGGAGAGAACCAAACCGTGAAGCCACCGCGGAAGAGTTGAAGATGTTGCAATAAAATGCTCAAGCTTTTGATATCCTCTTCAATGGATTGGGCCCCGAAGAATTGAACAAAATCATCCGTCTTGAGAATGCAAAGGAAATTTGGGATACTTTGATTGATATGCACGAAGGTACCGACTCCGTCAAGGAATCCAAATTCTATGTGCTTCAAAGTCAACTTGACAAGTTCAAAATGAAGGATGGTGAAGGTGTCGCTGAAATGTACTCTAGGCTTGCCCTCATCACAAATGAGATTGTCGGCTTAGGAAGTGAAGAGATGACCGACAAATTCATAATCAAGAAGATCCTAAGAGCCTTGGATGGAAAATATGATACCGTGTGCACATTGATCCAAATGATGCCCAATTACAAAGATCTCAAGCCAACGGAAGTAATTGGAAGAATTGTTGATGATGAGATGTCACTCGAGGATAAGGAGGAGCTCAACAACAAGTCAAGTGGTGCTTACAAAGCCTCATGTGAAGCTCCCACATCATCAAGTGAGAAACAAACCTTCAATGAAGAATCGAGCCCAATGGTGAAGAACTTTAACAAGTTCTACAAGAGTAGAAGCAAGGAAAGAAGTTCCAAGTTAAGGTCCTACAATGACAAAAGATGTTCTAGTCGTGAGCGTAATTGCTACAATTGTGGAAGACCCGGACACTATTCCAATGAGTGTACGGCTCCCTACAAAAGAAGAGAAGATTCTCCAAAGAGAAGAAGTAGAAGATAAGAATCACCATCAAGAGAAAGAAGGAGTAGAGATGATCGTAATGAACGAAGAACATCCGGAGAAGCAAGGATTCGGAAAGGAAGGACAAGTCATCAAGGAGCTACACAAAACAAAGACATCAAGCTCACGTTGGTGAATGGGTATCCGGCTCCGACTCCGACAATCACTCCGAGAGAAGCTATCACTCCGACTCCGAATATACTCAATATGAAGGTGTTGCCGGTCTAGCACTTGTGTCAACCAACTCCTACGACATATTTGACTCACCAAATGAAGGACTTGGAAGATGCTTCATGGCTAAAGGCCCAAAGGTATCACACCCCGAGTATGTTGATTTCAATAGTGATGAAGATGACTTGTTAGGTGATGATGATTTACTTGTTGACAACTCTAGTGATGAATACTATGATGAAACGTCAAATAATCATGCTAATCAAGATAAAATGAATGACAATGATAAGGAGAAGATTGAGCTCCTAACTAAATAACTAAACACTCTTAAGTTAGCTCATGAAACTATCTTAGGATATCATCGAGAACTTTTAAGGACTCATGAGAAGTTACGCTTTGAAAAGCTCAACCTTGAGCAAGAACATGAGTTTTTAAAGGCAATCAATGATGATCTTTGCAAGAAAAGTTCTTCTTACATTGCCAAGCGTTTACTCTTATCTACTTACATGCCTCAAGTCAAGTCTAGTAACAAGAACAAGAAAGATTCTTCCTCTAGTAGTAACAATAATCATGCTAAATCTAAGTAGTTCTCTTGATTCCACTAATGATTCTCTTAGCCAAGTTACACTTGAGCAAGAAAATAGCTTATTGAACGGAATTATAGAGAAAGGTGTTTACAAGAGCCTTGCCGGGAGTAAGCAATTCGAGGAAATTGTACGCAAGCAAGGAAGGCACCGGAAGAACCAAGGTGTTGGTTTTGAACGAAAGTTCAATGCCAATGGAGTTGAGTGGGAATAAGATCAATACCCCAAGACTATGTTTGCTCCTCAATAAGAGAAGTATGATCCTACTTCTTTCAAAGGGACACAAGCACAAGATGATCTTCCACCACCAGACCACAAGCAAAAAGGCAAGGACAAGCTTCAAGAGGAGATTGATGCATTCGAAGAAGCTCCTAAGGCCTTGGTCAAGTGGGTTCCCAAGACTACATCAAGTTCTACTTCATCAAGTACGACTACAACCCCAAGGATTCCCATCAAGATGATGTGGATCCCGAAGAAGAAGAACTAGAGAGTTCTTGAGGGTGACTCTGCACACATACTTCACTCTTATCATTTTGGCGAGAACAAGTGCAATCAACTTCCACGTCTTGCACTAGTTCAAGGAGTCGCAAACCCTCTTGTTGGTAAGACAAGGGACAAGGTAACCTAATGCTTTCATAGACATCATCTTGTGTGCGTGCATCACTCTATATATATGGATATCCTTGTTTGTTCCTTGTGGGACTAACCCGTGTAGGTATTGAAAGTGCAACTCACTCCAATGGATTGCTCCAAATGATCTAAATTAACATTGAGAATCCACATCTTCAACACCTACATGAAGTCATCATCGACGAAACCCAAGGTTAGTTCATCCCTCTTAGGGGGATCTCACATCTAGGGGGAGCTTTACTCTAAGAATTGAGCTGAAGCAACTCTAATGGTGTGAACACAATGATGCTTTATGTAAAAGTGGTAACCCCACTTGTGCTTAAACAATGAGTATGACCTATGATCAAATGTTATCATTTGACTCCTAAGTCAATATACTCATATATAGATGACCTAGTCATCGCCAATTGCTTGATAGATGCTAGAATTGTGTGTGCATGCTTTGTCACATATTTCATTTGCCATTTTATTGTGTGAGCATGTTGGTTGCATATTTTACTCATTCGAGGACATCCACTTGTAGCTTTGATTGTTTGGTTTCTTTTCTTTTGCCAAGTGGATGGACAAGAATGCCTAAGAACCTTCTCTGGCTATCTATGCTTTTCTTTTCTCAGACTCTATTCATGCTATATCACAAAGTTTGATCAAGTCAGATTCAAACCACTCTGTGTGAGGAGCACTCGGAGTCCCCGATTCGTCATAGACTTGAACTTCCAAAACCTCTTTGTGCGTTTTGGTCTGACCGATTCATCCATTCGGTCATACCGAGATCACTAAGTTGATCTAGGTTTTCAATCTCGGTGCAACCAATTTGAACTTTTTGGTCACACCGAGTTGCAGTAACTGCTTGCAGTAATGCATCTCGATGCCACCGAGTTGTTCCACTCGGTCACACCGACAGGATCAGGCTATATATACTCACGGGTCAAATTTTGGAAAATCTTCCGAAACCCTTCGCTCGCGTTCAGCCTGCCCTGCCTCATCAGGTCTCTAGATCGTCCTCCTCGTCGCCAGTGACCTCCAGCCGCTGGTCTCTGCCACCGTCTACGGGATTCTGCTCCACCGTTGTCGTCGTAGCAAATCCATCGCCACATTAGGGTATGGATTTGAATCTTTGTGCTACTCTTAACTCTGATTCCTAGCACATAGCATTGCCATGAATCTTGCCACGATTGAAATTTTCCTATCGAGCAAAACTACTCCGTAGATTAGTCTTGGATTGAAAATTTAGGGTTAGGTTTCCGCCGAATTCATCTCGGACTGACCGAGTTGTAGAGATCAGTCTCACCGATTTGGCTTAGGTCGTTGCACCTGTGATTCTCGGTCCGACCGAGAATTGCAAATCGGTGTGACTGAAATCGACTCTCTGTGAAACCCTAGCAGTCTCAGTGCCACCGAACTGTGACTCGGTCTGACCGAGTTCACTAGTTTAGGTTCCAAAAGCTGCTTCGATATCACCGAGTTTACAAATCGGTAGCTCCGAAATGCTTTCTGTGGAAAACTAAAACTAAGTTTTTGACTCTTTTTTTTTGCAAAAACCTCTATGCTTTGTGATGCTGATCTACTCTACCTCATCTACATCTATTCACGGGGTCTGCTGTCAGAGTTTGCATCATGTCAGATCAGAGTGACAGTCAGAACAAGTCTGAGGATCAAGTTCATATGAGTGAGGGCCCTAGCCGCGGAGGAGAACATGCCGAGCTGGCGGCGCTGGAGTCGTTATCCCTCGACGACATGCCCAATCAGCTCAATAAGCACCTCTATAAGCAGAAGGAGTTCATCCACGGCTTGGTGGAGCTGCTGAAGGAGAGCCTCGATGACATGCCCGCTGAGCTCAATAAGCAGGGGGAGTTGACCGCCGGCTTGGTGATGCTGCTGAAGAAGAGCATTGCCTCGGAGAAGAAGGCGACCGGCGAAATCTTGCAACTTCAGGAGGACAAGGCAAAGCTCTGCCATGAGCTCGACCTATTGAAGGAGAAGAACGCTAGCTGGAAGAAGCTGCATGAGAATAGTAGTTCCTCTATGAAGATGCCACAGGACCTTGTCATGGAACAGAAGGAGGAGTTGGCAAAGCTCCGCATTGAGTACCCGGCTGCTGTCAAGGTATGTAATGCGGCCGTGGAACAGATGATGAAGGCTTGCATCGAGAAAACCCGCGTCATGGACAGAATGAAGAAGATGGTGGAAGAGACGTGCAAGGAGATGGAGGTCGTGGAGGTGATGAAGAAGCAGTTACGACTCTGCGGCGAATTAGATCATTTGGGGTGATAATCTTCCTTCTTCTTTTGCTCCTGTGTTTCATCTTTTGCTTCGGGTGTTTCACCACACGTGTCATGTTCTCTGCGAGGCATGAATAGAACAATGCTAACAATAAGATGACTAGCAAATTAGATCATTTTTTTATCGCCATATGGCACTGGGTTGCCGTGTTTCATGCTCCTCCGTCGTAGTACTACTCCAGTGGAAAACTTGAGTATACCGCACGGTTCTTTGCTCCTCCTCGGGTCGTCGGCACATTTATACGAGCAGTCAAATCACAAGGCCTTGCCTTCCAGCAGTAATGAGCTATCAAATCACAAAGGCCCTCGCCTCTTGTGAAACCGACCAAGCTAGACTGCCCCGCCCTCTAGCCTTTTAAAAAATGTATACTTTTGTACAGTAGTAGTATCGATGGATTGCGCCATGGAGCAAAACTTGAAATTAAAAAAAGGTGGTACATATAGAGAGCGCTCGTCGCCAAATTATGCATATAGTACTATTAAAAAGGCTAGTCACAACAATGGTGTCCAGCACAACCCACTCCTCAAATAAAACTAAGCACCCTGGAATTCTTTGACAAAACTAAGCACCCTGAAATTCTTTGACAACTAAACTGATGGCTATATGATGTTGTCCATATATATTGTACGTATATAATGTGAAGAAACGAGTGGTAGTACTATACCAACTAAAAGATGAAATGTAAGAAATACTAGTATGTACGTACTTTAAAGTAACAAGAAGAAATATAACATAGTTCTGCTGGGGGCTCAGCACAAGACACCCCTCAAATTAAACTAAGCACACCTAAAATTAAACTATGCAACTAATCTGGTAGACACTGCATTAGAACCACCATGAGCAACGACACTGCCACCTTACTCGGAGTCCTCGTCCACGTCCCCGACATCGTCCTTGTCCCTCTTCCTCTTGGTTGATACTTCTTTGCTTGAACCACACACTTGGATCTTGCTCTTCATCCAACCCTTGTAGATATTGAAACAAAGGTAGCCATCCATTGCAGCGTAGTGGATGTGTTCTATATCTAGTACATTCTGCTGCCATGCATGACGATGAAACGTGTAATGAGGTTTCTCCAGTTTACTGTACGAAGGATGAACCATGGCTCCTGCTGATAACCCACAAGTGTAGGGGATCGCAACAGCTTTCGAGGGTGAAGTACAACCCAAATTTATTTATTCGACACAAGGGGAGCCAAAGAATATTCTTGAGTATTAGCAGTTGAGTTGTCAATTCAACCACACCTGGATAACTTAGTATCTGCAGCAAAGTGTTTAGTAGAAAAAGTGGTATGATAATAATAGTGACGGTAGCAACAGTAAAGGTAAATATTTTTGGGGTTTTGTAGTGGTTGTAACAGTAGCAATGGAAAAGTAAATAAGCAAAGAACAATATGTGAAAAGCTCGTAGGCAATGGATCAGTGATGGATAATTATGCCGGATGCGATTCCTCATGCAATAGTTATAACATAGGGTGATATAGAACTAGCTCCAATTCATCAATGTAATGTAGGCATGTATTCCGTAAATAGTCATACGTGCTTATGGAAAAGAACTTGCATGACATCTTTTGTCCTACCCTCCCGTGTTCAGCGGGGTCCTTACGGAAACTAAGGGATATTAAGGCCTCCTTTTAATAGAGAACTGGACCAAAGCATTAACACATAGTGAATACATGAACTCCTCAAACTACGTTCATCACCGAGAAGTATCCCGATTATTGTCACTTCGGGGTTATCGGATCATAACACATAATAGGTGACTATAGACTTGCAAGATAGGATCAAGAACACACATATATTCATGAAAACATAATAGGTTCAGATCTGAAATCATGGCACTCGGGCCCTAGTGACAAGCATTAAGCATAGCAAAGTCATAGAAACATCAATCTTAGAACATAGTGGATACTAGGGATCAAACCCTAACAAAACTAACTTGATTACATGGTAAATCTCATCCAACCCATCACCGTCCAGCAAGCCTACGATGGAATTACTCACGCACGCCGGTGAGCATCATGAAATTGGTGATGGAGGATGGTTGGTGATGACGACGGCGACGAATCCCCCTCTCCGGAGCCCCGAACGGACTCCAGATCAGCCCTCCCGAGAGAGATTAGGGCTTGGCAGCGGCTCCGCGTCGAGAAACGGGATGAAACTTTCTCCTTGATTTTTTTCTCCCCGAGACGGTATATATTGAGTTGGAGTTGAGGTCGGAGGAGGTCCAGGGGGCACGAGATAGGAGGGCGCGCCCTATGGGGGGGCCTGTCTCGTGGACAGCCCGTGGGCTCCCTGACCTTGATTCTTTCGCCAAAAATTCTTATTAATTCTGAAAAGTGCCTCCGTGGATTTCCAGGACATTCCGAGAACTTTTCTTTTCTACACATAAAACAACATCATGGCAGTTCTGCTGAAAACAGTGTCAGTCCGGGTTAGTTTCATTCAAATCATGCAAGTTAGAGTCCAAAACAAGGGCAAAAGTGTTTGGAAAAGTAGATACGTTGGAGACGTATCAACTCCCCCAAGGTTAAACCTTTGCTTGTCCTCAAGCAATTCAGTTGATAAACTGAAAGTGAGAAAGAAAAACTTTTACAAACTCTGTTTGCTCTTGTTGTTGTAAACATGAAAAGCCAGCATTCAAGTTTCAGCAAATATTATGAACTAACCATACTCACAATAACACATAGGTCTCACAATTACTCATATCAACATCATAATCAGCTAGCGAGTCATAATAATAAAACTCGGATGACAACACTTTTTCAAAATAATCATAACATGATATAAAAAAATGGTATCTCGCTAGCCCTTTCTAAGACCGCAAAACATAAATGCAGAGCACCTTTAAAGATTAAGGACTGAGTAAACATTGTAATTCATGGTAAAAGAGATCCAGTCAAGTCATACCCAATATAAACCAATAATAATGAATGCAAATGACAGTGTGCTCTCGAGCAGGTGCTTTTTAATAAGAAGGGTGATGACTCAACATAAAAAGTAAATAGATAGGCCCTTCGCAGAGGGAAGTAGGGATTTGTAGAGGTGCCAGAGATCGATTTTAAAATAGAGATTGAATAATATTTTGAGCGGCATACTTTCGCTGTCAACGCAACAACTATGAGATGGCTGTATCTTCCATACTACATGCATTATAGGCAGTTCCCAAACAGAATGGTAAAGGTTTATACTCCCCCAACCACCAACAAGCATCAATCCATGGTTTGCTGGAAACAACGAGTGCCTCCAACAAACAATAGCCCTGGGGGAGTTTTGTTTAATTAATTTGATTTTCTTTGATCGTTTTGGATCATGGGACTGGGCATCCCGGTTACCGGCCCTTTCTCGTGAATGAGGAGCGGAGTCCACTCCTCTTGAGAATAACCCACCTAGCATGGAAGATATAGGCAGCCCTAGTTGAAACATGAGCTGCTCGAGCATACAAAACAGAATTTCATTTGAAGGTTTGGAGTTTGGCACATACAAATTTACTTGGAACGGCAGGTAAATACCGCATATAGGTAGGTATGGTGGACTCATATGGAACAACTTTGGGGTTTAAGGAGTTTGGATGCACAAGAAGTATTCCCGCTTAGTACAGGTGAAGACTAGCAAAAGACTGGGAAGCGACCAACTGAGAGAGCGACAACAGTCATAAGCATGCATTAAAATTAATTCATACAGAATACAAGCATGAGTAGGATATAATCCACCATGAACATAAATATCATGAAGGCTATGTTGATTTGATTCAACTAGATGTGTGAACATGTGCCAAGTCGAGTCACTTAATACATTCAAAGGAGGATACCATCCCATCATACCACATCACAATCATTCTAATAGCATGTTGGCACGCAAGGTAAACCATTATAACTCATAGCTAATCAAGCATGGCAGAAGCAACTATAATCTCTAAATGTCATTGCAAATATGTTTACTTCACAATAGCTGACTCAGAAACAATGAACTCATCATATTTACAAAAACAAAAGAGGTCGAGTTCATACCAGCTTTTCTCATCCCAATAAGTCCATCATATATCATCATTATTGCCTTTCACTTGCACGACCGAACGATGTGTATAATAATAAGAGTGCATGTGCATTGGACTAAGCTAGAATCTGCAAGCATTAAACTCAAGAGAGAAGACAAGTAATATGGGCTCTAAATATAAATAAACCATCATGCATAAAAGAGCCACTAAGCATTTTCAATATGGTCTTCTCGACCCCCAAAAGAAAGAAAAGAAAATAAAACTATTTACATGGGAAAGCTCCCAACAAGTAAAAGAAGAACGAGAAATCTTTTTGGGTTTTCATTTTAATTTCTACAACAAGCAGGGAAATTAAACTAACTAATTTTTTTGGTTTTTCTTAAGGTTTAACAAACACACAAGAAGAAAGCTAGAAAAGGAAATTTAAACTAACATGGATAATACAATGAAAGAGTATGAGAACCGACGACTAGTGTGTGAACATGAATGTAAAGTCGGTGAGAAATACGTACTCCCCCAAGCTTAGGCTTTTGGCCTAAGTTGGTCTAATACCAGTGACCGCCTGGCTGATATCCATAAGTGAAAACTGGGGTAGTACTGAGATGAAGAGGCAACCGCCTCCTGAGCAGCAGCGTGTTGGCGAGCTGCCTCCATTCCCCTCTCATATTCAGTGGCTTCTTTCCTGGTGACAACATATCTTCCTTTTGCCTGATAATCAAAAAGGTAGGGAGCAGGAAGAGTAACAGGGACGACGTTGCGTCTATCATAGATTAGTCGATAATGTAGGAATTGTTCATTCCTCTCAAGAAAATTATGATCAAACATCGCTTCTTTATCCAAATAAACAGGAGGTACAATCATATCCCCCTCTCATGGAGCTATATTAAGAAAATTAGCCACACGGGTTGCATAAATTCCTCCAAATAAATTACCCCTTCTACTATTATTCTGCAACCTACGTGCAACTATTGCCCCAAGTTATAACCTCTATAACCTGACACAGCACTCTTGAGGACACAAAGATCAGGGGCACACATGTGACATACTTCGTCCTTACCGTTAATGCATCTACCAATAAAGAGAGCAAAGTAATGTATAGCAGGAAAATGAATGCTCCCTATGGTAGCTTGTGTTACGTCCCTAGATTCTCCCACAGTGATACTAGCAAGAAAATTCCTAACTTCAGATTTGGGAGGATCATTAATATTACCCCACTGCGGGAGTTTGCAAGCAGTTGTAAAATCCTCTAAATCCATGGTAAAAGATGTATCATAAATATCAAACATAACACTAGGAGAATTACGCGAATAAATATATTTGAACCTCCGCACAAAGGAATCAGTCAATTGACAATATTGAGGACACTTATCTTGTAAGAAGTCCTCCAGCTCAGCATTACGCACATACGCGTCAAATTCCTCCTTGAAGCCTACTTCGACCAAAAAATCATCGGATGGCCACTCGCAAGCCCGTACATTTGCGTCCCTTGGCAAATTAACATCTTGTTCACGTATAGCAATTCTTGGCCCTTTCTTTGCCGAGGAACCACCTTGGTACATTCTTCTAAGCATATTTCTTTTTCTGAAAATTTCTGAAATTTTAGTAACTTCAAAAATAAAGGTGGATAAAACTAAACAAGATTGATAGCAACTACTCATAGGAGTGCCTAGAGCCTATATCATGCATTGGAATTGCTTGGGACCTCAAAAAATTAACATGCAAGCTCAAGAACATGGTCACCTAAGCAGCAAAAATTTGCTACGAATAAAGCACTAGAACAAAAACTAATTGGACCAATGGAGGAGTCACATACCAAGCAACAATCTCCCAAAGCAGTTTTGTGAATGGAGCTTTGAGCTAAGAGATCGAAAATCGCAGCAAAACGAGCTAGAACTCGGGCTTGAGCTGGATGGGGATTTTTTTTGTGTAGAAGATGAAGTGTGTGGGTGCTGGCATAAGTGGAGAGGAGCCACCAGGGGCCCATGAGACAGGGGGCGTGCCCTATAGGGGGGGGCTCCTCTCTCGTGGCCTGGTGCTTGGCCCTCCTGCAGTGTTTTCAGTGCCTAAAATCCTCAAATATTCCAGAAAAAATCATACTAAATTTGTAGGGCATTTGGAGCACTTTATTTTCGGACTATTTTTTTAATGCACGGATAATTCAGAAAACAAACAGATAATACTATTTTTGCTTTATTTAATCTAAATAACAGAAAGTAAAAAGAAGGTACAGAAGGTTGTGCCTTCTAGTTTCATCCATCTCGTGATCATCAAAATGAATCCACTAACAAGGTTGATCAAGTCTTGTTAACAAACTCATTTCGAATAACACGGAACCAGAGAAATTTCGAAAAACACTAAGTTACCTCAACGGGGATATGAAAATCCCCAACAATAAGAATATCATACTTTTTCTTGACAGTAGGAAGAGGAAATTCAAAACCTCCAAAAATGATAGTTGGAACTTTTTCAATAGAATTGATGCTATGAACTTGAGATTGTTTCCTCGGAAAGTGTACCGTATGCTCATTACCATTAACATGAAAAGTGACATTGCCTTTGTTGCAATCAATAGCAGCCTCTACAGTATTAAGAAAAGGTCTACCAAGGATAATAGACATACTATCGTCCTTGGGAATATCAAGAATAACAAAGTCCTTTAAGATAGTGACATTTGCAACCACAACAGGCACATCCTCACAAATACCGACAGGTATAGCAGTTGATTTATCAGCCATTTGCAAAGATATTTCAGTAGGTGTCAACTTATTCAATTCAAGTCTACGATATAAAGAGAGAGGCATAACACTAACACCAGCTCCAAGATCACATAAAGCAGTTCTAACATAGTTTCTTTTAATAGAGCATGGTATAGTTGGTACACCCGGATTTCCAAGTTTCTTTGGTATTCCACCCTTAAAAGTGTAATTAGCAAGCATGGTGGAAATTTCAGCTTTCGGTATCTTTCTTTTATTTGTGATGATATCCTTCATATATTAAGCATAAGGATTTAGTTTAAGCATATCAGTTAAGCGCATACGTAAGAAAATAGGTCTAATCATTTCAGCAAAGTGCTCAAAATCCTCATCATCCTTTGACTTGGATGGTTTAGGAGGAAAGGGCATGGGTTTCTAGACCCATGGTTCTCTTTCTTTACCGTGCTTCCTAGCAACAAAATCTCTCTTGTCATAACGTTGATTCTTTGATGGTGGGTTATCAAGATCAACAGCAGGTTCAATCTCTACATCATTGTTTTTGCTAGGTTGAGCATCAACATGAACATTATCATTAACATTATCACTAGGTTCATGTTCATCACCTGATTGTGTTTCAGCATCAGAGATAGAAATATCATTGGGATTCTCAGGTGTGTCTACAGTAGGTTCATTAGAAGCATGCAAAGTCCTATCGTCTTTGTTTTTCTTCTTCCTAGAAGAACTAGGTGCCTCTAAATTATTTCTCTGAGAATATAGCTCGATTCTCTTAGGGTGGCCTTTAGGATACAAAAGTTCCTGAGTCATTCTACCAGTTCTAGTAGCCACTCTAACAGCAAAGTCATTTTTATTATTTAATTCATCAAGCAAATCATTTTGAGCTTTGAGTACTTGCTCAGCTTGAGTAGCAACCATAGAAGCATATTTGCTAATGCGGTGAAGTTCATCTTTAACTCTAGCCAGATTATCACCTGCGTGTCCTATCTCGAAAGCATTATTCTTTAACTCTCTACCAACATAAGCATTAAAACTTTCTTGTCTAGCCATAGAGTCATCAAATTCATCTAAGCATGGGCGATGAAATTTAGTAGAGGGTATTTCAACTTTATCATATCTATAGAGAGAATTTACCTTTACTACCTATGTCGGGTTATGAAGACAATGTGGTTCTTCAGGCGGTAAATTAAGACCATGTATTTCTTAAATAGGAGGTAAATTCTTAACATCTTCAGCTTTAATACCTTTTTCTTTCATTGATTTCTTTGCCTCTTGCATATCTTCAGGACTGAGAAATAAAACACCTCTCTTTTTCGGAGTGGGTTTAGGAATAGGCACAGGGGTTGGCTCAATTGGTTCAGGAATTACTTCAGGAACTGGCTCAGGGAGAGTCCAATTATTTTCATTAGTCAACATATTATTCAATAATATTTCAGCTTCGTCGACTGTTCTTTCCCTGAAAACACAACCAGCACAACTATCCAAGTAGTCCTTGGAAGCATCGGTTAGTCCATTATAAAAGATATCAAGTATTTCATTTTTCTTAAGAGGATGATCAGGAAAAGCATTAAGTAACCGGAGAAGCCTCCCCCAAGCTTGTAGGAGACTCTCTTCTTTGATTTGCACAAAATTATATATTTCCCGCAAGGCAGCTTGTTTCTTATGAGCAGGGAAATATTTAGCAGAGAAGTAATAAATCATATCCTGGGGACTACGCACACAACCAGGAGCAAGAGAATTATACCAAGTTTTAGCATCACCCTTTAATGAGAACGAAAATATCTTACGGATATATAAATAGCGAGACTTCTCATCATTAGTAAATAGGGTAGCTATATCATTCAACTTGGTAAGATGTGCCACAACAGTTTTAGATTCAAGGCCATAAAAAGGATCTGATTCAACTAAAGTAATAATATCAGGATCAACAGATCATAATCCTTATCAGTAACACAGATAGGTGAAGTAGCAAAAGCAGGATCGGGTTTCATTCTAGCATTAAGAGACTGTTGCTTCCATTTAGCTAATAATTTCTTAAGATCATTTCTATCATTGCAAGCAAGAATTTCCATAGCAGCTTTTTCATTCATAACGTAACCCTTAGGAACAACAGGTAATACATAATCATTGGGGGAACGTTCATCATCACTATCATCAGTAATAGGATCTTCAGTAATTGCATTCCCCCTAACTCTAGCAAGTTGTTCATCAAGAAATTCACCTAATGGCAAAGTAGTATAACGCACAGAAGTAGTTTCATCATGCATGGCAGAAGTGGCATCATCAATAACATGCGACATATCAGAATTCATAGCAGTAGTAGGTTTAGGTGTCGCGAGCCTACTAATAACGGAAGGAGAATCTAGTGCGGAGCTAGATGGCAGTTCCTTACCTCCCCTCGTAGTTGAGGGCAAAATAGTAGTTCGGTCGTCTTTCAAGTTCTTCGTAGTGATCAACAGATATAAATCCCAAGTGACTCAGAGAATAGAGCTATGCTCCCCGGCAACGGCGCCAGAAATTAGTCTTGATAACCCACAAGTGTAGGGGATCGCAACAGCTTTCGAGGATGAAGTACAACCCAAATTTATTTATTCGACACAAGGGGAGCTAATTCAACCACACCTGGATAACTTAGTATCTGCAGCAACATGTTTAGTAGCAAAAGTGGTATGATAATAATAGTGACGGTAGCAACAGTAAAGGTAAATGTTTTGGGGTTTTTGTAGTAGTTGTAACAGTAGCAATGGAAAAGTAAATAAGTGAAGAACAATATGTGAAAAGCTCGTAGGAAATGGATCAGTGATGGATAATTATGCCGGATGTGATTCCTCATGCAATAGTTATAACATAGGGTGATATAGAACTAGCTCCAATTCATCAATGTAATGTAGGCATGTATTCCGTAAATAGTCATACGTGCTTATGGAAAAGAACTTGCATGACATCTTTTGTCCTACCCTCCCGTGTTCAGCGGGGTCCTTATGAAAACTAAGGGATATTAAGGCCTCCTTTTAATATAGAACTGGACCAAAGCATTAACACATAGTGAATACATGAACTCCTCAAACTACGGTCATCACCGAGAAGTATCCCGATTATTGTCACTTCGGGGTTATCGGATCATAACACATAATAGGTGACTATAGACTTGAAAGATAGGATCAAGAACATACATATATTCATGAAAACATAATAGGTTCGGATCTGAAATCATGGCACTCGGGCCCTAGTGACAAGCATTAAGCATAGCAAAGTCATAGCAACATCAATCTCAGAACATAGTGGATACTAGGGATCAAACCCTAACAAAACTAACTTGATTACATGGTAAATCTCATCCAACCCATCACCGTCCAGCAAGCCTACGATGGAATTACTCACGCACGGCAGTTAGCATCATGAAATTGGTGATGGAGGATGGTTGGTGATGACGACGGCGACGAATCCCCCTCTCCGGAGCCCCGAACGGACTCCAGATCAGCCCTCCCGAGAGAGATTAGGGCTTGGCGGCGGCTCTGTGTCGTGAAACGCGATGAAACTTTCTCCTTGATTTTTTCTCTCCCCGAGACGGTATATATGGAGTTGGAGTTGAGGTCGGAGGAGGTCCAGGGGGCCCACGAGATAGGAGGGCGCGTCCTGGGGGGGCCTGTCTCGTGGATAGCCTGTGGACCCCTGACCTTGATTCTTTCACCAAAAATTCTTATTAATTCTGAAAAGTGCCTCCGTGGATTTCTAGGACATTCCGAGAACTTTTCTTTTCTACACACAAAACAACATCATGGCAGTTCTGCTGAAAACAGCGTCAGTCCGGGTTAGTTTCATTCAAATCATGCAAGTCAGAGTCCAAAACAAGGGCAAAAGTGTTTGGAAAAGTAGATACGTTGGAGACGTATCACCTGCCAAGGTCAGCATTGAAGGCTGACCACTGGAGGGCAGTAGCCGATTCTTCTGGAGGTCGAAGGGGTTGCCTACAACAAGGCCTATCTGACCCAGGACTCTTTTGTCGTTCGTAAAGTCTACAGTAACGAATTTGACTAGGTTGCTCTTGAGGAAGTTCTTAAATTTCTGGCATTCAACGTCGGCATGGCATATGTGGTAGACCAAGCATAAGTCATGCATGCAAACCTGGATCACGGCGGGCTTCTTCCTCTCTTCCTCCTTTAGATCCTTCTCTCGTCCCAGGACTGTGGTGTACTCAACATCTAGCCCAGCAACCCACTCATCATCTTAGTTTTCGAACATGCCTCTGAAGCGAGCAAGGCATCCTTTCACCGTCGCGGAAGAACGGGTGTAGATGACGTCGAACTCATCGTCGGTGATGGCTCTAATCTTGTACTCACCGCCGATCATGGAGATTTGGGACGCCATGGATTTGGGAGGAGGGTTAGGATTAGTGGAACTGTCGTAATGTGAAAGGACGGGGCGACTAGGAGCGAACCGCCGTAATATTAAAGAATGTGCGGACGAGTAGGAGCGAACTGCCAGCGTGCGAACGGCAGGGTAGTGGCTTCCCATTCTCCCATGATACGGGCTTTTGAGAGCCCTTGGATGTAAGATCGAACGGTTGCATGGCGTGATTCTAGACCTATGGGTGAATATCCTATCCTGTAGGGTTATTCTGCAAATTTTCAGCAATTTAGCATGCGACCGTTCGATCTTAGATCCAAGGGCTGCCAGCAGCCCGTATCATGGTCGCACCTACCACAACCGTTGCATCACTCGCGTCGAGCCCTTGGAGATTTAACACGGTGCGTTAGGCCATCTGATGTTGGCATGTCATAGATAGTCATCACTTAGTCACTCATACTACAACAAGGTTAGCTATCAGGTTGGCTATAAGTGTATTTTTTTACTTCTCTCTATCTCTTTCTTCGTACTCCCTCTGTTCCATAATATAAGAACGTCTTTGACACTAGTGTATTGCCAAAAATGTTCTTATATTATGGGACAGAGGGAGTAGTATTTATTGCATTTGCCAAGGAGTGACCTCTTCCAATGAAATGGTGCTTAGATGAGGTGCTAAGGGCATTAAATGGCTTAGCAATCAAGTCCCCAATGCATAGGTGCTTATTAGTAGTTTTTTGTTGCTAAGTCTGCTTCATTTAATTAGCTATAGACTCAAAATTGTCTTTTCACCTAGGTACATGCGCTTAGCACCGTTTCTTCCTTGGGTCACCAAACTAGTCTCTCTCTTCTTAATTAACTTGCCACATCAGACTTTATGCCTATGTGGCAAGCTTAGCACCTGTAGGAGCAAGTAAGTAGTACAATAGTGGGCTATAAGCCCGCTTTACATGGCATTTGTGCATATGTGGAGGAAAGAGAGGCAAGGAAAAAGTGGAGAAGTGGGCTCTCATGCAAGAGCCAGCCTCTACATGGTGGAGCATTGGGAGAGGCACCTGTATGGAGGTGGTCATGAATCAGGAGACTCACGCCGATCGTAGCGCTGCAGTTAAAATGATAATGGAAAGTCAAATCGCGGGGCCCACCTGTCCAGCAGTAACTCGCTGTCAAATCACATAGCCCTACGTTTGCAGTAGCCTACTCCCTCATCTTCTCGCGTCTCTGTCGAACCGACTAGGCGGAACTGCCCCACCTACCGTGCAGGAAAAGCCCCGCCCTCGACTTTTAAATAGTACAATATACTAATTTTGTATCCATGGATTGCGCCAGGGAGCAAAGCCTCAAGGAAATGGAGGTACACATGTACGGAGTATACAAGACGCCCATCGCGTTCGCGTTGCACCCCAGACGGTCGGTCGTTCTGGCACGCTGCTCTCCGAATGGAACGCACGTCATATTGTGTTTGCACACACATGTGGGACCGTAGTTGAGAACCGACCATAGGCACACTCCTCGGCCCCGCAAGTCGGTGACTTAATAGAAGAGAGAGACGAGCAATAGTACTAGAGAAGTGTTGTACCTACGTTGGTGCCTGGACGATTCCTACAAGACACGGAAGATCAGTTCATCCATGCATGTGACCAGACTCCAGCAGACACGCCTGGATTGGCTATCGTCTACATATCGTGCACGATGTGTTGTACAGGGCTGTAGTTCTGGTGAGAAATCTAAAAAAGGTTTCTTGTCATCTCGCAAAATTAGGTGTCATGTGCTTTGGATCACTGCGAGGGTTAAACATCGACAACTGAGTTGGGCTAGTCATTGGGGGCACATGCACGAAGACTACTCGGCTGCCATCTAGGTTAAGCCGGCTATGTTAATTAGGACATCTATCGACGGACCCATTTTCTATGAATTTATCTTTAATTTGAGCTTTGATCCTTGTCTAGATGGTCTGTCGGGATTCATGTTGTCTCCTTTGGGCAGTGAGGTTATGATTTCTTGT
Source organism: Triticum dicoccoides (assembly GCF_002162155.2). Classification (NCBI taxonomy): domain Eukaryota; kingdom Viridiplantae; phylum Streptophyta; class Magnoliopsida; order Poales; family Poaceae; genus Triticum; species Triticum dicoccoides. The sequence goes on along the minus strand of NC_041383.1, from coordinate 539,289,088 downwards.
CATGTGGCATTTTTTCGTGTTATATGTTATAATCCGGTGCTTCAGATCAAAATGACGACAACTATGCCTCCGGGCCACGTGCATGAAGACTTCTCGACAGTCATTGACGAGGTCAAGCCGGCTCCGGTAGACAAAAGAAAACTAGTACTCCACTATATAGGCAGGAGCCTCCGCGCTTGCTTGCTAGTGTTGCTCTCTTCACATTGTCTCGTCCTCTCCAGATCGAAACACGATAGTGGTGGCCACACTCTCTCTCTTTCTCTATGCTCATTGCTGGTCACAGATCCAGCCGGATCCTCTCCGCCGGGGAAGGTGAGAAGGTGCAATGTTCACGCGGTCGTCCTCGGCGGTGGCTCATACCCACTGCCGACGCGTCCCGATCAGCGTGCCTTGCCGTTCTCTCCCGAGCACCGCTGGCGAGGAAGGGCCTCCGACCCCTTCTTCCTTGCTGCCGTAGTGTGGGCAGATCCGGCCTCCCGCCGCCCACATAGCGACATCCCGGCGACCATCAGGTATGACTTCCTTCGAAACCGGTCTTGCTCTACTTCCCGAGCTCCTGACATCGCTGCATTTGTATATTTTACTATTTCTCAGGCCCCCTCATAGATAGGATCGATCGGCTATTCGAAAACCACCTAAATTTTTACGGTTAAGAGGTAAAACTAGTTCATGCACTCGAATCTAGTACTACTTGGTTCAAGCAAGGAAGAAAGGGGGTGGGGTGGGGGAAGATTTGTTACCTGAATCTAGGACTTGGTCGAAAGAGGAAATAATGGGGGCAAAAAGTAGCAGAGACTGGCTATCCAACTAGTCTCTAGGTCTAATAGGGAAATAAAGGGAAACGCAGTACAAACTCAATATAAGCCCGATCTATTGGTTGAAAAAGGAAAGAAAGTGGGGACTGGGGGACAAGTCAACCAAGTAAGTCCAGCACTAGATTTGCTAGCCTCACACAGTATAAGGTGGCTATACCGAACAAAAATGGGACCAACCCAGATATCATGTTCTGATGTTTGTTGCCCCAAGCCACTCTTATGTAATGCCACTGGCAAAATGTAGCAGTCGCACTGTTAAAAGTAAGGACACGTTAAACCAATGTTGTTTTCAATGTAATGTCTCCAGTAATATGAATCAATGGCAGTTTTTTACATGTCTTGCTAAATTTCCCATTAAGATAAGTTGCTTCTTTTCATTAGAAATACAACTGTCCTGGTCCGCCTACTCTCCCGTGCCCAAAGTAATGTCGTATTTAACGGTTGTCACAGTTAATCCTAATGCCCACACTAATATATAGCAATGCCACTGCTTTAGAAATTGCTACTGCCCTTGTAGGATGTCATTCAGATAAGAAACATGCTTCTTTTCATTTGATGCATGTTTCATCACTTGTTAGTCACCCTCCTTTCCACCTTTTTTGTGCAAACAGAGATATACATTTCACGCTCGATCTTAGTTGAACTGCACAAATGATATCCAAATTATAGTTGAACATTCTAGGAGCTTCACAACCAACCTTGATGTTGCTCAATTTTATTGCAACTAATGAAGAAGAAGCTCCGTGGGTTTCATTTTCTGATGGAAATGGAACCGGGGCTGGAGCCCTTTTCTTAAAAAATGAAGAAGAAGCTGCCAGCTCACGGGACATTGCTTCATTTTAGGTGAACTGCACCAAATGGTCCCATGAATTGAATCGTCCATGTTGGTGACTGAAAGAGCCAGCTTCAGCATCCCAGTCTAAGCACCCCCGGCCTCCATCCTTACGACACACGGTACACCTCATTTGCCACCTGCTCGACCCTAGTGTCGCTGATAAAATGAAGTAATAATACAGTTAAAATAAGCGAGTGTCCTCTCTATCATTTCCTTTCCAATGTAGATAAAGAAAGTGCTTCTCTTTGTTAAAGTGCTTCTCTTTGTTAATGTATGTTTCATCAACAAGTCCCATTGTTAATGTTTAAGCGTTTCTGCAAAGTGGGGTGCTTAATTTTAGTTGATCTGTACAAAAATAGAGATTTGAATGTCTCAAGGCGCCTCCTTGTACTACCACTGTACACTGATGTTCATCACTGGCAGAAGGTGTATCTGGGAGACTTGGGACAATTTCCAGTATGAGGCGTCGCACGGCCCATCTCGCCCTCGCAGCATGGCATACTATGATACTATTGCAATATTTTCTTCTATTTATTTTGTGTGTTTCATCAACTAGTGCCACTATAATGTAATCATGCTTTGTCATTATCTGTGCAAACAGGGTTATTCAACTGCATTTTGGTGGAACTGCACGAATGTACATATCAAACCCGCATATACGCGGAGTGCGAGGTGTCCCAAGTAAAAGTTACCGACACCAACCATGCTCCATGCACGCATTGGCATCCACCACCACCAGTGGGATGTGTGGCGCTCTCTGTGGACGGATCTTTCTCGGTAGAAAATCCTCTAACCAAATACTAGTAGCTTATATTGGCAGTTTTCTAGGGAGTACTCTTTTCTGAAAGAAGCACCAATCTATTTTTCTTTATTTGTACACTGTGTCACAACTTTGACCCAAAGGTCCAGAGCTATTTTAGGGTGATTGGTGTAGTACTCGGAGACTGATTGTAAGCATGATTTTCATTAGCTGTCACACGGATTGTAAGCATGAGCAGGTGGAAGACTAGGTTAATGCGAAGCTTACCTTAAACCCTACCGCCGTTGAAATGAGGCGAGCGTCAAGGGAACCGTGGAGAACGGCGGGACGCGATGTTGCGCCATCCGGCCTCCTCTTGTGGTGGGAGAACGAATACTCCTGTGGCTCCGGCTAGCTCTGCACCCTCATGAACGGCACACCATACTCGATCAATTCATTATCCTATGGGTGCTCGACTTTTGACCTGTACGCCCACCACCTCCGCCTAACTGTTGCCTCGGGCGAATCTGTCTGCTCCATCACCCAGAGGAGATACTCGATGAACTCGGAGGACTGCGTTGTGACTGCCGTCGAGGAGTACATGTACATCTCCGCCCTCATCGCCGTCGTCTCGCTCTTTCGCATACATTGCCACATGGCCCTCACCATCCTTGAAATCTCCCACTCATTGTCAAACCAAGTAAGGATCTCCTTCAACCTGGCTAACTTTGCCTGGTCGCCGCCGGTGATCTGGTTGATTCACTACTGCATCCTCTCCATAGATGTCCTTCTGAGTGGTCCGGTGCTAGCTTTGGAAGATGGGAGGCGAGAAGGTGGTTTTGGAATGGAGATGATGTAGAGGAGAGGAGGTGGTTTTGCAAAGGAGAAGAGGAAGAGGCGAGACGATGGTTTTGGAATGGAGATGACTGAGAGGAGAGGAGGTGGTTTTGCGATGGAGAAGAGGGAGAGGAGTGTGCGACAGCGATTTAGGATTGGACGAGAGGGCCGGCGCGCTGTGACTAGATCAAAATCAAAATCAATTTAACCTCAAATTAAGAAAGCGACCCCACATTAACTAGTCTCCCTTTTATTCTGGGTCATAATTGACCATGATTTTTGCAAATAAAATATATGTTATACATTGCAAAAATAATATAATTTGAAAGTACATTCAGATACGAACCAAACGATACAATTTTTTGTGACATGCATTCACATTTTGCTTGTCAAATACAGTACATGGTCAAACTTTAACCCAAAATACGCAAAACAAAAAAATACTTCCAAGACCAGCGCCGCTCTTCCGCTCTTCTCCTATTAAACCACCGCCGCTCCCCTCCTGTTCCAATCTAAATCCAGCGCCGCTCCTCTCCTCTTCCATTTCAAAACCACCGCCCCTCCTCTCTTGTTCCAGTCCAAAATCAGCGTCGCCCCTCTCCCGTTCTAATCCAAAATCAGCGATGCTCCTCTCCTCTTCCATTCAAAAACGACCGCCAGCAAGTGAAGGTGTTGTGGAGAAATAGATCAATGAAGGAGTACAACCGATATGTGAGGATCACAGATGGCGACCCTGTGAAACTGGCTAGGATGTTGGAGATACGGTCTTGGTTTGACAACAAGGACCAACTAGCGGCGACGGCGACATCCATGGCCAAATATCTACAACAGAGCGAAAAGGCGGCGATACTCCCGCAGGGAGTCACGTGGGAGTACATAGAGCTGCTCCTCTGGGCCATGGAGCAAACAGATTCTCCGAATCCGATCGTGAGGGAGCGGTGGTGGGAGTATCGATCCCAGATGGAGCATCCACCAGAGATTGCATGATGGAGCATCTACAGGGTGCCATTTGTGAGGGTGTCCTGCTAGAGCAAGCCGGTGGAGTCTTCGTCCATCGAACCCAACTGCAAGAGGAGAAAAGCAGTTGGCCCAACGACGCTTCCCCGCCATCCTCTCCCTTGCCGTTCACATCGTCTCATGGGGCGGCTATCTGCCGCCGAGGAATAGGAGGGGACTGCCCCCCAGCCCAATAGTCGGGCAGGTTGTGAATTGTCAGGAGGAGCTTAGGGTTGTCAGTATTTGCAGGTTGTGAATTGTGTTTTGTGTTGTGTATTTTGAGAGTACTTTCAGATATGAATGTCTTTTGAATTTCGGATTTGCATTATTGAGCATATGAAGTATTTTATGAATTCTAGAGATCTATTTTTAGCACTTAAAAAACTGTAGTTTCATAGGAGTATAAAAGTGCAGACAATGTGATTCTCAAAGAAACTACAAGTTTCAGTTTCACATAAGAAACTGCAGGTTCAGTTTTAGATAAGAAACTGCAACTTTCAGAGGCAGAGCATTTATATTAACACGGCCTTTTCAAACAGGGTTAACATCATGTTGGAAGTTTTATTCATGGTCGAAAATGGAACTACCAGCCAGTTAACATCATGCTGATCAACATTCATGCATAGCACATCTTCATATGATGCACAATCAAAAAGATATGCTATTTTCAAAATGCCCGCACAATGTCGAGTGTGCGAAACCCAGAGAAAACGAGGGACGAAGTTTTGGCAAGTATTGGACGTGGTGTGCATAGATGACAATGGGGACCCACATGTCAATAAAGGCAGAGGAAAAAATTTGGAGATATTTTCCTGCACAGGTGGAATCGAACCCGGGCGGAACAGCTGTTGGGTAATGTCACTTGGCCACTAGGCTAGTTCAGTAGTTTCGTTAATAATAAGGCACTTCCTCAGGTGGTCGGATCCCCTCCTGCGCCTTTGTGCGCTCGCCGCGACGCCGCTATCTGCCATTGTGAACATGCTTAACAAACGAGAGGAATCTGGAGAGGACTGTACGTGGAGAGGCGGACAGTCGGGACCCACCAGGTCTATGGCCGTAGCAAGCAAGTGCCTCATCAAAAAAAATACTTCCTCCTAATGCTATACTGACGTTGGGGCCCATGGGTTTGTCAACATAGTTGCATTTTTTTAGGTGCTTCAACGTAGTTACTATAGGAGATAAATTCACAACGAAGCAGGGGAGCTGGCAGGTATCATTTATTATCACTGGTACAGCAAGTATCAGCTGGGTTTGGGGCTGCCCCGTCTAGGCTTTCTTTTTTAATATGCGCAGCCCACGACCTCGGATGCAAGGTCCATAGGCTTGTTCAGCAAGTGTCAGCTGGGTTTGGGGCTGCCCCATCTAGGCTTTCTTTTTTAATATGCGCAGCCCACGACCTCGGATGGAAGGTCCATAGGCCTGTTTGTATTTTCTTGAGGGTCGTCATGTATCGACCGGCCTATGGACCTCCCATCCGAGGTTTTATTTTTCCTAAAACATCGGCAGCCCAATTTATGTGTTTTTTGAAGAAAACACAGAGGTCTTTTATATTTTTCTACATAAAAATAGGAACGCCTGGTCCAACTTATGTTTCCCTTCTAACTATATTATATATATTTAAATTATTTTGTATGTTATTATATATTATTTTTATTATCATCATATATTTAACAGATACTTACATATGTAAGAAAACAATATCCCACATCTTATTAACTTATAAAAATAATTTCTTAACAATAAAATCCTCGATTGTTTTGGCACGAAAATCTTAGTGATTGTGTACAAAAGCTTGGTAAGATTTAAGGACGAATGTAATAATATCACTTATTATTTAAATATATTTATAAAAAAATGCTCAGCCCTTGTTTTTTTTTATAACATTGCTAGCCCAACCCAACATTATAATTAGAATCACCCCAGCAAAATTGTGTATTTCGAGAAAGTGCAAATGGCCTGTAATTTTTACGAAAAAAATAAATGGGTCGCATGGACGCTACATTATTTGTTCACCCAGCCCAGCTAATGGACTGTAATTCAAAAAAAAAGATAAAATTGACTGTAAATTCTACCCCGCAAAAAAAGACTGTAAATTCTGAAAAAATGGGTTGAATACGTGCCACATTTTTGGAGGTTGAAATGTGGGCCAAAAGGTCGAAGCCAACGCAAGTCGTTGTTAACTTAGTCAACAAATGATTCTGACATCGTTAGTCGTTGGATTTACATCCAACGACCAGCATCCATCTTCAATCACTCGTCTTCTTCCTCCAGCACCGCCGGGACCACCTCCCGCCTCCTGCTGCTAGCAGCTCTGCTTAGCATGCTTCGCTGTGAAGCGCTACTCCACCGTTGGCCAGGCCATCCCTCCACCCCTCCACACCTCCTGTTCTTCTCCACCGACTGCCCAACCACACCGCACTAGAACCAGTTAACCCTCGTACACCTCTCCGTCTGCGACTCTACTCCCGCATCTTCCCATCTTCGGCTCGTTGTTGTCCGGGGCCTCGCCGTTGTCCACCACCTTGGATGCGCTCGGCGCGGCGTGGTCAACATGGTCAACGAACGACACCATCGGAAGTAGACTGTGCGTGGAGAAGCTGACAGCTGGGTCCACTGCTGCACACAAGGAAATGCCTCCTTATTACGCACAAAATAATGATTCATCCACCTGACATCTGGGACCAACCGGAAGGGCCTCTATATTTCGCAAAAAAACATGCCCCCCGCTGACAGGTCGGACCCACCAGCTATCTTCGCACGCAAGGAAGTGCCTCCTTATTATGCATAAAAAATGAATACTCCCCCTGCCAGCTGGAACCGAGCATAGTGGGAGGCTGACTTGTGGGCCTCCCAAGTTGACGGGGACGGAGGTTTTTGTCAACTTAGTCCATATGAACGATTCTAGCTCCTGTTACCGTACAATGTTCATCCAACGGTCGTAGTGCTTCTTCAACCTTTGATCTTCTTGCTCCAGCCGCCCAAACCATCGTCGGTCGTGCCGCGTGCTCCTGCCTCCCGTGGTCGGCTGTGATGCCGCAGAGGCATCATCGCCCCCTACTACTCCCACCGCCGGCCAGGCCATCCCTCTACTCACCCACACCCCCTGTTATTATGCGGCGACGGCAGCCTCATACCGCAGTCGAACCAGTGAACCCTCGTACTCCTCTCCGTGTGGGCATCCACTGCCACGTCTTTCCCGGCTCTGCGTTGTCCCCTTCCTAGGCCTCGCCGTCGTCCACCGCCCTGGTGATCTCGGTGCGTCGTGGTCAACGTGGTCAAGGAACGACTTCCATCGGACGTGGACTGTATGTGGAGAGGCTGGCAGCTAGGTCCACGGCCGCAGCAAGGAAGTGCCTCCTTATTACACGTAAAATAATGATTTCTCCACTTGACAGCAGGGACCCACCGGACAGGCCATCGTATTTCATGAAAAAAATGTTTCCCCCTGACTGCTGGGACCCACCAGCTACATCTTCGCACGCAAGGAAGTGCGTCCGGGCAAAAAAAATGATTCGCCCCCCTGACTGCTGGGACCCACCATCTATATCTTCGCATCCAAGGAAGTTCCTGACAGTTGGGACCCATGTTGTCGAAGCATACGTAGCGTTGCCATTCTGGTCACGAACGTGTACGTACATACTGGTAGATGAAGAGGCGCGCACGTGTCGTAGTAGAGGCGTGCACGTAGCATGTACACGTACCTACAGCGGCCAGTGTGCAAGAAATAAAATATGGCCACGTACGTCGGGAAGGGTCTCTAACGCCTACTCGCGTATACGTACGGCCAGGGCTCGTGTACCTGGCTGGGTCGGAACGGAGAAACTGCGTCGTCGTTGTGTTCATGGGGAGGCAACGGAATGCATCGTGTTCATCGGGAGGCAACGGAATGCGTCGTGTTCATCGGGAGGCAACGGAACGCATGGGAGCCAACCGGCTTGGACAGAACAACTGATGGAAACGAGGCCTGGCGTACCGCGGAACGGAGAAAACGGACTTGTGTTCGACCGGCCACGTTCGAAATGGGATCCTGTTCATAGGGAGGGGTCTAGCGTACTGCAAAACGGAGGAAACAGACTTGTGTTGGACCTCCTACGGTCGAAACGGGGTCCTGTTGATCGGGAGCGGTGTGGCGTACCGCAAAACGGAGGAAATGAACTTGTGTTGGAGCGCTACGGTCGAAACGGGGTTCCTATTCATCGGGAGGGGTGTGGCGTACCGCAAAATGGGACTCCACGGGATACCGTTCATCTCCACCGTCGACCTCCTCCAGCCTCCATGGGCTACTGTTCATCCACCGTCGACCTCCTCCAGCCTCCATTTGCGACTGTTCATCCACAGGCTCATTTTCATCCAACCTCCACCGCGCTCTACTCCACCGGCTACTGCTCAAACACCCCTCTCCACGGGATCCTGTTCAACCACCCCTCCACGGGCTACTGTTCATCCATCCCTCCACCTTCTACTGTTCATCCAGGCCTCCACGGGGTCGTCCTATTCATCCAGCCCTCCACGGGGTCCTGTTCATCCAGCCCCAACCGGCTCGATCGATCGGGGTCCTGTTCATCCAGAGGCAACACCACGGGGTCATGTTCATCCACCCCATCGCTCACTATTCATCCA
>NC_041383.1:539250798-539280017 GCF_002162155.2 Triticum dicoccoides | reverse complement strand
CTCACTGTTCATCCAAAGGCAGCATCGATTGACTTCAGTTAGTAGTAGTAGCGAAGGAATCGCTCGGTCGCTTGGGTTCAGTAACGCGTAGCCTGCAGTGCAATCGCTCGGGTTCAGTTAGGCGACGCCTCGCTCGGGTTCAGTTAAAGCCCAACGCCTCGCACCCATGCGCGTACGGTACGAGAGAAACGTGCATCGCATGGCCCCCGACCACCCACCGTAACCGGGAACTCCCGATATTTTCCTCGCCCTCGCTTCTACCACGGTTTTTTCCATCATGGACGGCCCAAAGAATGTCATGCAGTTGCGTCTCCGGCCCGCCGAGGACGAAAAGCCCATTTTCTGTCATGATTTTTTGTCATAGAAGTAGGAGCCCACCACATCTATGATGATACCGGGTTTTGTCACAATTATCATCATAGAAGTGTCATAAGTATGACAGAAAAAAAATTCGTTCGGCCCAAAATGTCACGGATGTGTCTTTTTTTGTAGTGTATATTCATACGCATGTCTAACCTTTTTTTTAACCAAGGAGATTATATCTGGAACCATGCATGAACTGAGGTAAGCTGCATATTTTTTATTATATACTCGTGTACAATGTATATTCAAATGTACCCCCTCCTTTCCAAAATAATCATAGATTTAGGATTTTCAAGAGTATATTTGTGAAGTTTGACAAATCCTCAAAGTTCAATTCAAGAGAACTGAAAACGTTAATGCTTCCGCTCCCAAATATTGAATGAAGCGCCAAATAAGCCTCTAGTCACCCAAAACCGCGCGAGACTAAAGTTTGGTGGTAGGAAATTACTGTCCTGACTCTGGCCCGTGTTGCCTATCGGCCCGATGTCCAAAGGTCTAAACCGGGGTAGGTTTGTAACTTCACCAAGACGCCAGTCTCAACCACCTCCGAGAAGCATTCATATGTCGTGGGCGCGTAAACACCCATGCGCTCGGCCAAAATCTATCCTGCCCACATTTGGGACACCTGAGATTACTGTCCTACCCCCAACCCGCAATATGTCTGAAATTTTAGATGGGGCAAAGTTTGTAACTTTCCCCAAATTTCAAACAAGCGTGTCCCAAACTGAAACATTGTTCCCCCTTAGTTCCCCCCTCCCCCTGTTTCCCCATTCGTACTCCGTGGGCGCCAAAACACCCTCTCACCAGCCGCGAAAACCCAGCCTCCTCCGTCCTCCACCCCATAGCACCCAATCCATGGCCGCCCTCCTCCATCACGCCGAAGCCGGTACACCGACGTCGTCATCCAACGCAACTGCAACCAAAACGCCCTTAAGGACTTAGCAGCTGAAGCCGAGGCAGAGCTGCCTCCACAATGTCGACGCTGACGTGCACCATACCAGAACCACTTCGACCACGCCATCTAGCGCCTCACCGCTGCCGCTCCACTGTCACAACCGTCCACCGCATCAAAGTTGTCCCTGCTACGCCGTCATTCGCCGCCTCGGATCTGGTTCCCCGCCGCCGACAGACGGCCACCACACCACACTCAACAACTTGGCCATGGGTTCATCGAAGGCTCCACCGTCCTCCACAACTTCTCGTTTCCAGCGAACCACAAGAAGATCGTTTGAAAAATAGAAGGAGGACACAACACTGCCAGCAGAAAGAGGTACTCCTCTTTCCTTATTCGTGCAAATCTTACGTCTCTGCTCACACCGTATTCATCCCACGAAAGAAACTAGTTGAATGCTTCCTACTGCATCTTCTTCGTGATACTAAATGCACAAGGTTTCCTCCCTTTACTATTTAGCCTTTGCTAGAGGTCAGTAGCCCGCCTGGATTTCAATTCAGGGTCAGTCAAACCGCAATTAAAAGAAGCAACACCCGCTTAGGCGCGCGGAGCACCTAGTCCACCTGTTCGCCGAGGAAGCGGCGCATCGGTGTCTATCATAGGGGTGTGGGGCGCAGGAGCTGCTTGCGCCCGATCTGGAGGTCAACGGGGCTTGAATGGATGGTCGGGGGGTGGTGCTAAGCACGGCGATGCAGTGAGGTCGAGGAGAGGGCGAAGGCAGGGGACTGGGCCGGTGGTCGGTAGCGTTTTGAGGAAGATCGTCAACATTGACTAGCTAGAGGTAGATGAAGGCGATCTGCCCGTTCTTTATACATCGGACGGTGCAGAAAAAATGGACTGACCTATTTGTTTTCAGTCAACTGTTATTTTCATAGAATCATGTAGTAATTTAGTGTGCAATGCATGTTGTAGAGCTATCATATGTCTCCCGTCATTTATTTCTCACCGACCTGCTATCTGCTACCTTTACACTGTACTAATTGTGCACACACTTCACCCATACTCACACTATTTTTTTATGCATGGGTATTTGAGACTCTGATGCGGTGTTGATGAATGCAAAAAAGGAAAGACAGAAGTCGCTCCAGTGTAATTCAAAGACAAGCACTAAGCGTTTCAGCACTCTAAAGGGTGCAGTGTCAGTAGATGGAGAGAGTAAACGTAGCTCTACAGTTGATGATCTCAATTGCCACACACAACCATCCCAGATGTATGCTTTAACTTCGCACTGTCAAATGTGGTTGCATGTTGCATATGGTGTCTAGCTTGTATTGCTTCCAATTTGGTTAAATTGCATCTGCTTACTTTACACATTATACCTTTGATAATGACATGCCTTCCTGTTTTTGCTACATACTACATATGTCTATTAACCATTTTCGTACATCAAACTAATGCTCTTTTGTATCCCTCATCAATCAGTTATGATGAGACAGTCACCCCAGTGGGTTACTGTGAAACGCGCTACTCGTTTAAAGAGTGTAGTGTCATCCTCCGCACATGATTCTCAAGAAACAGTAAGGCTAAATGAAGATAGTCAATGTAGCTCTCTAGTTGATGATCGCAATTCCCCCACACCACCATCGCAGGTGCTTGCTCTTACTTGGCAGTGTGATATGTGGTTGCATGTTGCATATGGTGTCTACCTTGTAATGCTTCTAATTAGGGTAAATTGCATCTGCTTAGTTAACACATTATACCTGTGAATATGATATGCCTTCCTACTTTTGGTACATACTACGTCTTTCTATTAACCATGTTCTTACATCAAACTACTTTTCTTGTGTATCCCTCATCAATCACTTCTGACGATACACCTTCAAGTTGACAGTGTAATATTGGTTGCATCTTGCATATCATTTCAAACATGTATTGCCTCTAATTTGTTGAAGTGCCACTTATAATGAGACACATCTAACTGGTAGAGTGATTTTGGTTGGATCTTTCATAAGGTGTTTAGATTGCATTGCTTCCAATTTGTTGAAATGCCTTCTGCTTAGCGTTTTTCATACATATTCCATCCTCCTACAATGTGGTTGACATACATAAAAGTTGTGTTCGTCAGTATCATGCATCAACGAATTTGGAAGTGTGAATTTCATTCCTTTTTCTTGTGTGTTTACTTGACAAGGCAAAATCTGAAAGGACGAAGGCACGGAATGATGGTCGTCCTCTGGAGCAACTGAAACAGATGAACTCCTCAGATTCTCCTGCTACTCCTATTGCAGTGCAAGTTCCAAATCTCATCTCCCCTACTCCACAACCCCAGGTCCTTGCTCTAACATGGCAGTGTGATATCTGGTTGCATGTTGCATATGGTTTCTAGCTTGTATTGCTCCTAATTTGTTAAATTGTATCTCCTTAGCTTACACATTATACATGTGAATATGACACGCCTTCCTGTTTTTGGTACATACTACATCTGCCTATCACACCATGTTCTTACATCAAACTACTATTCTTGTGTATCCTACATCTATCACTTATGATGAGACAGTCACGCCCGTGGGTTAGTATGAGACGCGCTACTCTTATAAAGAATGCAGTTTCATCCTCTCCACATGATTCTCAATAAACAGCAAGCCTAAATGAAGATATTGAACGTAGCTCTGTACTTGAAGACCGCACTTCCCCTACACCACCATCACAGGTGCTTGCTCTAACTTTGTAGTGTGATATGTGGTTGCATGTTTCATGCGGTGTCTAGCTTGTAATGCTTCTAATTAGGGTAAACTGCATCTGCTTAGTTTACACATTATACCTATGAATATGACATGCCTTCCTATTTTTGATACACACTACATCTATGTGTTAACCATGTTCTTACATGAAACTACCTCTCTTTTGTATCCTGCATCAATCACTTACGACGAGTCACCTTTATTCGTTGCAAATTGCATATTATTTCTAGCATGTTGCCATGTATTGCTTCTAATTTGGTCACATACATTTGTTAGGGCACCCTTTTAATTTGGCAGAGTGATATTGGTTTCAAATTTCATATGGTTTCTAGCTTGCATTGCTTCTAACAAGTTCAAACACCTTGTGCTTAGTTTACACTTTATACATCATACATGTCAATATGTCACGCCGTCCTGTTTTTCATACATATTCCATCCTCCTATCATGCGGCTGCCTTACATGAAAGTAGTGTTCGTCAGTATCATGCATCAATGAGTTTTGAAGAGAAATTTTTATTACTTTTTCTTGTGGGTTTGACTTGACAAGGCAAAATCAAGAAAGACGAAGGAAAAGAGTAAGGAAGGCGATGATGGTGGTCCTCTGCAGCAACGTAAACGGAGCATCTGTACAGATTCTCCTTGTACTGCTAGTACATTACAAGGTCCAAGTCTCCGCTCCCCTACTCCACCATCCAAGGTGTTTGCTCTAACTTGGCAGTGTGATATCTGGTTGCATGTTGCATATGGTGTCTAGCTTGTATTGCTCCTAATTAGTATAAACTGCATCTGCTTAGCTTACACATGATACGTGTGAATATGACACACTTTCCTGTTTTGGGTACATACTATATCTGTCCATCACACCATGTTCTTACATGAAACTACTCTTCTTGTGTATCTTCCATCAGTCACTTATGATGGAACACCTTTAAGTTGGCAGTGTGATATTGGTTTGCGTCTTGAATATGATTTCTAGCATGTAGTTCTTCTAGTTTGATGAACGCCACCTATGACAAGACAGTTTTAACTTGGCAGAGTGATATTGATTGCACCTTCCATATGGTGTCTAGCTCGCAGTGCTTCTAATTTATTGAAGTGCCTTCTGCTTAGTTACCACATCATAGGTGTGAATAAGTCAAGCCGTCCAGTTTTTCATACATATTCCATCCTCGTATCATGACTTTGCCTTTCATCAGAGTAGTGTTCGTCAGTATCACGCATGAATGAGTTCTGAAGAGCGAATTATATTCCTTTTTCTTGTCGATTTGACCTCACAATGCAAAATCAATAAAGTCAAAGGAAATTGACAAGGCATTGGATGATGGTGGTCCTTCCGAGCAACTGAAACAGAGGTTCTCTACAAATTCTACTTTGCCATCCTCCCAACAAGATTCGCAAGACAACGCAAGGCTCGACAGTCAACATAGCTATGTAGATGATGAGCACATCTCCCCTACTCCACCATCACAGGTGCTTGCTCTAACTTGGCACTATTATATGTGGTTGCATGTTGCGTATGATGTCTATCTTGTATTGCTTCTAACTTTGTTGAATTGCATCTGCTTACTTTACACATAATGCTTGTGAATATGACATGTGTTCCTGTTTCTAGAACATACTATATCTGATCACACCATGTTCTTACATCAGACTACTATTCTTGCATATCCCGCACAGTCACTTATGATAAGGCACCTTTAAGTGGCCACTGTGATATTGGTTGTGTCTTGCATATGATTTCTAGCATGTACTACTTCTAATTTGTTGAAATGACATACAGTTTGAACTTGGCAGAGTGATATTGGTTGCATCTTTCATATGGTGTCTAGCTTGCAGTGCTTCTAATTTGTTGAAATGCCTTCTGCTTAGTTACCACATCATAGGTGTGAATATGTCACGCCATCCTATTTTTCGTACATATTCCATCCTTGCATCGTGTGTTTGCCTTTCATCCGAGTAGTGTTTGTCAGTATCATGCATGAATGAGTTCTGAAGAGCGAATTTTATTCCTTTTTCTTATCAGTTTAACTTCACAATGCAAAATCATTACAGCTGAAGGAAATTAGTCCGGCAGTGGACGATGGTGGTGCTTCGGAGCAACTCAAATAGGGGGTCTCTACAAATTCTACTCCGCCATCCTCCCAACAAGATTCGCAAGACAACACAAGGCTGGGCAGTCAGCATAGCTGTGTAGATGATGAGCACATCTCCCCTACTCCACCATCACAGGTGCTTGCTCTAACTTGGCACTATTATATGTGGTTGCATGTTGCGTATGATGTCTAGCTTGTATTGCTTCTAACTTTGTTGAATTGCATCTGCTTACTTTACACATAATGCCTGTGAATATGACACGTGTTCCTGTTTCTAGAACATGCGTGTACATGATGAGCACATCACCCCTACTCCACCATCACAGGTGCATGCTCTAACTTGGAACTGTTATATGTGGTTGTGTTTTCCGTAAGATGTCTAGTTTGTATTGCTTCTGATTATGTTGAATTGCATCTGCGTAGCTTACAACTTATACCTGCAATGATCACTTACCCATAAGACACATTTAACTTGGGGTTGTGATGTAGGTTGCATCTTGCATTGTCTTCTAGCTTGTACTGCTTCTAATTTCTTGAAATGGCACTTACAACGAGACATTTTTTACCTGATAGAGTGATATTGGTTGCATGTTCATATGGTGCCTAGCTTTCATTTCTTCTATTTTGCTGAAATGCCTTCCGCTTACTGTTTTTTCATACATATTCCATCCTCCTATTGTACGTGTGTACATGCAATGTTGTCTTTTTTTGTATATGTTCCGTCCCCCTATCCTGCGCTTGCCTTACATCAAAGTAGTGTTCGCCTGTATCATGAATCAACCAGTTATGTAGAGCTAATTTTATTCATCTTCTTGTGGTTTTGACTTCATAAGGCAATATCAGAAAATAGGAAGGAAAAGAGTAAGTTAGGGGATGTTGGTGGTCCTCCGCACCGACGCAAACAGAGACTCTCTAGATTTGCCACTGCTACTGCTACTGAAGTCGAAGTCCCAAGTCTACATGATGAGTTCATCTCCCGTACTCCACCATCGCAGGTGCTTGCTCTAAGTTGACAATGTGATAATTGGTTTCATGTTGCATATGTTTCCTAGCCTGTATTTCTTCTATTTTGATTAAATTGCACCTGCTGAGTTTATACATTATACATGTGCATATGACATGGCTTTCTGTGTCTAGAATACACTGCATCTATCTATCATACAATGTTCTTACATCAAAGTATTGTTGTTGTGTATCCCGCATTAGTCACTCATGATTGGACGCTTTTAACATGGCAGTTTGATAGTGGTTGCATCTTGCATTGATTTATATGTTGTACTGCTTCTAATTTTTCGAATTGCCACTTATGACAAGACACTTTTAACTTGGCAGAGTAATATTGGTTGCATCTTTCATATGGTGTCTAGCTTGCATTACTTCCATTTTCTTGAAAATCCTTTTGCTTAGTTTACACATCGTAGCTGTGAATATGTCACGTCGTCCTTTTTTTCTTACATATTCCATCCTCATATGGTTGTATTACATCAAAGTATTGCTTGTCTGTATCATGCATCAATGAGTTCTGAAGAGCGATTATATTCTTTTGTGTTGTGGGTACGGCTTGACATAGCAAAGTCAAAAAAGAGCAAGGAAAAGAATATAGTAGGGAGTGGTGTTACTCGTCGGGTGAAACGGAACAGGATCTGCCGTCGAGATTCTGCTGGTACTTATAGTGCAGTAGAAGGTCCAAGTCCAGCGGCTAAATCTACAAACACAGTATGACCTGCTCCACCAGCTGCAGCATCCGCTTCAACTGTACCAGCATCTCAACGAGTTACTCGTTCATTTGCTCCGGAACTAGCCAGTTCCCAAGCTGCCTTCACACCTAACACTACTTCCGAAGCACTGCTGACACAACAGGACTTGGCAAGATCAGATGAACCTCATGAGCATCAACACCAAGACGATACGTGACCGAGTCAAGTTGCAGTTGCATGCTCCTTTATATGTACTATCACAGTTTGATGTACACTAACAATTTCCATATTAGTTGTTGAACTAGCACCACGGTGCAAGCGGAAACAGACATCGGGGATAATGCTTGACAGATTAACAAAATCTAAAGGAGGAAGAATGGAGATCCATTTTGAGGCAAGTTTAAGAAGGCCATGTGATGCTACAGAGTCATCCAAGTTAGTATCAGAGGCAGCCATTGTCGTTAGGTGTCATGCACGTATCCTCCCAATGTGGATCCAGTATAGGAATGAGAAAGACAATACCCATTTATCCGTAAGTAATTTTATTCATCGCAATTAGTAATATTGTCTTGCTCTGTCCCATACTTTCTAGCTTCCTCCTAATAAGACTCACATTCGTTTTTAATAGATGAGGTTCAAGTTGGATCCAAAAGATGATGCAACTAAACAAACATGCACTCATGTTTTTTAGTCTGCTCTGCAACAGTATCGGTACCACCTTAGAAAATCTCAGTTTGAAGGCAAGGCTAGCAATGAAATCGCCCAAACATCTCCAGTGGAATATATTACAGATGAAGACTGGACAGCCCTTGTTAAACACTGGTATGATCCAAAGTATCAGGTAGGCTATATGTATTTGATCATACCACATATTGAACTTGTATTTATGTATGTGCCTTACAAGTGTATCTTCTTCTAGGCTAACTGTTTGAAGAACAAGACCAATTGTTTTAAAGTGAAATTCCAACAGACAACAGGATCTCTTAGTTATATTGCACACTGCGAGGCTTTTGTAAATAGCTGCTACTTCCTTCTTTTTTCTGTGCCATATTATCGTATCAATATTGACTTGTTCCAAATACAGAGTAAAGCCCGCGCAGACCAAAAAAAACCTGAACCGAATGCAGTGCAAATCTTTAAGGATTGCCACACCAGCAAGATGAAGGGCATGAGCACACCAGTTCAAGCCGTTGTTGTAAGTCCTTACTCCTCCTGCCTTTGAACTGATTGGTACTGTGATGTGTTAATTTAACTACTTGGTTTGCAGCCAATGTCAGTTACTCTGTTCACTTTTATACACAGTTGTCTTAACATATCATTTCACCTTACACGGTTTAAAAGAGATGAAGGGTATTCTTTTGGTCTTGATCTGTAATCTAGTTGTTATGTTCACGTGCGCACACAATGATAAAATAGCTTGTTTGTTTTATATCTGTTTGCCCATGATATGAATGATGTCATACTATGTTCATCCTACTTTAAACCATGTCTCTTTATCCTTAGATGTCAACGAATGTGAGGAAATAGACAATACAATAGGCATGCTACATGGACATATGTTCTGAAGGTGATTTTATTATGTAGTTGGCACTACAATACATGCAAATGTATTACAGTAGTTCACCAAAATAAGTTATGTATAAACATGTAACCTACCTTGTTTGTTTTTATCTCATTAGTAACTTATCTGGTACACTAATCTACAAGTTCAAACTTTCAGCGAGCTATGGAACAAATGATTGAATAGCCACAACCACCTGAAGGTGACGAGGCTACCACGGGCACAATGTCACCTCTTGTTGCAGTGCGTCAGTATCTCTCCACTAACAGTGCAAAAGGCACCTTCCTGCGTAATTCTGGGTTGGTTGTCAAGGTAACCTCGTCCAAATCACCTACTGAACAAAATCTTCCGGCTAGACAGAGTAATATATCTGTGCTCCAGACACAAGTCCAATCCCTAATGGACGTCGTTCCGGAAACAAGAATAGTAGTTGACAAATGTCGTCAAGATATGAACGGGTTTGAAACCAGACTATCAGACATTCATCGTTGTTCAAGAGAAATGGCGGAAAAAAGGTGAAGATCGTGCTGCTCCATCAGATTCTACAGCCTGAAATGTTAGCACTCAGGTCAAATAATCTGTGCTTCTATACATCTGGTGGTGTTTTTATCTGCAAGGACTTTAAACTTTATGCCAACATGCCTTTTGTTGTATGGTTGGAATTTATTTTGTTGTGATACACCATTCATGATGCTGCCAAAGGCTGCAGTAATTACGACGCTATTTTTGTATAGTGTGGGTTTATCTTAGTAATGTATTCGGCCAAAAGCTTTGTAGGAGCCCAACATGCCAACATTCGTCAGGCCCATTCCAATTGGGCTAAAACGATTATGGGCCGAAATTTGCATGTAGCCCAATAAAATATCTGGGCCGAAATCAGCATAAGCTTTCATATTTTTCTGGTAGGCGTGTGCCCATAGTGGACCTTTAACAGGCCTAAACATAATTTGGGCCCTCAGTAACAATAGGTCGTTTACAGGTGTAAATATCTTGAGCCCATAAAAAACATGGGCCTTTAATAGGCCGAAAGTGAGATTGGGCCCTGATTGTGCCGAATAACCCACTGGTCTTAGCAGGCCGAAATGGTGGCCCGTTTACAATGCGGATCTTTCACAGGCCGAAATTCGAATGGGACGTAAATGCACCGACCTAATACACGGGCCTTTAACAGGCCGGAAGTTCGGTTGGGCTTGATTAGTGTCATTTTTATATGGGATGTTAATGTGCCCGATGTGACGTTGGGCCACATATTGCCCATGGATTTCTCCGACGTTAACAGGCCGAAAGTGGCCCAAATCTATAGTGGGCCTCTAACAGGCTGAATGTCAGACATGGCCGAATATGAGGCAAATCCTTCACGGTCGTTTATGGGCTGAAAGTTTCAATGGCCTGGAAATGGGCCGAAATGAAGCAGGACCTTTAACAGGCTGGAAATACACCGTGTCGTAATTCGGCTCAAATACTTAGCAGACTATGAATGGGCCAGAAGTGACCATGGGCCGTGATGATGAAAAGTTTAGGACGGGCCATTGACGGGCCGATTTGACACTAGCCATACGGGCCTTAACTGAGAATGTTGGGCCTTTAGCTGGGCTGACCCATTATGGTCTGCAAAATTTTGTGGGCCTTTTGCAGGGCCGACCCATTATGGTCCGCTAAATCTTCTGGGCCTTTAGTTGGGTCAACCCATTTAAACTTTATGGGCCACTGTCGGTGTCAAAACCGGCGGATCTCGGGTAGGGGGTCCCGAACTGTGCGTCTAGGCGGATGGTAATAGGAGACAAGGGACACGATGTTTTTACCCAGGTTCGGGCCCTCTCGATGGGGGTAAAACCCTACTCCTGCTTGATTAATATTGATGATATGGGTAGTACAATAGTAGACCTACCACGAGATCAGAGAGGCTAAACCCTAGAAGCTAGCCTATGGTATGATTGTTGTTCGTCCTACGGACTAAAACCCTCCGGTTTATATAGACACCGGAGAGGGCTAGGGTTACACAGAGTCGGTTACAATGGGAGGAGATCTACATATCCGTATCGCCAAGCTTGCCTTCCACGCCAAGGAAAGTCCCATCCGGACACGGGACGAAGTCTTCAATCTTGTATCTTCATAGTCCAGGAGTCCGGCCAAAGGTTATAGTCCGGCCATCCGGACACCCTCTAATCCAGGACTCCCTCAGTAGCCCCTGAACCAGGCTTCAATGATGACGAGTCCGGCGCGCAGATTATCTTCGGCATTGCAAGGCGGGTTCCTCCTCTGAATACTTCATAGAAGATTTTGAACACAAGGATAGTGTCCGGCTCTGCAAAACAATTTCCACATACCACCGTAGAGAGAATAATATTTGTACAAATCTAATCTACTGACGTATTCCGCAGCATGACACCACGCCACGGTCAAGCCTTTATTCGAACCGTTTTACTATCCCACCTCAGCGCGTTTAGCGAGGCGGTTTCCTTGGCACGTCTTGTCGAAGCAGAGATCGTGTCCCCTTATTCCGGGATTCTCATCAATACATGCATGGGTAACCCAACCACGCCATTAATTACGGTGTTTGGGAGATAAGCGAGTTGTATCAGGCTGGTGGGGGCACATAGTTTCGTCCCCCCATATAAGGGGATAAGGATCCACCTTTTTCATCTATGCCTTCTTCCTCCTTTGTTTATCCATTTCCGTGCACTCGAGCTCCAGCGCCCAAGTCCGCACTTCCCACCTCAACCTTCTCCAGCCATGTCTGGAGCGGGAGGCAGGTGGATGGTCTCCTCCGTCACGGAGGGACACATCAAAAAGCTGAGGAAGGCCGGATACTTGTCCAAAGACATCGCGCACCGGCTCCCAGAAGGGGGGCAGCTCATCCCCACCCCCAGGCCCCATGAGAGGGTGGTGTTCCTCACCCATTTCCTCCGCGTACTAGGTTTCACACTTCACCCATTTGTCCAGGGGCTCATGTTCTACTACAGCCTGGATTTCCACGATTTGGCCCCGAACTTCATCCTCAACATCTCGGCGTTCATCGTCGTGTGCGAGGCCTTCCTCTGCATCCAGCCCCACTTCGTCTTATGGCTGAACACTTTCAATGTCAAGCTGAAGGTAGTGGGCGGCCGCTAAGCGGAGTGCGGAGGTGCCATGGTGGGCAAGATGCCCAACGTCATATGGCTCGAGGGCTCCTTCGTAGAGACCATAAAGGGGTGGCAATCGGGGTGGTTCTACATCACCGAGCCGTGTGACCCTAAATGGGCAGCGGCCCCCGAATTCTGATCTGGCATCCCCACACGGCTCACCTCCTGGAAAGAGAAGGGCCTACCGTGGGGCAAAAAAGAGGAGCTGACCAGACTCCAAACATGCGTCCAACGCCTGGTGAGCAAGAAGCTCAAACTCGTCAACGTAGTCCAGGTCATGCTCATTCGTCGGATCCTCCCGTGCCAACAACAGGCTTTTAGCTTGTGAGAGTTTAATCTGGCACAGCACTGAACCCTGAGCAGGCTCTTCGACACTACGTATGAAGATGCTTGGAAGGTGTTGTTCAAGGGCGTCGAGGCTCCCGCATCCGCTACCGAGGATTGCAGATTTAGCGCGCAGCGTCAAGCCAGCACGATAAGCTAGTTTTACCTCTTACAGGATATTTGTTTTTCATAGTTTGACTCTATGCGGGATCTAAGCCCCCATGCCTTTGACATGACTGGCAGAGGACGGCCGAACAGGTCAACTGTCCGGCTCCTTTACACGAAGATCCAGCCGACGCCCGCTTGGCGAAGCTGCTGGTTCCGGCACCTTACGTGGTGCCGGAGAAGAAGGCCAAGAAGAAGGCCATGGGAACTCGAAAGAGTTCTCGACGCCCAGTGGTGTCGGATTCATCGTCCAATGGCTCCGAGACGCGCTCCTCTCATGAAGACGAGGAGGAGGAGAGAGAGGTTTCTTCTCCAGTAGGAGAAGAAAAGAAAAGGAAGGCCGCCCCAACTGGGGAGGCCGGAGGGTCCAAGAAGGGAAGAACCCTTCCCCCGGACTATTCTACCAACGTCGCCGACAGCGAGGAGGAGTTGCCGCCCAGGGCCAAGCCCCTGGCAAAGTCATAAGTGTTCGGACACTAGAGTGATTCATAGTGTTCTTTTGTTGCACAGCTTTCCCTGATGCCGGATATAATCATGCAGTCCGCCCCGAGCCCAGATCGACGTGTTGTCGAGCGGCTCCTTAGGCTCGTCGGATGTGAATAGCACTTCACTTCCGGCCGCCTCCTCCCCTCGTCCTGCGGACGATGTTGAGGTATTGTCCCAAGAGGTTCCAAAACGAGGGGAGGCAGTCCTAGGGGCGCCTCAAGGCAACGTCCCGGACTCCAGGCGCAAGGGGGGCAAGACCCCCAGGGGCTCCAAGTCCGGCCTTGGGCCGAACACCGCGCCGGAACCTTCAGCGGTTCCGGACTCCGGCTGGCAACCTCCTTCCAAGAGGAGCAAGCCTACCGAGCCGGTGACCTCCGTCCAACCGGAGGCACCGGATAATTTGCTGGAGGTGCTTAACGGTGCCTCCATCGACGAGGAGCACCGTACTGTAATGAGTGCGGTGATCCAAAAGGTTCAGCCAGCCAAAAGCGGACTGACTGAAGCCTGTGCCAGCCTTCTAACAGGCTTTGAGGTATGTGAAAAATATGTGAAAATATTACCACATAGACAGTAGCCCCTGATGCTCTGTTTGGCGTTCGGAAAGAAAAGCCGAATAGAGGATCTAATAACATTCGCAGGAGTCTAACATGAGTATGTCAATATGGGAATGCAGGATGCGTTGCTGACCTCTGCCGCACTGACTGTGGAGGTCGATGCATTGAAGCAGAGCCTCGAGCGGTCCGAGAACGAGCTCGGTCTTGCCAAGAAGCAGCTCGAGGACAAGGAAGGTAAGTAATACCTTATGTAAGTATATAAAAAAGATGTGGTTGCAAAAAATGACAGGACAACGTGAGTATTGTAGGGGACACAACCGAGGTGGCGACCTTGAAGGAGGCGCTGTCCAAGGCCGAAGACAATGCGGCCGTGGAGCGCACCGAGCGAGAAAAGCAGGAGGCGCGGGTGGCGGAGGTGCGGCAAGAGCTCCACGCTCTCGTGAAAAAACACGAGAGTTTGGAGCTTGACTCAAAGACTCGAGAGTCCGAGCTCGCCTTGGCCCTTGAGAGCGCCAAATCTGCCAAGGCCGAAGCCCAAAAAGCCCTCCAGGAAATTGAGGCGATGAGGAAGATAGCGGCGGGTAAGGCATTCTTTATGCAAAGCAAGCACGTGAAAGTGAATTACTTGTTACTTACCCAAGTCCGGAGCTCTCCACGAGCATTCACAGATCTGCGCCGCAGTGTGTCCGATGCTATCGCATTCTACCGAGCCGAGGAAGGGAGCTCGACGGAGAAGGTGTTCTGGTCCCAATATGTTGAGGCCGGACACCCGGTGCCCTTGAGCGACCAGCTGAAGCAGCTGGTCGAGCTCCATAAGGTAGCCGAACAGGCCATGAAGGGCCTTATAGTCCGGCTATGGCCTGGGGAGGTCATGCCTGGGAGCTACTTTGGGCTGGTGAGGCGGCTGGCGGATGCCTGTCCACGGCTTGAAGTCACCAAGCGCTCTGTATGCATCGAAGGCGCCCGTAGGGCCCTTGCCCGTGTTAAAGTACACTGGGGCAAGATGGATGCTGAGAAGCTAGTGACAGATGGGCCACCGGAGGGCAAGGAGCATCACAAGCCCGAGATGTATTATGAGGGCGTCCTGAAGGGTGCCAGCCTTGTGGCGGATGAATGTTCCAAGGATGTAATTTTTGAGTAAACTCGCTCGTGTTATCCTGTGCGCTGAAAACTTGTTCATATGCACTAAAGAACGCTTTTTGAATTTAAAATATTACCTTCTGTGCGGTCGTTTATTAAATCTGAGAGATGGCGAGTCGTCAGCTTCTACCCCCATGCCACGAGTGCTGGGGTGTTCGGGATAAACCTGAGCGCTCTTGTTCCCATTCTTGGGTCCTTCGAGGGAGGCACTCAGCACAATGAACGAGGCAATCGGACTATAATGCTTTATCACTCTCACTTAGCCATAGAATTCTATAATTTTAAATTTCGGTGAAGCCCCTAGTATTCGGAAGACCGAGTTCGGGGCGCTATCCACGCCTAGGCTGGACAAAGCCAGCTCCTCGCTCTAAGCGGCATAAGTCTTTAGGGACTCTAAACCTCTCGAACAGCGACCGGCTCTCGCCCTATCATCACGGTCAGTTTTAGCTTTCTCTACTGAGATGCTTAACCCAGCTCAACCGGGGCACAATCGTAGTAGTTCTCCCAGCGCTACCTTAGCCTATATAACGGAACGTAAGGTACCAAAACATGGGAGCCGGGTAAACCCAACTATTGACCCAAGACATGATTCAGAGCCGATGCATATAATGCTATAAGTTTGGGGTGCCGCACTCATGAGAGTATTCGGACTTCTCACACCATATTCTGGGGTACTTAAGCCCCTGGTGTATTGGCCGTACCAAAGTGTACGGTTGCATAATGTCATAACTGAACATATTTACATAAAAAGTGAATGCAATAATAGACAAGAGCTATATATTGTTTATAAAAAGGTTGTTGTGAAAGCAGAACGATACAAATAGTGCGATAAGCAAGAGATGGGATTATTTGACATGTCCCCATCCAGGGGCAAGCTGCGAGATTTTATGTAAGACAGGTATTTAGCTCGTTATAGAGACCACGTGGGCATTCGACGTAGCTTGCTGCCTCCCTGGCTGTTGCATCATGTGTTCAGCGATTGTACTGCTGGACAGGCCTTCCGGAGAGTGGAGTCCTGAAAGTAAGAAAAAAAGAATGACCAAATCGGGAGCCCCTAGTGCGGTTGAGCCGCATTTTGGGCATCCAGGGCACTGTTCGGCGGCAGAGCTAGATCATGCCCATCGTGACAGTGCGGCGCGCTCGGCTGTGGCTCGAACCCGTCGAAGATCAAGTCTCCGTGGACGTCAGCCGTGTAGTTCAAGCTTCCAAATCTGACCTGATGGCCAGGGGCGTAGCTTTCGATATGCTCCATATGGCCAAGCGAATTGGCCCGCACTGCAAAGCTACCGAATACGAAGAACTGTTCGGGGAGAAAAGTCTCACCCTGGGCCGCATCGTTGTTGTTGATCGGAGGAGCCATCGGGCCTAAAGGTGACGACACAGAGGAACTCTCAATGAAAGCACCAATGTCGGTGTCAAAACCGACGGATCTCGGGTAGGGGGTCCCGAACTGTGCGTCTAGGCGGATGGTAAGAGGAGACAAGGGACACGATGTTTTTACCCAGGTTCGGGCCCTCTCGATGGAGGTAAAACCCTACTCCTGCTTGATTAATATTGATGATATGGGTAGTACAAGAGTAGATCTACCACGAGATCAGAGAGGCTAAACCCTAGAAGCTAGCCTATGGTATGATTGTTGTTCGTCCTACGGACTAAAACCCTCCGGTTTATATAGACACCGGAGAGGGCTAGGGTTACACAGAGTCGGTTACAATGGGAGGAGATCTACATATCCGTATCGCCAAGCTTGCCTTCCATGCCAAGGAAAGTCCCATCCGGACACGGGACAAAGTCTTCAATCTTGTATCTTCATAGTCCAGGAGTCCGGCCAAAGGTTATAGTCCGGCCATCCGGACACCCCCTAATCCAGGACTCCCTCGGCCACTTTTGGGCCCATCTATGTGTCAATATATCATAGGCCCATCTCGACCGTTGGATGAGTGACACCTGTGCCAACGCAGAGCTGAGGCGTGGTTCCATCGGCCAATGAAAATTTTACACATGGAAAATCGGTATTGGTCGTGGCTGTTAGCGGGTTATTGGATCCAAATCCGGACCCGATAGCTTAACGGTGTTTAACGGCGTCCTGTTACAGTGGATGCCACGTGTCGGTCACAGTTGACGAAAGCACTTCTATGACGCGTGATTTATCGTCATGGAAGTGGACACTTCCGTGATGATAATTTTGGTAATGTTAAGGAACACTTCTATGACAGCACAGGTATGACTATCTTGATTCTGTCATAAAATCGTCATGGATGTACATGCATGACAGAAAACATGACCTACTGTGACAAACACGTATCATCACGATAGTGTTTTTTTTGTAGTGCACATGGTGGTCTTGGAATTCTGGATATCACAACACATAATTAGGCTCTGCTTATGAAGTTCCTGCACAGATTCTACAGTAAACATGACTTACCATGGGTGAATATGCTTTGGGAAACCTACTACTCTGTGCATCCATCAGGAAAGAATGCTTGGCTCCTTTTGGTGGAAAGACATACTAAAGTTGCTGCCCACATATCAAAAATTTGCTAAATGCAAGGCAGGTATTGCAGACACTATTCGACTATGAAAAGATCCCTGGAGTCAACTACTTCCAACGACAGTACCGTGAGCTCTACTCCTTCACAAACTATGCAGGCATCACTTTGCACAATGTTATTCATTCGGACAATAGGGAGAATCTCTTCCACAGACCTCTATCTTTTGTGGCTCATCAGCAGTTCATGTAAATACAGGATATCATTAACAATTTACCTGTGGTTACTCAAAAAGACTCCTGGACCTACAACTCGACTTCCCCAACCTACTCTTCAATGAAGATGTACAATTGTCTGATTAGTCAAAACAACAACCACTTCATCTTCAAAATCCTATGGAAGGCCTCTAACTTGCTTAGGCATAAAATCTTCTTCTGACTACTCCTACATGACAGAGTCAACACAGGAATCTACTGAGAAGAAAATACATGTTCCTTGATTCATACGATTATGTATTGTGCAAGGACAAGACTGAAGAAACATACATGCACCTATTTTGGGACTGTCCTTTCTCCATCCACTGCTGGAATATAATCATGCCCACAAAGAGAAGAGGAACATCAAGCTTTGACGAGATCCCTCTGTCCATTTTAGTCCTTCCAAAAGAATTAGCACTAAATATCATCATTACTGATTGATGGAGTATATGGTCTGTTCGAAATGACAAGATTTTCAAGCAAGTAGTTGCCCACCCTCTGTGCTGGAAATTCCACATGAAAGAAGGCCTTAAAGTGGTAATGCTGAGAGCTAAGACGGTTAAAGCAAACAAGGTCAAGTTCTGGATGGAAAGTAACCAGTAGTTTTATTTTTCTATGTTGGAACCCACTTGTATTGGCTGAGGCGTTTAGCCTGATTGTAACTTTTTTTACTCTTTGTAAATATTTTATTTAATGAAAATATACCGTTCTACGGTTTGATGGTAAAAAAAGGCAAAGAAATCGAGTACAATTTGGGTAGCCCATGGGGAAATACATGAAGGCTCAAGAAGACTTGGAGTACAATTCAAAGATACCGGAGTCATGGAGGACTCTACCTCGCCTGATGTAGCCTTCCTAGTTCTGTAACCCTAGGACACTTGATATGTTAGCTCCAGTTCTTTTGACCCGATTATGGAGATACTGGGTTTGAAAAATCAAAAGCTAGAAAGAACTCGTTTTGATTCTGTAGAATCGTGAAAATCAGACCACAGTCGACAGTGCAAGTGAAAAGCAGCATTTTGGGTCGATTCTGGCGATTCTAGACCTCCTGCAAATGAAAACCTTTGGGTTTTATGACTGTACCCCTATTTCAGCATGAAATTACAAGCAAAATGCCCTTCCATAGCCCGACCGACCGCGGCCCAGAAAACGCATCGGCCGCGCTCGCTCCCCTATCCTCGCTCGATTCCCTCCTCGCCCCAAAGTTTCCTCCAGCCGCCGCTAGGGTTCCTGACCTGCCACCCCTCCTCTCTTGACAAAAGGCGGCCTTATCGGAACCCTGCCAAAGCAGACGAGCGCGGACCCGACGCGCCCATCTAGCTGGCCGAAGCAGTGCTTAGCGCCGCCTCCTCCGACCCCCATCCCTCTAGCCCCTGAGGTCCTCCGCCCCGCCGGCTCCGCCCGCCCTCCCCGCCGTCCTCCGACGGCCCCGACGAGCCCATCCAGTCGGCTGCTGCTGTCCTCTGTCTGCTGTCTCGATGAGCCTCTCTTTCTCTCTTGTATTCTTCTGTGTACATGGAAGAGTGGATGGATAGATGGATGTAGATGATTTCTAGCTCTTTTCTGTACATGGAACAATGGATTGCTAGATGGATGTAGCTGATTTGCTTGATTGATGGATGGATGGTGTTAGTTTATCTGTTAGATTCTTCTCTGTACTATATATGTAGATGATTTATTAAATTATTTTTTCTACTACAATTGCTCAATGCTACTTGTGAGTGGTTCTGTTTTGCTACTGCTATGTGCTAATGATAGACGTTGTAGATGGAGAAAGAAAAGAAAACCAAGCCCCCTAAAGCAAATTGGGACAGTGCAGCGCATACCATTTTTATGGATGCATGTGTAGAGGAGGTGCGAGCTAATAACCGTGGTGGCACCACTTTAACCGACACTGGAAAAGCTAATTTGGTTAGAAAGTTCAATGAGCGCTCCCAGAGAAATTATTCTTCCGACCAACTGAAGAATAGATGGGATATATGTAGAGCAGACTACAGTGTATGGAAGACAATGACTCAGAAAGCAATTGGCATTGGTAGAGATGAATATACGAAGACCATTGCAGCTACAGATGAGTGGTGGGAATTGGAGATAAAGGTATTTTGTGCATTCACTCAAGTAGACCCTGCCCAAGTGATGTTCAAGTAGTGAGTGACGTTCTTCTACCATTATTTAACCGTGAGTCCTGGTATTTGATTGCAGGCAAATCCAATGGCTGCCAAGTTCCGGTATGCTCCACTAGCAGAGGAGGACAAAATGAGAGAGGTGTTTGATGCTTGTTGCGTCACAAATGAACATGCTAGGGTGCCAATTCCCACATATCAAAGTGGTTCATCTCGCTTTAATATGGGAGCTCAACAAAAATAAGTAGAACCCAACTATTTGCTTTGAACTCGTAGTGATGTGAACCGATATGTTGTGAACCCAGCACAATTTTTATGGACTTTGGGGACGTGCCAAACCACTGATAATGTAGCAGATCGGTTTCGACATAGTCGTTCTGTCATCAACAAAAAAATTCATGAGGTTTTGGAGTGTGTGGACCGCATGGCTGGCGATTTCATTAGGCCTATTGATCCATCTTTCTCTGAACCGCACTCCATACTAAGGAAAAAAAGTTCTGGCCTCATTTCAAAAATGCTATTGGAGCCATAGATGGAACACACATTGAAGTGATTGTGCCTAAGGAGTTGGAGCCACAACACAGGAATAGGAAAGGGGTTACAAGTGAAAATGTCATGGCAGTCTGTGATTTCGATATGAGGTTCACTTTTGTTGTTCCTGGATGGCCCGGATCTGTTCATGACACACGTGTATGGAGCGATGCTATAGTTCGTTATGATCATTTTCCACAACCTCACGCAGGTAATCTCTTGTATGTACTCCCTCCAATTCTTTTTAGTCTGCATATAAGATTTGGTCAAAGTCAAACTTTGTAAAATTTGACTAGCTTTGTAGGAAAACATATCAACATTCACACTATAAAATCAAAGTTATTAGATGCATTATGGAATTAATTTTCATAACATATAACTTTTGTATTGTAGATGTTGATATTTTTCTATCAAGTTAGTCAAACTTGACAAAGTTTGACTTTGGCCAAATCTTATATGCAGACTAAAAGGAAACAGAGAGAGTATTTTGTTATGTACACGATGATACGTACTATATTTCTAATATCTTATGATGTTTTACTATAGATAAATATTACCTTGTGGACTCCGGATATCCAAACAGGGTTGGATATCTAGCATCATACAAAGGGCAACGATACCATGTACCAGAGTTCCAACAACACCCACCCATTGGTAGACATGAGACATTCAACCATGGTCATTCTTCTTTGCGAAATGTCACTGAAAGAACATTTGGTGTTCTCAAGATGAAACACGTGATGCTATTGCTACCAGTCTTGTACCATGAGATTAGTCAGTCTATTTGTAATAATATTTAGCAACTTCTTTTGTAGCAAAGGAAACTTGGAAACCTTCTTTATTGTAATATTTATAGCAAGCTAAAATATTCATAAATCGTATTCATGCTCATATTTGACGATAATTTGTTCGAAACAACCAAGTGTTAGCAATTCAACACTCGGTTTTAGTTCAGGGACATTAAAGACATTTCAGCATACAACTCATCCCATAATCAGAGACTAAAATCTCAGAAAAGAATTCGACGGCTGATTCTGAGAGAAGCTGATTCTGTGGGAAGTTTCCCAAAAGCTGATTTTGGAGAATCAAAAGCTAAAAAGAACTGGGCCATAAGGTGGGATCAGACTCGTGTAGTTTTAAACATGAAACTGTGACTTGCAGAATTGATCATGTAGTTGCTCTGTACAATCGTACTTCCCTCTTTAAATGAACGCAGACTCACGATTGATGCCATGCACACCCCGACTGTCACAGTGTTTGTTAGTTGGTTCCAAAATGGGATTGAGGGTCATGGGTGGCCCGGCCATGACCTGTCTCACCGTTGCCCTGGTGGAAATGGAACATGGAACGTGCGTTGCCTCGCCTAGTGAATGCGGCGTGCCAAATGACAGCGCACGCACGCACGCACGCCCTTACGGCAAAGGCAAGTTGTTGCGGGAAGGGAACCATCGGAATGAGTAGCCTAGTTGGGCATTCAACCATCTGCATGCCTGTTGCAGTACATTGCGCGGACGCCCACCATGTGCTCGGTTTATGCTTGGTGATCCGCCAGCTTCTCGGATACGAGCCGTACCTGAGATACGCCTTGGGGTAGGACTGGCGCCGTGGTCACTCGCTGAGTCGGCTCACATGCACCGCTGGCCGGGTAATCAGTGGGCGGTGAGGACATGCAAATTAAGGCCGGGGCTCAAGAGGACGATACGGGAGAGGCAGCATTCGGAAGAAAAGGTAATGACCGACCGGCTGCTGCTAATCATTCAGAGGATCTCATCGGACAATCTTGGCGCCGCACGCACACTGCTCCAACTCCAATTAACACCTCCAAAGTTGGGGGAGGCTCCGCGCCGAACGAGACACGGATGAATGAATGAATGCCGCCTGATTCGGCCTCCGTGCGGTGCGTACGTAGGCTGGTGGGCATGCATGGCTAATCCTCTGAGTAATCAGGCACCGAATCCGGACCAGCACCAGTCAACGCGTCGCGTGCATGCTATGCGTGGTAGCTCAGGCAGGCAAGCGGGGGAGCGAGCGACGGAGCCAGCACCGGCACGCTTGGGACGTGGCAGTTGCAACCCCAACTGCCCCCATTCCGCTTCTCGCTCGCCCGAACCGGACCAGCACTTCACGTCACCTCGTGCCCGGGCAGTTCACTTTGCATCTCTTGCTTTTGCTTTGTCCCAGCTCGCCGGCATGTCAACGCCTAGTAATAAGCTCGCGTGTCTTTCAGTTCCCTCCTGCAAATTGGCGGAGGCAATCTCGGAAGAAGGAAGGGTAGACGCTAGATCGGTACAAGTACAAGTGGTAAGGAAATTACCTAGCTGCCACGTTCGAATTGCCCTAGCTTTGATAAGCGATCCTAGTTCAGTTCCCTTCACGGAATTCTGTACATGGTACGGAGACGATCGTACGTTCGTGAGTGGCCGACTTTAAGCGCGGCCATCCGCTTCACGAAATTTCCCTGCGCTGCTTGGGGAGGAGCCATCTGTTCCCTCTAGGCACGCATGATAGGTGAACGATCCCTTCCCCAGCAAAGGAAAGGGAAAAAGGTACGTGGTGCTAAGAGCATCTTCAACAGCCGCGTTAAGCGCCGCGCGCAAAAAACCTGTTTGCCCCGCGCGCTTCGGCCTGTTTAGCGCGGCCGCCAACGCTGGCTCCAGCAGCCGCGCTATAATGCAGCGCGCGCAAAAATACAGCGCGCGCGACTCATCGGGCATTTAACATATATGATATTTTAGACACAAAATGAGTTTGAAACATTCATCAAAATGCAATGAGCATGTGAAATTTGACACAAACAAGTTGATGAATAAAAGTTCATGCCCACAAGTTCAAAATCATGCCCACATGTTTTGCCCTTCTTCGGCCGCGCCGCATTGGGGACCTTCGACGGTGCGGCGACGGCACGGGACGGCGCCGGCGCGACGCCACCCGGCGTCGTGGTCATCCGCGGCGGCAAGAAGAGGCTGCGCGTGAGGCCGACGCTCGGCGGAGCTCCAGCTACGCCAACGCTCCCCGCGCTAGGGTTTCCGGCGGCTGCGGCGGCGACGGCGGCGGCGGGGGGTCGCGGCTGTACAACGGGGTGAGCGGGGTGCCGGTGTGCGTGTCCATGGGTGGGTGGCAGGGCGCCGGCTCCGGGGCGCGTGGGGCGTAGGAGGAGGAGAGGAGAGAGTACGGCGCGAGCGCTCGAGTGTGTCGCGCGCTGTAGCGGGCGCCCGAAATACACCGCGCGGGATAGTGTTTCCGACCGCGCGCCCAACTCGTTATAGCGCGCGCCGTTTTTGCGCGCCCGCTTGAGCGACCCGCCGCATTGCGCGCGCGCTAAAACGGACTAATTTACGGCGCGGCGCTAGTTTAGCGCGACTGTTGGAGATGCTCTAATAAGTTAGTAGCTGGGATCACAAGTTCACAACCAACCTGCAGTCGCGATTCATCTCATCCATCAACAGTCTTTTCTCACGCATGCATGGCGGCTAGCCGCACTCGACCAGGTTGCATCCTCAAAGGTCGCTTTCCCCCTCCGCTCCGCAGCTCTTTTCCTTTCTCATGCATGGCGACTTGGCTGGCCGCACTCAAGCTCAACTTGCTGCAGCAGCGAGAGCCGAGAGCGCCACCTTCCTCTCCCTTTACTTTTGCTGCGTCTTATCACTTTTCACGAGCACACCGGCCGCAATTTTTTTTTAAAGGAGGATAAAACCCACCACATCTACATCAGTCCACGCATGCATCTATCTTTATTAATTACTCAACAAAGGTCTGACATAAACATACTTCCTCCGTTCGAAATTACTCGTCTAAAAATTGAATGTATCTAGATGTATTTTAGTTGTACATACATCCATTTTTGTGACAAGTAATTCCGAACGGAGGAAGTACATCAATCCACCCGAAGCCACCATCATCTACACACTTGATAGTGTGGAGTGCTCCCACTCCTCATGTCTAAAATCGATGTCGTCGCTGATCTCTCCGCATAACGTATCGGAATCTATAGCCCGTGCAGTAAACCTAAAACGTACACCGCATGCACACGTTTTAGAAGCCACCATCGTCATCAAGCCGTTGACCTATCTTTAGAAAAGAGATTTGCATCATCCTTGCCAATCCAGTCATATGTCGACCGCACCACCACCCTACGTGCAAACTGCTGATCACGTCGCCGCCGGTACACCACAGCACCCCGGCCGCATGGGTCTGGTCGGTCGGACTATGGTTAATAGCGATGCCATTCGAAAAGGGCTAGGATCTATCAGATGATTGGTCAATTATCACACAACTTGCAACCATATCCTTAATTGGCACTACTAATATAAGTAGGTGATAAATATATGTGCCCTCTTTTTCTCTCTGTTGCCAACGTTCATTTTTTTTTCCGTCCATACTTCATAGGCCAGCACAAGAGCCTGTATGGAACAACGGACTTTCTAAGAGCAACACCATTTCACCTAGGAACAAGACAAAAGTTTCGGGAACATAGAGCGGTCAACAAGATTGACAGAAAGTGTCCCGATAGTTCTGTCTCTCTTTCACCTTTGTAATGCGTTAGGAAATTATACCATTGAAAAGTTGAGCAAAGCTTCGTAGCGACTTGTCTCTCTGGGTCGAGGAATCTACAAACGCATCCTCTGGATGGAGGGATAAAGTTGTGACCAAGAATTAGTGCATCAACTAGCAGTCACCTAGATGCGCACTCCACTCTATAGACAAGCGCAATAGCTTGCAATAGGCAGAGAAGTGTGCAAAGATGATGTCAAGTGAGACTTAAGTACGTCCCCACAATCCAGAGTAACATACATTATCTTCTCCTGTCGCCAATCTAGTGATCGAAGTTGGTTCTTGTTGCACTTGCAATTTAGACAATTAGACACATAGTTTATTTAGAATCGCGCACCGACGGCTACATGGATACAATTAGTGCCGCGCAGAATAATTTGACCATGAGAGGCTCAAAGCAGCTAAGATCCCCCGCCCTCAATGTATATTGTGTAAAGAAAAGAGCATCCGTCCGTCCGGATCATGTCACCTGACTGCCGTCCGGATCATGTCACAAGTGGTTGTAAACAATGTGGAATCAAAGACTAGGAGTCACCAGCCTTGTGGCTTTCTGTGTTTTTTCGATGCTCTTTTGTTTTGTTCATATGTGCACAGGTCGAGTGCACTACGGTCACCTTCGGATATCCGTCCTTTCCTGTGACAGAGAAAACGCATCTCTAGATTGCTGACTGCTTTTGGGCCATTTGGTAACGCTATAGACCTGTCTTTCAAATGAGAGGGACGAAAAAAGAAACGAAAAAAGAGCGAGGAGACGTGAACTTTTTTCTTCGCTCGATTAGTGGTTGATTTGGACCATCATTAGTCGAAGTCCCCAGCGGATCAGTTATATGAGGCGTCTGAGAAAAAAAATTCATCGGAATAGACCTCTTGTTTGAAAAGAGAGGAAAGAACAACGAAAAGGGAAAGAACAGGAGATAGATAGCCGATACTTGTTTTCGGTCAGTGATGGATTTGGACCATACTAATATATCATACTCCCTCGAAAAAAAGAACTGTATCATACATCACCGGTCGGTTCGACCGCGTCGATACGTTTTCTTCTCGTACCTGGCGGCTGCAACCCTAGCCGCCGCCAGAGGCCGATCTTCCAACGCCGTTCTCCGACGGCTCCCCTCCGCCGGCGACCTCGGTCGTCGGTGGTGACGGGGGTCGCCGGATTCACGCGTGTGGATCGTTTTTACTTATTCGTAGTCTAGGTTTTTAGGTTGTTCATCGCCTTTGCTTCGGCGGCGACGATGACAACGCTGAATAAATATTCTTCGGATCCTTTCCTGACGAGGCCATCGATCGGTCCTATGGTTGGGGATGAATCTGTAAATCAGTCTGTTCAAGTAAGGATGGCGTGGCGGCGGCGGTATCCTCGTGGTGGATCTGTGTCCTCGGGCTCCGTCGTTACAACGACGTTTGCTCCAGCGTCGGCGTGGAGCTTGGGAGGTATTCTAGGAGCGGATGCAGATTGTGGTCTGCATCGACGACATCTGGAAGACGGAACGTGTGCTGGGTTAGTGGTTCGTGGATGGCAGGTATGGTTTCCTCCTTCGACATCTTAGTCGTGGTGGGGTGCCAGATCTAGAGTTTGATGGCGTGTCCGGGGTGTTGCCCCGGTCTGATTCGTTCAACAGCAATGGTTTCACTTTTGGTGAGCCACCTTGGAGGTCCGCAAAGCTGCATATCAGCGATGGAGCCGCGTTGAGCTCGAGTGAGGAGGTGATCCGTCATTCTTTTCTTCGGTGGTTGTTGTGGTGGTGCCGGAGGCAGGTGACAGGCGTTAGTGTCAAGCTCAAAGATGTTCTGCTATCTTTTCAATTTTATCATGTCGGTTCTTACGTGACTTGTACTTTGTTATTTATGATATGAATGAGATACGTATTACCATGAAAAAAGAATGAATTAGTTATGAGAACAGAAATTCAGAGCCCGCACCAACTCACACACCCACGAAACGACACGACACGACACGAAACAAAGGAGCAGCTTGTGGGGCGCTGCATCACGTCCGTCATTCCTGACCGCTCTATCGACAAACAGAGCGCGTGCAGTGCCGTGGTCATGCAGTGGGTTCTTTCTTTCCTCCTGCGGTGCACCCCTCGATCGACTTCCTAGCCAAACCGGGTGTGCATGCCGCCACCGTGCAACTACGTTCTCTGCTCCTGACTCCTGAGTCGTCCTAAAAGTTACCTAAACGGGGAAGACGGAAAATCTCTGTATACGGTGAACCCGTGGTGGATGTTTCGGGTATCCCTTTTTCTGCGCTCCAGGTAGTGGGTGATAAGAGCATCTCCAGCTGCGCCCACAACAAGGCCCTCCAGGTGACTTTTGGATCGCCAACGCGAAAAAATCGGCTCAGTCGCACCTTCAGAGGCCTGTTTTTCGTCGACTCGGGCCGAAATTGACGCCGGTGGACCCAATCCGAACCTGGCGCGCTGGGGTTGCTCGGGGGCGCCGGGCGAATCGTTTTTGGCACGAAAGAGCCGCGGGCCAGCCGCATCAGCGACACCGCCTCGTCTTCTCCCAACGCCTCAGTTTCCCACGGGGAATCAATGGCAAGGCTGCCGCCGGTCAGCTTTGCCATTGAGGCGTCAGCTTTGCCATTGATTCCTCACGGGCGGCGCGTCATAGGACGGCGCGCCGACGCCTCCCCTCCCTCGGACGCGTACACACGGGCGCGGCGCGGCTATATATGGTCTTGCTCGCCTCTGATGAGCGCTACCTCTCCCGAACGCCGCCGCCGAGCCCTCCCCCAGCCCTTCCTCTCCCGTGAGCCGCCGCCCAACCCCTTCATCTCCCTCCCCTTCCCCGATGGCCGAGCGTTTCCCCGAAGACAGGCGGCGGCCAACGGCTTCGGCCGCTGCACGCTCCGCGAACAGGAGTCGTGGCTCCTGTTCGAGGCGAACATCCCGACGCCGCCAGACATGCGCGTCGGGCCGATGGGCTGGAGGCTCAGCAACGGGGGAGTGCCCATTCCCCCGTTGCCCGACATCGTGGCTAAACCCTCCTACTTCGCCGACGAGGTCGAGGTCGTGCGCGTCTCCCTCACCGATGCCCAGCTCTCCCTCCCCCAGTACGTCGCCGACAACCACGCGGCTTGGGCGGCCTACTTCGAGCGCCATCAGCAGCAGCGGCTGGCGTCCACCAACGGCGCGGCGGTGGTCGGCGGCCTGAAGAACAGCGAGGGGCGTCACCTGTGGTAGGGCACCCCCGGCCGCACACTTAAGGACGTGCTGACGCACCTCGAGGGCGGCAACAACCCGCCGTTGACGTACCCCTCGACGAGGGCGGCCGCCCCGGCGCACCGCCGACGCGACGGTCAATGGGCGCCAAGGAGGTTCGGCTCCTCCTCCTCCTCTTCTTCCTCCTCCCGCTCTTCCTCTCAATCCTCCGTCACTCCGACGCAACTCGGCGTCAAGGCCGAGCCAACGGCGGAGACACCGCTCGGCCGGTGCACTCGCAGCGTCGGCATCGTCATCAACGAGGGCGGCCGGCACGCCTCCTTGTCGGCTCCTCCTCCGCGCTTCGTCAAGCCAAAGACGGAGCCGGGGTTCGCGCCGGTGAAGACGGAGCCGGGTCTCCCCGCCGTGAAAACGGAGCCCGGCGAGGTCAAGCTCGACGACGACGCGGCCCTTGAATGGGTACGCCAGGACTCCCTAAAGATGGCGAGGGAGCGCCAGTGTGACGCCCTGCGGCGCTTCGCGTCGCGCCGCCGAGGCCGCGACGAAGGAGGAGTCATCGTTATCGATGACAGCGACGACGACGTGTCGCCGCCGCCACCAGTCCGCCATGGCGACGCCGGGGAGGGGTCCAGCAGGGGCGCCCGCGTCAAGGAGGAGAAGGCCGACGATGGCGGCGACGACGGCGACTACTCGGCGTTCAACCACTTTTTTTAGATTAGTTTATATATTTGCTACGTATGTAGTGAAAATCCATGAACATGTCTAATATATGCCAAGTTTACCGAAATTTGTCGTGTTTAGCCGAACTTTACCTAAATGTGCTATATATTTTTATTTTTTGAACGCGCCTAGAGGCAGCCCTGGGGCGGCGGCTGGGGACCAACTCGTTCCCAGGCCCTTTTTTGCGCCGGGTCACCCCACAGGCAATGGCGGAGCTTAGTGCATGATTGGGGGGCTGTG
>NC_041383.1:539121114-539250537 GCF_002162155.2 Triticum dicoccoides | reverse complement strand
CACAGACGGCGATTTTAGGCGCCCCCTCGGGGCCAATGGCTGGAGATGCTCTAAGTGACCTAGGCTTTGCGAGAAGCAGATAAAAGCCGCGGCGCGCGGGGTGTTGCATTCGTGCTTGCTCAAGCTCAGCTCACCATCTTTTCAAGGGAAAGCTCGATCGCGTTCTACGTGCTGCCCCCAGTGGATCATCACATGCATGCACGCATGCACGGCTATCGACTGCCGCACGCGTTACGCTGTGTATTAACGTCCACAGCTAATTTTTGTCAGAAGAAAAAACGTCCACAGCTACTATAGCGGGATGGATCGTCCATCTTCCCCGTCCGTGAACCACCACAGTAGTAGCTTTCACGTCCGGCTAGCTAGCTTATCCCCGTCACTGTTATAAATCTCTGCACACCCGCGGTATTAATTGCTCGCTCCACTGATCGCGACGGCGCTGCGAAAGCCAAGTCGAATCCGATCCAGCGCCTGCCCGCCGCACCTTTTATACAACAAGCCCAAATAGTACTCAACGACGACGTCTCAACGTAGATAAAACCCAACCAGGCAAGGTAATGAGCTAGTGATCCTAGGCTTTTCCACAGCCGATGTGCGCGCACGGTGCACGGCAGGGGTTGGTCCTCCCCTCGCCTCAGCGGCCAACACCCAGCAGCCCCGACCGCGACCGCGCGCCCGAAACAAACAAATCCCGCCCACTCCAGCATGCATCACCTGGACATGGACATGATGATCACCATGTCCATGTGCCGTTGCTCGCTTCCACTCCAGCGCGTGTCGTAGCGCCTCTCACGTTCGGGCGTGGCCGTGCGTGACTGCGTGTGAAATGGCCGATGATGACAGAGGGACTGACTGACTGACTGATTGGACGTGTTGTTGGATGTAGGACCTCCAACGCCAACCGGCCGGAGTTAAGAGCCGCCGCCTCGCCTTGCCTTGCCTGTCAGCGTTGCCGATTGGGCTCCTGCTAAGCTTCATCAAGTGTGAAAGGGGCCGGTGAGTGAGGAGGGTTTGCATCATGGTTCGGTACAACGGCTCCAATCAAATCATGAGTGTACCACCAGGTTTTAAAAATCGAGCAAGAAGCTGGACTTATCGGGCGTGGCGTGAGTCCGCACGACTAGTGCTGACATTATTCAAAGGGACGTGGAGTTTCCATCTCCTCACATGACCACGGTGGCGACTCACGTTTTTGAGCAAGCAACCTTGTTGATCATGCATGTATGGAGTGGTTGAAGCTTTAAAATGCATCTTGTCAAACATGTGCAAACACCCCAAAACTGCAAAAGCGGCATCCGTGAATAAAAAGCAAGAACATGCAAGCGAGTGCACACACGGATAAAGGCGTGCGGCTTTGAGTAAAATCGATCATGTGCATATTATGGTGCAGCGTGATGTAGAGTACTAACCCTCCTGATTTGTCAGTCTGTCCAAAATAATTAGGCACTCCCTCTATAAAGAAATTTAAGAGCATTTATATGAAGCCTCTGTAAAGAAATACAAGTGATATAATTATTTTGGAGGCAAGAGGAAACCAACAACACTTAGGTTCAAATGTGTTGGACTGACAGAAACAAACAATGCAGTTTCGCTTTTCGTCAATTTGGCGAAAGCATCTTTGACAATTGACTGAAAATAAAATCACCTTCAAGACGAAAAAAATCACCCAATAAAAACTTGACAAGTGACATTTCGAGTAAATATAAAACCAGGGCCACTCAATTTTTTTAAATAATTATAAATAATCCAGACTAATATGCAGAGAATTGCGATAAATGCATCAAGTTATATACAACAACTACAAACTAGTATATCTCTAGCTTTTGGAATTATAAGAAACCATGCACTGAAAATACTCCCTCATAAACTAATATAAAATAGTTTACATCACTACTTATGGGAGAACGGGAATGAATTGTCAAATAATCAGGGTAACATGGAGCAATTCAAGTTAATTACAACAAAATAGAAATTGCAACTTTAATACCTCAAAGTTGTAAAGGAAGACGCCGATATCCACCACATGTATGACATAATTGGCATTCGCTCACACATCGTGTGTGGCATAAGCGGGGGCAGCCCACACGAGCTGTGTGTGGGCGAACAGTAAAATTGTCCGCACGTATGGGTACAGCTACTTCGTGCCACACGCCCAACAAATACTATTCATCCTCATCCCGCGCGTGTGACACGAAGCAAATATGCCCACACGTCCTGGCGCAGCTACAATAGGTACCCGCGGATGACGATTTAGTTGTCATTCGGAATAGCAGATGTAGTTATCCCGGATGGCAAATATGGTTGTAAAAGCAAGGCAAGCCTCTCTGTTTTGATTAACTATAGTTGCCATGTCTAATCTATGGTAGTTTCCGCATGTAATCAAACCATAGTTGTCGTGTGTGATTAACTATTTGCCACATATGGTCAAACAATAGTTGCCATGTGTGTTTGCCTTGTTGCCACGTGTGGTTAATCACAATTGCCATGTGTGTTTATCTGATTGCCACGTACACGCAATTGCATTTGCCGTCTAGCAAATGAATCACAGTTGTTATGTGTGTTTACCTAGTTGTCATGTATGCCCAACTGCAATTGCCATCCAACAACGTACAACTGTCGTGTGGGCGAAAAGCAGTTCGCCCACACGCACGTGGACTAGGTGGTGGCTGTGTGAGTAGAAACTAGTTCGCCCACACATCGCAACTGGCAACCGCATGCTGTGGGGCGTGTGAGCGATCTCTCCAACGCCCACACACCGACCTTGTCCTACGTGGTACGCGAAAACTGCTTCGGTGTGCCAAGATTAGTGTAAACTTAACTGGATGGTGATCCAGGCGTATGAGCGAGTTGCAATGTTGCCACACATGTGGGCCAATGGGCGTTAGTGTTTTAAAAAAAATGGACCCTAATATTTGGGCCACGTCAGCTGGGGACAGAACGATTCGTTCGCTTAAGGAGCTCTCCAGCGAACATTTCAGGTTGTTCGTTTGACTGGGGACACCCTCTAGCGATGCGTTCAATCTAGCGCACTCCCTTTGTAGATCTAGAGGCCCATTTGACACTTTTTGTGAAAAAATTGCCATCAACAAAAAAGACCCTAATAGTCATGATCTAATTTATGAAAAAAATGGCATGCTACTCTGTAAAAACGGCCATATCTCGAATTTATAAATTTACAATGAGTATGATAAAAAAAAACTCATGTGATCTACAATAATAAATTCCCATGCTAAACTTTAAAAACAGTCACCCTCTACATAAAAAATGTTTTATCTGTATAAGCCCATAAATTAGATTATATACTTTCATTTAAAAAACCACAGACATGAATTGCCATGGCAATAAAAGAATTTTTTACCCATGGCGCTAATAATAAAAATATCCTCCACTTAATAATAAAATGTCATCCCATTAAAAATAAAAATGCCATCACGCAAAATTAAAAATTCCATCCTCTTAAATAATAAAAATGTCATCCACTTAATAATTAAAAATGATATACTCTAAATAAATAAAATACCATGTTTTAATAACAATAATAATCCATGTTTTAAATAAAGCTGCCATGTAGGAAAGTAGAATTTGTTTTCCAAAAATTACCATGAATTTGTAAAAAAATGACACATTGGTCAAAAATTAGGATTTTGATCTTTCAGAAAGTTCAAAAAATGGGATTTATTTGTTTTCTTTCTCCCGCAAATTTTTCAACGGAAATCGAAATAAAACACGTTTAAGCCGCTACACGAAGAAATTAGGGCTTGTGAAATAAAACAGAGTACAAACGGAGAAAAAAATTGGATTATTTTTTCTGGACCAGAAGAGAACCTAGAAGGTTCGGGATAAGACCCGCGGAGTCACGAGGGAGCGACAAGCTAGGGAGGCGGGCCCCAAGGGGGCGCTCCCTAGGCTTGTGGGACACCCGTGGCATCTCTTGACCCAATTCCGCCTTTATAAATTCTCAAATATTTCCTGACATCAGAGAGCCACTCAAAATACTTTTTCCGACGCTGCAAGTTCCATCTATAAATATTTCCTGAAGTGCGAGATCCCATTCGGAGGCCTTCCTAGGTACTCTGCCGGAGGGGGCATCCATCGGGGTTCTACAGGTCCATAGCTAGTAGCTAGATGAATTTCTTCTCTCTCTTTGATCTTCAATGCAATGTTCTCCTCGATGTTCTTGGAGATCTATTCGATGCAATCCTTTTTTGCGGTGTGTTTGTTGGGATCCGATGAATTGTGAGTTTATGTTCAGATTATCAATGACTATTATTTTGGTCTTTTCTGAACTCTTTTATGCATGATTATTATAGTTTTATATTTCTCTCCGATCTATTGATTTGGTTGGCCAACTTAATTTATTTTTCTTGCAAATGGACAGGTGCTCTGTGATGGGCTCAATCTTGCGGTGATCTATATTCCTGTGATAGAAAGGGACAAGACACATATTTGTATTGTTGCCATTAAGAATAAAACCGTGGGGTTTATTCATATGACTGAGTTTACTTTGACTACATCATGTCATCTTGCTTAAGGTGTTACTTTGTTTTTTACGAACTTTGAAAGAACATGCTGTGGCCCCAAGTGTGCCATTTGGTAATTGATCACCCTATGGACTAATGGTTGCCTTGAATTATATTTGAAGGATTTGTCCGTAGGCTTTTCTTGATGTCCATGTGTTGGTTTCAAGGAGTTTATGAGTTGACCAAGGTGCTATTCAAGGAATTATCCAAAGTCTGGTCAGAGAGAAGACATGATTCAAGGTTGATCAAGTTGTGATCGTCATCAAGTTTGCGGTGTGCAAGTTCAAGTGGAGCATCACAAAGAGATCATCCGTGAAGCTTGCCGTCCATTGTAGTGACAATGGACTTGTGAAGATGTGCCGAAGAGTGACTCACCCATAGTGGAGTATGGGGGAGCAATCAACTAGTCTTCATCAACCCAATGCAATCAAGAAATGTGGTCCATCTTGATGAGGACAAGATCGTCATCATCTAGCTCAAGTGGATTATGCACAAGGCAAAGGTTTTCCCTTGATAGGTTTTCTATTTTACTAGTCTCATGGTGGTAGTTGGGAGACCAGGTTATAGGATCGATTGTCGTACCATCAAGGGGGGCTCTCAAGAGAGTAGCTTCACTGTTATTGTTCGTAGAGAGCTCAAACCATTATGAAAGGATCGATATAGTTGACTAGAGGGGGGTGAATAGGCAACTGACAATTTTTAGCTTTTCTTTATCAAATTAAACTTTGCATCAAAGCAGGTTGTCTAGATATGCAACTAGGTGAGCAACCTATATGATGCAACAACAACAAGCACACAAGCAAGCAAGGGATACAACACAATATAAGCTTGCACAAGTAAAGGAGAGAGATAACCAAGAGTGGAGTCGGTGGAGAAGAGGATGTGTTACCGAAGTTCCTTCCCTTTGAGAGGAAGTACGTCTCCGTTGGAGCGGTGTGGAGGCACATTGCTCCCCAAGAAGCCACTAGGGCCGCCGTATTCTCCTCATGCCCTCACACAATGCGAGATGTCGTGATTCCACTATTGGTGCCCTTGGAGGCGGCGACCGAACCTTTACAAATAAGGTTGGGGCAATCTCCACAACTTAATTGGAGGTTCACAACGACACCACGAAGCTTCACCACAATGGAATATGGCTCCACGGTGACCTCAACCGTCTAGGGTGCTCAAACACCCAAGAGTAACAAGATCCACAAGGGATTAGAGGGGGGAATCAAATTTCTCTTGATGGAAGTGTAGATCGTGGCCTTCTCAACCAATCCCTAGAGAATCAACAAGTTTGATTGGCTAGGGAGAGAGATCGGACGAAAATGGAGCTTGGAGCAACAATGGAGCTTAGGGATGGAAGAGGTAGTCAACTTGGAGAAGAAGACCCCCCTTATATAGTGAGAGGAAAGATCCAACCATTTAAAACTTACTCAGCCCGCGACGTGCGGTACTACCGCACCAACTTGCGGCACTACCGCAAGGCCTTGTGATACTACCGCTCGACGGTGCGGTACTACCGCTCCAGCGGCAGACCAGACGAGGCCCTGTTGCATTAAAGCAATGAGCGGTAGAACCGCCGGAGCGGTACTACCGCACGTCCTTGCGGTACTACCGCAAGGCAAGGTTCGACTAGGCTGGGAAGGCACAAACTACTAAAATTACATTCATGGCTACTTCTGCTGAGTTTTGATCTGTGCAAAAGTCCAACACGGTACTACCGCATGCAGGGAGCGGTACTACCGCATGGGCACGGATGTAAAAAATTACTTCCGCCCCTACTACCGCGCGTGTCACTGTGCTGGGCTAGAGGCCACGGTACTACCGCGCCTGAGGAGCGGTACTACGGCATAGCGCGGTACTACCGCGTCCCTGGCCGGTACTACCGTGGGCCACTGCGGTACTACTGCTCCCTTGAGCAGTACTACCGCATGCCAAAACACAATAGCACTCGGAGTCCTTCATTTTGCAAAGACACAGATAAACGATTAGTGCTCCAAAGAAGCAAAGTAAAGGTGGTGCAAAGGAACAGACGTGTACGTGTTGATTCCACCCTAACCTTTCCGACGCGGACCCCCTCTTAATAGTACGGCTTTCCTATGACTCAAATACACCGAAAAGAAACATAGAGAAATGCCGTGTTCACTTAGGCTCCAAGGGGCAG
Source organism: Triticum dicoccoides (assembly GCF_002162155.2). NCBI lineage: Eukaryota > Viridiplantae > Streptophyta > Magnoliopsida > Poales > Poaceae > Triticum > Triticum dicoccoides. The sequence goes on along the minus strand of NC_041383.1, from coordinate 539,243,868 downwards.
CGAATCGTCTTGTGCCTAAACATGAGATATCTGAAATGCTCAATGCACATGATTAGTCCGCAAATGCATTGTCATCAATCACCAAAACCACATAGGGAGAAATATGCCCTTACAATCTCCCCCCTTTTGGTGGATTGATGACAATACGGGATTTGCACGTAAGGATACAAAAATGAGCATAAGCAAACCCAACATCTACAAAATATAGACAAGCTCCCCCTAGATGTGTGCACTCTATATATATGCTTTGGACTGCACGACACACATACTAGGATCAACACTCCCCCTATATTTTATAGACAAGGCATTCGTTGCAACAAAATATAAATGACACTAAGCATGGAGGCAAGGTAATGAATATGAGCATAAAGTAAAGGGCACATGATAGCATAGGCTCACAAATTACTACGCATAATAGATAATAAGATAAGCTTAAGTGCATATGTCTTACACCATATGATAGTCTCCGGGACACACACAAACATAAGCGCAAACCAAAAAACCAAAGCAACATGAACGAAGGACCAACGAGACGAAAACAAAGAGAGCAAATCCTACACTCTCTCCCCCTTTGGCATCGAGACACCAAAAAGGCAGAGAGGACACCTACGACACAGGTGGTAGCATTGATGTCTACTACGCTACCTTGTCCTTGTAGACATTGTTAGGCCTCCAAGTGCAGAGGTTTGTAGGACAGCAGACAATTTCCCTCAAGTGGATGACCTAAGGTTTATCAATCCGTGGGAGGTGTAGGATGAAGATGGTCTCTCTCAAACAAACCTGCAACCAAATAACAAAGAGTCTCTTGTGTCCCCAACACACCCAATACAATGGAAAATTGTATAGGTGCACTAGTTCGGCGAAGAGATGGTGATACAAGTGCAATATGGATGGTGGATGAGTATTTGTAATCTAAAAATATAAAAACAACAAGGTAACTAATGATAAAAGTGAGCACAAACGGTATTGCAATGCTAGGAAACAAGGCCTAGGGTTCATACTTTCACTAGTGCAAGTTATCTCAACAATAATAACATAACTGGATCATATAACTATCCCTCAACATGCAACAAAGAGTCACTCCAAAGTCACTAATAGTGGAGAACAAACGAAGAGATTATTGTAGGGTACGAAACCACCTCAAAGTTATCCTTTCTGATCGATCTATTCAAGAATCCGTAGTAAAATAACACGAAGCTATTCTTTCCGTTCGATCTATCATAGAGTTCGTACTAGAATAACACCTTAAGACACAAATCAACCAAAACCCTAATGTCACCTAGATGCTCCAATGTCACCTCAAGTATACGTGGGCATGATTATACGATATGCATCACACAATCTCAGATTCATCTATTCAACCAACACAAAGTACTTCAAAGAGTGCCCCAAAGTTTCTACCGGGGAGTCAAGACGAAAACGTGTGCCAACCCCTATGCATAAGTTCATTGAACCCGCAAGTTGATCACCAAAACATACATCAAGTAGATCACGTGAATATCCCATTGTCACCACAGATAAGCACGGCAAAAGACATACATCAAGTGTTCTCAAATCCTTAAAGACTCAATCCGACAAGACAACTTCAAGGGGAAAACTCAATTCATCACAAGAGAGTAGAGGGGGAGAAACATCATAAGATCCAACTATAATAGCAAAGCTCGCGATACATCAAGATCGTATCACCTCAAGAACACGAGAGAGAGAGAGAGAGAGAGATCAAACACATAGCTACTGGTACATACCCTCAGCCCCGAGGGTGAACTACTCCCTCCTCGTCATGGAGAGCACCAGGATGATGAAGATGGCCACCGGTGAGGGATCCCCCCTCCGGCAGGGTGCCAGAATAGGGTCCCAATTCGTTTTTGGTGGCTACAGAGGCTTGCGGCGGCGGAACTCCCGATCTATTGTGCTCCTCGATGTTTTTAGGGTATATGGACATATATAGGCGAAAGAAGTCGGTCAGGGGAGCCATGAGGGGCCCACGAGGGTGGGGGGCGCGCCCAGGGGGTAGGGCGCGCCTCCCTGCCTCGTTGCTTCCCTTACGTGCACTCCAAGTCTCCTGGATTGCTTCCGTTCCAAAAATAACTCTCCCGAAGGTTTCATTCCGTTTGGACTCCATTTGATATTCCTTTTCTTCGAAACACTGAAATAGGCAAGAAAACAGTAATTTGGTCTGGGCCTCCGGTTAATAGGTTAGTCCCAAAAATAATATAAAAGTGTATAATAAACCCCGTAAACATCCAAAACAGATAATAATATAGCATGAATGCTTCATAAATTATAGATACGTTGGAGACGTATCAGCATCCCCAAGCTTAATTCCTGCTCGTCCTCGAGTAGGTAAATGATAAAAAGAAATAATTTATGAAGTGTGAATGCTAGCAGGTGCATAAGTTTGATCAATAATAATTTCAATCACCTTTTTCTAGCATCATTATATATCATAACAGTAGCTCATCTCATAAAACTTCTCATGATCAAGTGACAAGCTATTCAAATGTTAAAGCATAGACCATAAACTTTCTTGAAAACTAGCAAACTTCAGTCTCAGTCATCAAACAATTGCAATTCATCTTATTTTTAGGAAGGGTCTATGTCAGAGCTTTGATTTAGCAAATCCCACATACTCAACTATCATATAGTCTTCCATGATTGCTACCACTCAAAGCATATTTTTAGAACAAATAGCATCCATCGAACACAGAGAAAGATATGGGCTTAATGTTTCGCCTCCCAACTTACTTATCATATAGATAATTGTCAACAATAATAATTCATGATCAAATATATTTGAATGGCCATATATGCTTAGATATTTCCCCATCACATGATGCTTGCCAACTAAAGAGTAGGTTGGAATGAGAAGGAATACTACTAACTCTTGCATAAAAGTAAAAGATAGGCCCTTTGCAGAGGGAAGCAGGGATTTGCAGAGGTGCCAGAGCTCGATTTTGAAATAGAGATAAATAATTTTGAGAGGTATGCTTTCATTGTCAACATAACAACCAAGGGTTCCCAGTTTCTTCCATACTGGATACATTATAGGCGGTTCCCAAATAGAATGGTAAAGTTTTGCTCCCCCTCCACCAACAATCATCAATCCATGGCTTGCCCAAAACAACGGGTGCCTCCAACTAACAACAATCCCGGGGGAGTTTTGTTTGCAATTATTTTTGATTTGATTTTGATCTTTTGATCATGGGACTGGGCATCCCAGTTACCAGCCATTTTTCTCGTGAATGATGAGCGGAGTCCACTCATCTTGAGAATAGCCCACCTAGCATGGAAGATACTGATAGCTCCTAGTCGCTACATGAGCGATTTGGGCATACAAAACAGATTATTATTTGAAGGTTTAGAGCTTGGCACATGCAAATTTACTTGGAACGACAGGTAAATACCGCATATAGGTAGGTATGGTGGACACTCATGGAAGAAACTTGGTTCAAGGGATTTGGATGCACAAGCAGTATTCCCGCTTAGTACAGATATTTTGGCTAGCAAAGGATTCTAAAAAGCAAGCACCACATGTTGGAGGATCTATAACAATATAACTTCTATACAAATATACCCAAGCATAACTCATTACGTTGTCTTCCTTGTCCAATTTCAACTAATTTTCTCAGGTTTGAAAATAATTAATGGGGCTCACAATCATAGAAGATGTCTAGGATAGTATATTTATATGTGAAATATCTCTTCCTTCAATATTCTTTCATGAATTGTTCAAATGACCAATACAATGTTTGCTAACCTTCAATAAATTTACAACCCCTACTTCTTATATGTGACGTCATTATTCCCTATGGGAAAAGCATATGAAACATATATAATTTCAGACTTATGAAATTCAAATCATTCAACCATTTACTCATAGGATATAAGTGAAGCACACGAGTAAATGACAAACTACTCCAAAAAGATATAAGTGAAGATCAATGAGTAGTTAAATAATTATGTAGCTATGTGAAGACTCTCTCTCTCATTTAAGAATTTCAGATCTTCGTATTTTATTCAAACAGCAAGCAAAATAAAATAAAACAAAATGATGCTCCAAGCAAAACACATATCATGTGGTGAATAAACATATAGCTCCAAGTAAAGTTACCGATGAACGAAGACGAAAGAGGGGATGCCCCGTCCCCAAGCTTAGGCTCTTGGTTGTCCTTGAATAGTACCTTGGGGTGCCTTGGGCATCCCCAAGCTTAGGCTCTTGCCACTCCTTATTCCATAGTCCATCGAATCTTTACCCAAAACTTGAAAACTTCACAACACAAAACTCAACAGAAAACTCGTAAGCTCCGTTAGTATAAGAAAATAAATCACCACTTAGGTACTGTTGTGAACTCATTCTAAATTCATATTGGTGTAATATCTACTGTATTCCAACTTCTCTATGGTTCATACCCTACGATACTACTCATAGATACATCAAAATAAGCAAACAACACATGGAAAACAGAATCTGTCAAAAACAGAACAGGCTGTAGTAATCTGTGTAAAAGGTATACTTCTGGAACTCCAAAAATCCTACCAAATTATTAAGTCCTAAGAAAATTATGTACAAATCCAGAGCAAAATGAATCAGATCAAAATCACGTTTACGTGAATTATCAAAACTAATTTACTGGGTGCAAAAGTTTCTGATTTTCAGCAGGATCAACACAACTATCACCGTAAGCTATCCTAGAGGTCTTACTTGGCACTTTATTGAAACAAAAGCTATAAAACATGATTACTACAGTATCATAATCATGTGAACACACAAAAATAGTAAGGTTAAATATTGGGTTGTCTCCCAACAAGCACTTTTCTTTAATGCCTTTCTAGCTAGGCATGATGATGACAATGATGCTCACATAAAAGATAATAATTGAAACATAACGGGAGTATCATGAAGCATATGACTAGCACATTTAAGCCTAACACACTTCCTATGCATAGGGATTTTGTGAGCAAACAACTTATGGGAACAATAATCAACTAGCATAGGAAGGCAAAGCAAGCATAACTTTAAGATTTTAAGCACATAGAGGGGAAACTTGATATTATTGCAATTCTGTAAGTGCATCTAGTGCCACCCCTAGTTGGTTTTGGAGTATTGACGACAAAGTTGGTTGAGGGACTAATGCGTTTGTGAGAATTGCAGGATAACGCAGGTAGTGTCCCTCATTGATTCGGTTTACCTACCGGAGATGACCCCTAAAAATGTATGAAGACATTGAAGACAACGGTGGTATGAGAATATATACTTAACGAAGACTATGACATGAGAAGACATTGTGTGAAGACTATGGAGCGCGAAGACTGTGTGGATTCGTTGTTTCCTTTTCTTCTTTGTTGAGTCATAGGAACCACCGTACTGTTAAGTGGGGTCCAAGTGAACTAAGTCAGAGTGACTGATGAGATGCTCAACTCAAATCCTATGTCTTCGAGCGAAGACAATGAGAGCAAACCTTATCCAGAGCTGGATGAGTCAGCTTTGCTTGTAGCCCAAGTAAAGTTGCCGCGTGTGTTTGAAATCTGACCGTTGGAACACGTGTCAGTTCCTTAGTGACCCAGGGTCATTTTGGACAAATCAGGTCGGGTTGCCTTGTGGCTATAAATAGCCCACTCCCTACACCATAAATTGGTGGCTGCTCAGAGTTTGTATACGGCTTTTGTCGTTTGAGAGCAACCCACCTCGAAGCATTTGAGAGAGAGAAATCCTTGCGAGGACAAAGCCAATACACCCAGAGCCAAAGAGTGTTAGGCATCACTGAAGTCTTTCTGTCTGTGTGACCTGAAGACTTATTACACTTGAGGACTGTGTATCCTCCAGCCGGTTAGGCGTCGCGTTCTGAGCATCCAAGAGTAATTGTGGATTGCCGGTGAATGAAGTCTGTGAAGGTTTGGAAGTCTCCCTTGAAGACTTACGAGAGTGATTGGGCGAGGACTGAGTGTCCTTAGCTCAAGGGGAATAAGGTGAAGACACGGTCTTTTGAGTTAAATCTCAGCCTCCCTAACCAGACGTACAATTGTCACAGCAACTGGAACTGGTCCAACAAATCCTGTGTCTTCAACAAGCAAGTGGTTCTATCCCTTCCATCCTTTACTTAAGTTTGTCTTCGTGAAGTCACTGCCCATATGTCTATCTGTTTGACTTCATCATTTGGCTACTACTGTTGATTGGCTTCATACTATCTTCCATCCTGATCCCTACTACTACTTAGCTGCTGTTAGTCTTGTACTTTAACATCATTACATACTTGACTATGGCTTGCTTATGGTAGTTTAACTTCTGCTGCATATCAACTAGGTTATTTCTGTTGTGTGTCTTCGAAACTTCCAAGTTTTGAAGACTTTCATAAAAATCACATATTCACCCCCCTCTAGTCGATACTAGCACTTTCAATTGGTATCAGAGCAAGGTACTCCCTTGTTCTGTGTGATTCGGTTTAACCACCTGGAGTTTCAGCTATGTCGACTGCAGGATTGAGGAACATATCTTGTCCCACCTTTGACGGTCATGAGTATCCCCGATGGAAGGCCATGATGAAGAAGTGACTCATGTCCATGGATATTGAACTGTGGACCGTCACTGAGATTGGAATCACTGATCTATGCAAGATGGCAGAGGCTGATGACATTCGCAAATACACTCTACTGAATCTTACAGCAAAGGATGTCATTTGCTCTCACCACGCGAAGCTAATCTAGGACCGGCTTTCTGCGGTATATGAAGGTCATCGCACTCGTCAAGATCCGTGGTTTGAGGACTACAAGGAGTCTCTTAAGGAGATGACCTTTTCACCTGAATCATCATCATTCTCATCGTGCCACATGGCAAGGGGTGATAAGGTAACTGAATGCTATCTCTCAGAATCTAGCGATGATGAATCAGGTGATGAATTTGGCCCCAGCTATGACAAGCTTGCTTCCCTTGCCACTAAACAACAAAGAATCTTGGAAAAGGTACAAGACATGCTTAGTAAGAGCGATGATATGTTGGGTGAAGAAATGGATCAGTCAAAAGCTTTGGCTGATAGTCTTCAGAGACTTCATGCTAAGTTTGACGCCCTTCAAGATCAACATAATGCTCTCTTGTCTGATCATGAGAAGCTTTCTTCTGAATGTCTTCAAAGAAAGCTAGACCTTGAAAAGATAAGAGTGGATTATGAAGATCTTCAGAAGGAGCGAGATTCATTACTTGCTCAACAAATCAGCGCTACTCAGGTTGGATTTGAACCACCATGTTTAAACTGCATTGAGCGTGATAACGCTACATCTGTTGCTGAATATTCCACTACTGCTGCTGTTTCAATGTCTTCACCTACTGAAGTGGTTGCTAACCTCTCTGCGGAGGATACCACTAGTATTGTTGATGAAAATGCTAGGTTGAAGACATTGCTTGAAACAGGGATCTACAAAAGTTTGAAGGGACATCAGACACTCTGCGATGTCCTCAAAAAGAAGATTCTGAACCGAAACCCTAGGAAAGAGGGTGTTGGGTTCAAGAGGAAAACGAATGCTGATGGTTCCTACTGGAAGCCTGAGCAGTATCCCAAAACCACATGGGTTGCTACAAAGGAACCTTCAGTGGATCCATCCACTTTATCTGGATTTACTTGTGCTAATCCTATTATCATTGATGAATCCTTTGATGCAAATTATAAACTGTTCAAAAATCAGAATGGTGAAGTGTTTGCCAGGTATGTTGGTACTAACTACAGGAATGGACCTCCTATGAAGAAGATCTGGGTTCCCAAAAGCTGCCTTGAGAATCTTCCAGTGAATGTCATCATGACACCACAAGTGAAGAAGACAAACCCTAGACCAAAGGCGTCATATGGTCCAACGGCTACTTACGAACACAGGACTCACTTGAGTCACCCTAACGCCAATGTTTTGCAGGGAAATCATACTCAGACTCATGAATATGAGCGTGTGTCTTCAAACCGCTATGTTCATAGAACTAAGAACTTTTCTGCTTATTCACATGAGTATTATTCATCTCATGCAAGGCTATTTGCTAGGGCTTTCAAAGCCGAAATTCTCAGATGCTGCACTTAGACTCATTGCTTCTAAGCCACCCTTGAAAATGTGGGTGGTGAAGAAGAATTAACTCTCTTTTGCAGAATGTGGTCTCCAGCCAGCAATCAATGGCGTCCGATACTATTGCTGGGGACCTAAAACTCACTTGGACGCACACAAAAGTGTCAATCTTTATACTCCAAATCTGATTCTCTTATCAGTCACAATATGTCCTAACCTTGATATGTGCTGTGGCTGTCCCTACATGTGTCAAATGCTTATGCTTCACAACACTCTTGTGAAGCCTATTCTCTAACTGCACTGTAGGGTACATCACCAAAAGCTTCAGAATGGATTATGGACAGTGGATGCACAAATCATATGACTGGTGATTGAAGTCTTCTCATGGACTCAACCTTACGTCCATCCAACAAGAGTCAAATCACATTTGCTGACACTGGTAAAAGCAAAGTATTGGGTCTAGGTAGAGTTGCAATCTCAAAGGATCAACACATGGATAAAGTGATGCTTGTTGAATCCCTTGGTTTCAACTTAATGTCTGTCTCAATGCTTTGTGACTTGAACATGATTGTGATATTTGGCAAATATCGTTGCCTTGTACTAATGGAATCTGACAAATCTCTAGTTTTTGAAGGGTATCGAAAAGATGATCTATACATGGTAGATTTCTCAGCAGGTCCACAGCTTGCCGTATGTCTTCTCACAAAAGCTTTAGAGTGCTGGCTCTGGCATCGGAGGCTGGGGCATGCTGGCATGAGGAATTTGCACTCACTTGTCAAGAAGAAGCATGTCATAGGCATCGAAGATGTCAAGTTCAAGAAGGATCATCTGTGTGGTGCGTGTGAAGCTGGGAAGATGACAAGGGCAAAGCACCCCTCGAAGACAATCATGACAACATCTCAACCCTTCGAGCTGTTACACATGGACTTATTTGGACCTACTCACTACTCCACCCTCACAAATACTGCCTGTCTCTATGGCTTCGTCATTGTTGATGACTACTCAAGATACACATGGGTTCATATAATTCTTTACAAGACTGAAGTGCAAGATGTCTTCAGGCGCTCGCAAATCAAGCAATGAACAACTATGGCGTGAAGATCAAGCACATCAGAAGTGACAATGGCACTGAATTCAAGAACACTGGACTTGATCTGTATCTGGATACAATGGGAATCACTCATGAATTCTCTGCTCCATACACACCTCAGCAAAATGGCATCGTTGAGCGCAAAAACAGAACCCTCATTGAGATGGCTCGAACAATGCTAGATGAATACAAGACACCAAGGAAGTTCTGGCCAGAAGCTATTGATACTGCATGTCACATCATCAACCGTGTCTACATCCATAAGCTTTTGAACAAAACATCTTATGAGCTCCTAACTGGCAAGAAGCCAAACGTCAGTTACTTTAGAGTATTTGGAGCTAGATGCTGGATCAAGGATCCCCATCACAAGTCAAAATTTGCACCTAAAGTTCACGAAGGCTTCATGCTTGGCTATGGAAAGGATTCACACTCCTACAGAGTCTTCAACCTTTTTCTTTACAAAATCGTTGAAACTGTGGATGTGAAGTTTGATGAAACCAATGGTTCACAGAGAGAGTTTCTGCCAAGTACACTAGATGAAGATCCTTCAAACGAGTCTATCAAGCTGATGGGAACTGGTGAAATCATGCCCTCTGAAGCACAGCCTGAAGAGGAACTTATCATCTCTGCACCAAATCAACCTGAAGAAAATGCTCAGACCGAAGACAATCCTCCCAATGATGACAATGATCAGCCAGAGCGAAATCTTCGTCCTGTTCATCCCCGTGTTGCAAATGAAGTTCAAATAGAGAAGATAATTGACATCATCAATGCACCTGGTCCGCTTACTCGATCAAGAGCAACACAGCTAGCAAACTTCTATGGGCACTTTTCATTTGTGTCAATATCTGAACCCAAGAAAGTTGCTGAAGCCTTTATGGAACCTGAATGGATTCAAGCCATGCAAGAAGAACTTCAACAGTTCAAGCTAAATAATGTTTGGGAACTTGTCAAGCGACCTGACCCTCACAAGCATAACATTATTGGAACAAAATGGATATATCGAAACAAGCAAGATGAGCATGGTCAAGTCGTCAGAAACAAAGCACGTCTTGTGGCTCAAGGTTATACTCAAGTTGAAGGAATTGACTTCGATGAAACGTTTTCTCCGGTTGCTAGGCTTGAAGCTATTCGCATACTGCTAGCCTATGCTAATCATCACAACATCTTGCTACATCAAATGGATGTGAAAAGTGCATTTCTCAATGGCAAGATTGAAGAAGAAGTATATGTCGCACAACCACCTGGCTTTGAAGATCCAAAGCATCCTGATATGGTGTACAAGCTAAACAAAGCTCTGTATGGCCTCAAACAAGCTCCTCGTGCCTGGTATGATACGATCAAAGACTTCCTGATGAGTAAAGGTTTCAAACCTGGATCCCTCGATCCCACACTCTTCACGAAGACATATGATGGTGAACTGTTTGTGTGCCAAATATATGTGGATGACATTATCTTCGGCTGCACCAACCAGAAGTATAGTGATGAGTTTGGGTACATGATGCAAGAGCAATATCAAATGTCCATGATGGGTGAGCTGAAGTTCTTCCTTGGTCTTCAAATTCGTCAGCAAAGCAATGGCATCTTCATATCTCAAGAAAAATACCTCAAAGATTGTCTGAAGAAGTTTGGAATGGAAGACCGCAAAGGCTACACGACGCCAATGCCTGCCAAACACCATCTTGGTCCCGACGACAATGGTAAAGAGTTCGATCAAAAGGTATACCGCTCCATGATTAGTTCTTTACTTTATTTATGTGCATCTAGGCCAGATATTATGCTTAGTGTTTGCATGTGTGCTCGATTCCAAGTGGCACCAAAGGAATCGCATCACTTAGCTGTGAAGCGAATTCTTAGATATTTGGCTTACACCCCAACACTCGGATTATGGTACCCCAAGGGCTCAAAATTTGATGTGGTTGGATTCTCGGATGATGATTATGTTGGTGACAAGGTGGATCGCAAGTCTACATCTGGCACATGTCATTTTCTTGGTCGATCACTTGTCTGTTGGTCTTTAAAGAAGCAGAACTGTGTATCACTCTCAACTGCTGAATCTGAATACATTGCTGCTGGATCTTGTTGTGCTCAGCTTCTCTGGATGAAGCAAACTCTCAAGGACTATGGCATCAATCTGAAACAAGTACCTCTCTTCTGCGACAAAGAAAGTGCCATCAAGATAGCCAACAATCCAGTCCAGCACTCGAAGACAAAGCACATTGAAATTCGCCATCACTTTCTCAGAGATCATGTCATGAAGAAAGATATCGACATCATTCATGTCAGCACTGAAGAGCAACTGGCAGATATCTTCACAAAGCCCTTGGATGAGAAAAGGTTTTGCAAGTTACGGTGTGAGCTAAATATCTTGGAATCCTCTAATGTCCTATGATCAGGCACACATCCTAACACTTATGCATGTTGATGACTTAGATGTGCAACACACAAAGTAATGTATATCTTCAATCAATGAAGACTTACACTCTGAGTGTGAATACATTAACATGGAATTTGACTTCCGAGCGCCATGATAATTGTGCGCCGTGTCTGGGTCTAATACTTCCTATACGGTGGGTAACGCCACCACCAAATTTCTCTGTTTGAAGTGTTTCACTCATGGCATTATTTCAATTTATCTTCCTGATTTTCTTCACTATGATGATTTGATTGCTTTCTGATATACATACATATACATATATATATATATATATATATATATATATATATATACTAGTGTTCTGTCCTCTACAGCATTCACTTATAGCTATGTCTTCAAGTTGAACCTTTTGAACTAAGTGAATGTGATCGGACCCTAACCTCTCTATGCTTTCAATCTCAAACTCTATCTGTCCAAATCATATGCATTCTATTGAAACTGTCGAATGTCTTCTCTGCGTCCTAGTCAGCAGAAGGCGCAGAGAAAAAACATTAAATCTGTTTTAAATAACTCATCTTTATTGTTGAAATCCGGAGAAGCCGGAACAACTCTCCGACATGCCTGGCGGGCGTGGGAACATGGGACAACTCTGAGTATGTTGCATGCTTGCCACGTGCCCCTCAGATGTGAACCGCCAGGGGCACCTGCGTAATTGCGCAGTGTCTCTCACCTACTTATAAATACTTGTCCCCTGCGGTAAAGAAATCCTTCTTCCACCTCTCCACCTCGTCAAAACCCTAGCACCACCACTAGCTCGCTACGACGCTGGCGACGAAGCGCTTAGCTGCCGTGACTTCTCCGACGCCGTCCTCACGCCGGCCGCGGACATCGTCCTCTCCGTCGTCGCTGTAGGTGTCCTCCATCACCAAGTTAGGGCACGGTGGGCTGAACTGCTCGGTCTCCTATTCTTCCCATCTAGCAGTTCATCGTGCGGTAATTATAACTCTATTTTTACCACCTTTTTGATCTTCAAGATTCATCCTGTTTACCAAAAGTGGTTTCTGCCTATTCAATGTTAGATCTATTCTGTCTGTATCTCATACTGCCTAGTCAATTCACTTAGATTTCCAGTATAGTTTGATTCCTCACTTGTACTTATTCACGAATTGGTACAAATCTGGAACCAACTCACCTATATAAGTGAATGTCTTCGCATCATGAGGTCAATGTCTTCAAACTGGTTTATCTTCCAAAATCTTCTGAGAATGCATATGACCTCTTCCCCTTCCCTCGCATCTCTAATGCTGTCACAGGTACATGTCCGTGGGAGAGTCCCTTGGTTCTCATAGTCTGCATTCGTTTGCAGAATACTTACAACATCATATCAATTCTCCTGAAGCCAGTTCCTGCTTGACCAGCAAGCGTAAATCTCTGAAGCCTTTGAACGTATTGAAGCCTTTCAGTTTGAACTTCATGGCTGCAGAAAAATCTGCAAGGAAGGGTGGCAGACAGCACAGAGAAGGAACATCCAAAGATCTGCCTGAAGACTTAGCAGAACTCTACAAGACAGATCCAGAAGAGAATTATCATCAGAGGAAGACGCGAATCCAATGGATTCGACGCCATTGGGCTGAACAATGGTTCAAGTACAAATTCGTGACCAAGGAATATGTAGAGAAGTATGCTATCAAAAGTCCTTGGGGCGATATTCTCTATCGAGGCCTTCAACCCAAGAACAAAGCTGAAGCTGTTGATCAAGGCTTCTATCCTTGCATGGTCCATGGACCTCAGCCTGAGAGTGCCGATCCCTCATCATTACTCTGGTGTCGTGATGATGCCCTGTTCAAGCGCAACTTCCAGCACGCAAAGGCTTCGGCCAAGGAAAACAAGAAATCATTGGGATTAGACTTCAACCCTGGTCCCTCTGCTCCTCGTGCTGATGGCTCTCGTGATGCAGAGCCAAATGTCATTGGCCCCTTCTCAAACCTTGATGGCCTCATCACTTACATCTTGGTCCAAGGTGCCAAGGTAGATCATTCTGATCATGATGCTGACACAGATGAAGCCCCGGCTCCTCCTTCGAAGCTACAGAAGCAAAAGAAGCTAAAGGCTTCTAAATCAGCACCTCCAAAAGCTTCTCGTGCGAAGCCACTGGCCACTGCACCTCCTGAAGCCAATGTGCAGTCTGAAGATCAATCCCGTATCTCCAAGAAGACGGAGAAGAAAAAGCAACTTGTCAAGCATACTGATCAAGCCCTGACTCCTGCCGCAATTCTGCGCGATGATCCCATTGATCTGTCAAGTGATGAAGATCTTGCTGATGATGCTCTTGAGCAATTGATCAAAAGCAAAGAAGAAGCAGAAATCTTCAACAACTTGCCTCTCTTTGATGTGGCAATTATTCACAACTTCATTGATGAATGGTTCGACACCCCCAATGTTAGCTTTGATCATTTGCAGCCTCCCATTGGCCTCAGCGTCGCCTTCAATGGCGCCATTGCTTCTGAGCTGGCTATCGCTCAGCGAATCATTGAGCTCAAGAACAAGATTGATTATGAGAAGGCTCAATTCAAGAAGCATGTGGCCAGTCTAAGCGTTCAAGACGTCAAAAACTTCAAGATCATGATGCATGAGCTCAAAGAAGCCTTTCTCAAGAAGCGTCAAGAAGCTCAAGGCTCTCGCGAGCGTATGAAGAATTTGGCTGATAAGTGTGTGCTTGCCTACAATGAGGCTGAGAAGCGCAAGTCACTTGGCCGTCCTGGCATTGACCCCAGGATGGCTGCAAAGAAATAGAAGAAGCTTCCTGCTGACCAGCCTGCACCCTTAAGCCAAGAAGCCCCTCGCATTGTCTTCCCCAGCAGCATGACTGGCTCGAAGCCAAAGGTCACCACAACCGCTTCAGATCAGAAGAAGACAAGGGCTGCAGAGGCTGAAGCCAGAAAGAGGAAGAATACCGAAGCCTCTGATGCCGCTCCCTCCAAGAAGAAGCGCAAGACCAAGAAAAATCGGGCTGCTCCCACAAAGCCCCTCGTCGTTGAACCCATCTCAATGGTTCGCCCTGCGTCTGAACATCAAGAAAGACAGATGATAGTCCATGAGCCTGCTCTCACAGAGGCTCATGAAGCTGAAGATATTCCAGCAGCTGAACCCACCGCTGCTGAAGACATTGGTCATCATGACAATGTTGACGATGATGAAGTCCTTCCTCAGATCGAACATGACGTGGTATCATCGCCTGTTCATACGAACAGCGAACTCATCAACATTGATCGTCCACTGATGCCAATTGCTCAGGATGCATCGTGGGCTGATCACCCACAACTACAAGACTCCCCCTGTACTCCCGAACAACAACAACAAGCTACACCCCCCGTGCAAGAAGAGGATGAAGACTTTCAGGCCCAGCGAACTCCATCTCCAAAGGCGTTGCCAGCACTTCGCAGGCTTCGCAAAGGACAAAGGCCTCAAGTCCCTCTGTCGAGCGTTCCAGAAGGAGAAGTGCAACGTTTGCCTGTTGCACGTCAAGTATTGTCTGAACCAACTCCAACTGTGAATGTCTCCGCGTCTGAAGCAAATGCTGCTGAAGACATTCCGGCTGCATCAGCCGAGGAAAATCAAGAAGAAGTACGTGTACCTACTTCCCCAGCAATTGAAGAAGAAGCAGTTCCTGATGTGAACGTGCATGTGTCCGACCCTCCTTTTCGTCAAGAGGAGGTTAAAATGTTGAGGCTGCCACCGCCAACGCCAATGAAGCCAATGACGTAGTCATGGCTGACGCTAATGTGGAGCCTGCACCAACCAGTGTGCCAGAAGCAAGTGTGGCCACTGAACCTGAAACCACTGAGGCTGCTGCACCTGAAGCCAATGAGACAATCGCTCTCGAAGCACCTGTTGCGCAGCATGTCGCCTCAATTGTTGCCCCTGCTCCTGTTCCACCACCAAGGCCTCACACAATTGAGCAAGCATACAATCATGGTCACCTTACCACTGTCCGATGGCCTATTCTGGTGCCTCCGCCTACTGCCTCAGGACCAAAATTTGACTATCACATTGAGCATAGGCCTCAGGTCCAGAAGCCCAAACCAAGATTGCCAAGGTTTCCAGGTACTGCAAACTCACCAGGATCTTTTAATGCCAATGGCTTCAAAAGCCACAATACCTTCTTTGACAGCGCCAAGAACCCCTACTCCAAGCCAAGAATATCATCAGATCGGTTCTGGAGCTATCAACAGCGAAGCTATTACTCCTGCGTTCTATATGATCAAGGCCGCATTTTCCCTCACATGCGCCTTGATACAGAAGCTGTTGCTGGACTGCCGTGCTTAGAAGAAGCACTTGATTGCTTTCGTGATGCTGGTCTGCTCCACTTTGTGACAGACAAAGAACACTGGAATGAAGAGCTATTGCTTCAATTCTATGCTACTCTACACATTCGCGGCTACAATAGAGATATCAAGACATGGGTTCTCGAGTGGATGACTGGAAATGTTCATCATGAAGCCAAAGCTATGGATATCATCGAGCTTACAGGGCTAGCCACTCCAGGAGAACTATATGAACCTGACTGTCAGCTACACCGCAATGCTGTAGAGAGTATCTTCCATAAGCCAGAACCCAATATGAGCCAGATGTTGAGCATGATGAAGTCCTTGTCATCTGACGCTGAATATCCAACAGATTTCTTCGTTGAAGACCTTGAGTATCTGCCTCGCACCATATATCATATCATCAGGCGGACTCTGTGGCCTATCAAAGGACATTCATCAGCGGCCAAGCTAGAAGGAGCTATGAAGACTTTGGTATTCTACATTCTCAATGGCATCAGCTTCAACACACAAGAGTTCTTCATCAGGCAACTTGCTACTTCCGGCTCTGACCTATTTGGTCTGAAGTTTTATGCTCCATGGGTCATGCGCCTCATCAAGCAACACTGATCTGTCAACTATCAGCCCTCTGCTCGCAATCATATGATCTTTTTACCAGAGGTTGATATGTCAGTTGAAGCCATATACCAGTTCGAGCACCAAAGCTTCACTCAACCCATTGAAGGTGTTCAAGCAGCAACACAAATTTATCCCTTAGCTGGAAACACTTGTCTGCCTCATCGAGCACCCACTGAAGCCACTGAAAGCACCATCGCCCAAAGGCGTCCGAAGCGTTCTCGTGTTCTGAATGACCGAGAACTTCTCGTGGCCCTTTATCAGAAACAAGATAAACATCATTTTTGGCTCAAGAGACAGATGCAAAGCCTCTTGGTGGATGTCAATCGCATTCGCAACCTTGCCACCAAAAATGCATTTGTTGCTCATGAAACTTGCCGGTGATCATGGAAGAGTTTGACCTTGCTCAGTGCTGAAGCAGATCTTCAAGACGATGGCTTCAATGAGAGATTTCAGTTTGACACCACTCCTCCACGGACTGCTGTCCTACGTCGTACTCCATCTCTTGAAGACTCAGAATATTCTTCCTCCGCGGCAACCGTAAATGCCAAAGTAATAGATGATGAAAATGATGCTACTTCACCACCTCCAACTACTGCGTGCCTCGACTCTGCACCAAGTTCATCTACACCGCTACCCAACGACGACAACCCTGCTGCTTCACCTACTACTGACGAGTAAATGCTCTATGTCTTCAAACCTTTTTGGTCCTTACTGACAAAAGGGGGAGAAGCATATGAGTTGATAGTCTTCAAACGGGTTCATATGGGCGGTTGCATTATATTTTGCTGCGTGCTTACAACTCTTGCCTTTTGAAACATTTGATTCTTTGAGTTGTAATACCTAAACTTGATGGTCGTCTGCTACCTATCTGCTTTACTGTGATGCGATGATAAATTCGGCATGTGCGATGATAACTTCCGCACTTAGATCATTCTGCAGACGTCCATTTTTCATTATGCATGTCATTCTACTTACTATGTCAGTTCATGCATGATGAATTATCTTCATAAGTTGAAGTGGATCTCCACAAGTAAAACCTGCCGTGTGCATTTGCATTCCAAAAGCAAATTACTTATATGCACATCTTCAGGGGGAGCCCTTGCTACTTATGAAGACAATTTCCTATCCTTTACAATTTCACATACTTTATCCCCGTTGAAAACTTCAACCAGTTTGTCATCAATCACCAAAAAGGGGGAGATTGTAAGTGCATCTAGTGCCACCCCTAGTTGGTTTTGGAGTATTGACGACAAAGTTGGTTGAGGGACTAATGCGTTTGTGAGAATTGCAGGGTAACGCAGGTAGTGTCCCTCATTGATTCGGTTTACCTACCGGAGATGACCCCTAAAAATGTATGAAGACATTGAAGACAATGGTGGTATGAGAATATATACTTAACGAAGACTATGACATGAGAAGACATTGTGTGAAGACTATGGAGCGCGAAGACTATGTGGATTTGTTGTTTCCTTTTCTTCTTTGTTGAGTCATAGGAACCACCGTACTGTTAAGTGGGGTCCAAGTGAACTAAGTCAGAGTGACTGATGGGATGCTCAACTCAAATCCTATGTCTTCGAGCGAAGACAATGAGAGCAAACCTTATCCAGAGCTGGATGAGTCAGCTTTGCTTGTAGCCCAAGTAAAGTTGCCGCGTGTGTTTGAAATCTGACCGTTGGAACACGTGTCAGTTCCTTAGTGACCCAGGGTCATTTTGGACAAATCAGGTCGGGTTGCCTTGTGGCTATAAATAGCCCACTCCCTACACCATAAATTGGTGGCTGCTCAGAGTTTGTATATGGATTTTGTCGTTTGAGTGCAACCCACCTCGAAGCATTTGAGAGAGAGAAATCCTTGCGAGGACAAAGCCAATACACCCAGAGCCAAAGAGTGTTAGGCATCACTGAAGTCTTTCTGTCTGTGTGACCTGAAGACTTATTACACTTGAGGACTGTGTATCCTCCAGCCGGTTAGGCGTCGCGTTCTGAGCATCTAAGAGTAATTGTGGATTGCCGGTGAACGAAGTCTGTGAAGGTTTGGAAGTCTCCCTTGAAGACTTACCAGAGTGATAGGGTGAGGACTGGGTGTCCTTAGCTCAAGGGGAATAAGGTGAAGACACGGTCTTCTGAGTTAAATCTCAGCCTCCCTAACCATACGTACAGTTGTCACAGCAACTGGAACTGGTCCAACAAATCTTGTGTCTTCAACAAGAAACTGGTTCTATCCCTTCCATCCTTTACTTAAGTTTGTCTTCGTGAAGTCACTGCCCATATGTCTATCTGTTTGACTTCATCGTTTGGCTACTACTGTTGATTGGCTTCATACTATCTTCCATCCTGATCCCTACTACTACTTAGCTGCTGTTAGTCTTGTAATTTCACATCATTACATACTTGACTATGGCTTGCTTATGGTAGTTTAACTTCCGCTGCATATCAACTAGGTTATTTCTGTTGTGTGTCTTCGAAACTTCCAAGTTTTGAAGACTTTCATAAAAATCGCCTATTCACCCCCCCCCCTCTAGTCGATACTAGCACTTCCAAATTCCTACAAGCATATATTCCTCCCTCATAATAATTTTCAGTAGCATCATGAATGAATTCAACAATATAACCAGCACCTAAAGCATTCTTTTCATGATCTACTTGCATAGAAAATTTACTACTCTTCACATTAGCAAAATTCTTCTTATTCGTAATAGTGGGAGTATCATAAGAGACTCGAATACTATAAATTGTTTCCATATTAAAAGAGTAATGTTCAGAGAAAGGGTAATCATAATCATGACAAGTTTTATAAATATAATCATCACTAATTTTTTATAGCATAAGTTTCATCACAATAATCATCATAAGTAGCAACTCTGTTCTCATCATAATCAATTGAAACCTCTTCCAAAATAGTGGATTCATCACTAAATAAAGTCATGACCTCTCCAAATCAACTTTCATAAATATTATAAGATTCAACATCCTCCAAAATAGTGGGATCATCACTTCCTAAAGTTAACACTCTTCCAAACCCACTTTCATCAATATAATCATCACAGGTAGGAGGCATACTATCATCATAACAACTTTGCATATCATAACTTGGGAGGCTAAAAATATCATCTTCATTAAATGTAGCATCCCCAAGCTTGGGACAAATATTAATTGCAGCAAATATATTCTCAAATATGTCATTCTCACCAAACATAGCTTCCCCAAGCTTGGGCCTTTTCATATCATAAGCATAATCTCTCTCGTCATTAATAGTATGGATAGCACCAATAGTGTAGCAATTATCATCATCAAAGTGAGTAGTAGGAGCAACATCATTTGGGAGGGATACCTTTTTACCTTTGCTTCTCCTTCTTTTCTTTTTCTTCTTCACATCATGTGTGGGTTTATCCCTCTTTTTTGAGCTCCTTATTAATGACATTGGTTGAATAGAAGGCTCCTCCTCGTTACCTGATTCATCATAAGAAATAATAGGAGGATATTTGGAAGTCTCTTCCCTTTCATTAGTATTCTCATCATCTTCTATTTGCTTTCTTTTCTTTATGTAACTGGCAATATAAGGATTTTCAATGCAATTCACCACACAATACATATAAATTTCTTCTAGATTAATATCAAGGAATTGCTTAAGGTTAAATTCTGGAATATGCTTAGTTTCATGTTTCAATTCTTCATAACCCAAAAGCAAACTAAGTTCATTATGATGCGCAAGGGAAATCAAGTCATCACAATTTTTGGACACGATTCGATCATGAAACAATTTGCATCGGAGATTTAAATGACCATGTTCATTGCAAAGTTCACAAGTACGGCGGAGATATTTTAAATTTTCAGCACTAACATTAAGCCTTTCTTGCAACCATTTAGTTTCTAAATGCTTATGCTTCTTGCAATATCTATCTTCTCTATTTGGTGCGTACTTGCAAACCCAATACACCCCACAAAAATTGACATGCTTATAAGAGACATTTTCATCATGACTAGTGCAATCATCATTAGTAGTATGGATATTCAAGGAGTTCATACTAACAACATTGCAATCATGTTTGTCATTCAAAGATTTAGTGCCAAACATTTGATAGACTTCTTGTTCTAGCACTTGAGCACATTTTTCCCTTCCATCATTCTCACGAAAGATATTAAAAAGATGAAGCGTATGAGACAAACTTAATTCCATTTTTTGTAGTTTTCTTTTATAAACTAAACTAGTGATAAAACAAGAAACAAAAATATTCGATTGCAAGATATAAAGATATACCTTCAAGCACTCACCTCCCCGGCAACGGCGCCAGAAAAGAGCTTGGTGTCTACTACGCAACCTTCTCCTTGTAAACGTTGTTGGGCCTCCAAGTGCAGAGGTTTGTCGGACAACAACAAATTTCCCTCAAGTGGATGACCTAAGGTTTATCAATCCGTGGGAGGTGTAGAATGAAGATGGTGTCTCTGAAACAACCCTGCAACCAAATAACAAAGAGTTTCTCGTGTCCCCAACACACCCAATACAATGGTAAATTGTATAGGTGCACTAATTCGGCGAAGAGATGGTGATACAAGTGCAATATGGATGGTGGATATGAGTATTTGTAATCTAAAAATATAAAAACCGCAAGGTAACTAATGATAAAAGTGAGCACAAATGGTATTGCAATGCTAGGAAACAAGGCCTAGGGTTCATACTTTCACTAGTGCAAGTTCTCTCAACAATAATAACATAATTGGATCATATAACTATCCCTCAACATGCAACAAAGAGTCACTCAAAATTCACTAAAAGCGGAGAACAAACGAAGAGATTATTGTAGGGTACGAAACCACCTCAAAGTTATTCTTTCTGGTCGATCTATTCAAGAGTCCGTAGTAAAATAACACGAAGCTATTCTTTCCGTTCGATCTATCATAGAGTTCGTACTAGAATAACACCTTAAGACACAAATCAACCAAAACCCTAATGTCACCTAGATACTCCAATGTCACCTCAAGTATCCATGGGCATGATTATACAATATGCATCACACAATCTCAGATTCATCTATTCAACCAACACAAAGTACTTCAAAGAGTGCCCCAAAGTTTCTACCGGAGAGTCAAGACGAAAACATGTGCCAACCCCTATGCATAAGTTCATTGAACCCGCAAGTTGATCACCAAAACATACATCAAGTAGATCACGTGAATATCCCATTGTCACCACAGATAAGCACGGCAAGACATACATCAAGTGTTCTCAAATCCTTAAAGACTCAATCCGATAAGACAACTTCAAGGGGAAAACTCATTTCATCACAAGAGAGTAAAGGGGGAGAAACATCATATGATCCAACTATAATAGCAAAGCTCGCGATACATCAAGATCGTATCAACCCAAGAACACGAGAGAGAGAGAGAGATAAAACACATAGCTACTGGTACATACCCTTAGCCCCGAGGGTGAACTACTCCCTCCTCGTCATGGAGAGCACCGAGATGATGAAGATGTTGGAAATATGCCCTAGAGGAAATAATAAAAGTGTTATTATTATATTTCTTTGTTCATGATAATAGTCTTTTATTCATGCTATAACTGTATTATCCGGAAATCGTAATACACGTGTGAATACATGGACCACAATATGTCCCTAGTGAGCCTCTAGTTGACTAGCTCGTTGTGATCAACAGATAGTCATGGTTTCCTGGCTATGGACATTGGATGTCGTTGATAACGGGATCACATCATTAGGAGAATGATGTGATGGACAAGACCCAATCCTAAGCATAGCATAGAGATTGTGTAGTTCGTATGCTAAAGCTTTTCTAATGTCAAGTATCATTTCCTTAGACCATGAGATTGTGCAACTCCCGGATACCGTAGGAATGCTTTGGGTGTACCAAACGTCACAACGTAACTGGGTGGCTATAAAGATGCACTACAGGTATCTCCGAAAGTGTCTGTTGGGTTGGCACGAATCGAGACTGGGATTTGTCACTCCGTGTAAGCGGAGAGGTATCTCTGGGCCCACTCGATAGGACATCATCATAATGTGCACAATATGATCAAGGAGTTGATCACGGGATGATGTGTTACAGAACGAGTAAAGAGACTTGCCGGTAACGAGATTGAACAAGGTATAGGGATACCGACGATCGAATCTCGGGCAAGTACAATACCGCTAGACAAAGGGAATTGTATACGGGATCGATTGAGTCCTTGACATCGTGGTTCATCCGATGAGATCATCGTGGAACATGTGGGAGCCAACATGGATATCCAGATCCCGCTGTTGGTTATTAACCGGAGAACGTCTCGGTCATGTCTGGATGTCTCCCGAACCCGTAGGGTCTACACACTTAAGGTTCGATGACGCTAGGGTTATAAAGGAAGTTTGTATGTGGTTACCGAATGTTGTTCGGAGTCCCGGATGAGATCCCGGACGTCACGAGGAGTTCCGGAATGGTCCGGAGGTAAAGATTTATATATGGGAAGTCCTGTTTTGGTCGCCGGAAAAGTTTCACACTTTATCGGTATTGTACCGGGAGTGCCGAAAGGGGTCCGGGGGTCCACTGGAGGGGTCCACCTGCCCTGGGGGGCCACATGGGCTGTAGGGGGTGCGCCTTGGCCTATATGGGCCAAGGGCACCAGCCCCAAGAGGCCCATGCGCCAAGGAAACTTGGGGAGGGAAGAGTCCTCAAGGGGGAAGGTACCTCCGAGGTGCCTTGGGGAGGATGGACTCCTCCCCCCCTCTTGGCCGCACCCCTTCCTTGGAGGAAGGGGCAAGGCTGCGCCTCCCCCCTCTCCCTTGCCCCTATATATAGTGGAGGGGAGGGAGGGCATCCATACCAGAAGCCCTGGCGCCTCCCTCCCTCCCGTGACACCTCCTCCTCTCCCGTAGCTGCTTGGCGAAGCCCTGCAGGACTACCACGCTCCTCCATCACCACCACGCCGTTGTGCTGCTGTTGGATGGAGTCTTCCCCAACCTCTCCCTCTCTCCTTGCTGGATCAAGGCGTGGGAGACATCACCGGGCTGTACGTGTGTTGAACGCGGAGGTGCCGTCCGTTTGGCGCTAAGATCATCGGTGATTTGAATCACGACGAGTACGACTCCATCAACCCCGTTCTCTTGAATGCTTCCGCTTAGCGATCTACAAGGGTATGTAGATGCACTCTCCTTCCCCTCGTTGCTGGTTTCTCCATAGATAGATCTTGGTGACACGTAGGAAAATTTTGAATTTCTGCTACGTTCCCCAACAGTGGTATCAGAGCTAGGTCTATTGCGTAGATTCTTTGCACGAGTAGAACACAAAGTAGTTATGGGCGTTGATTTTGTTCAATATGCTTACCGTTACTAGTCCAATCTTGTTTCGACGGTATTGTGGGATGAAGCGGCCCGGACCGACCTTACACGTACTCTTACGTGAGACAGGTTCCACCAATTGACATGCACTTGGTGCATAAGGTGGCTAGCGGGTGCCAGTCTCTCCCACTTTAGTCGGAACGGATTCGATGAAAAGGGTCCTTATGAAGGGTAAATAGCAATTGGCATATCACATTGTGGTTTTGCGTAGGTAAGAAACGTTCTTGCTAGAAACCCATAATAGCCACGTAAAACATGCAAACAACAATTAGAGGACGTCTAACTTGTTTTTGCAGGGTATGCTATGTGATGTGATATGGCCAAGAAGAATGTGATGAATATATGTGATGTATGAGATTGATCATGTTCTTGTAATAGGATTCACGACTTGCATGTCTATGAGTATGACAACCGGCAGGAGCCATAGGAGTTGTCTTTATTTATTGTATGACATGCGTGTCATTGAACAACGCCATGTAATTACTTTACTTTATTGCTAACCGGTAGCCATAGTAGTATAAGTAATAGTTGGCGAGACAACTTCATGAAGACACGATGATGGAGATCATGATGATGGAGATCATGGTGTCATGCCGGTGACGATGATGATCATGGAGCCCCGAAGATGGAGATCAAAAGGAGCAAAATGATATTGGCCATATCATGTCACTATTTGATTGCATGTGATGTTTATCATGTTTATGCATCTTGTTTACTTAGGACGACGGTAGTAAATAAGATGATCCCTTACAAAATTTCAAGAAGTGTTCTCCCCTAACTGTGCACCGTTGCTACAGTTCGTCGCTTCTAAGCACCACGTGATGATCGGGTGTGATGGATTCTTACGTTCACATACAACGGGTGTAAGACAGTTTTACACAGCGAAAACACTTAGGGTTAACTTGACGAGCCTAGCATGTACAGACATGGCCTCGGAACACGGAGACCGAAAGGTCGAGCATGAGTCGTATAGTAGATACAATCAACATGAAGATGTTCACCGACTATGACTAGTCCGTCTCACGTGATGATCGGACACGGCCTAGTTGACTCGGATCATGTAATCACTTAGATGACCAGAGGGATGTCTATCTGAGTGGGAGTTCATAAGATGAACTTAATTATCCTGAACATAGTCAAAAGACCTTTGCAAATTATGTCGTAAGCTCGCGCTTTTGTTCCACTGTTTAGATATGTTCCTAGAGAAAATATAGTTGAAAGTTGATAGTAGCAATTATGCGGACAATAGAAAGCTTATGTCCTTAATGCACCGCTTAGTGTGCTGAACCCCAAACGTCGTTTGTGGATGTTGCGAACATTGGACATACACGTTTTGATAACTACGTGATAGTTCAGTTAAACAGTTTAGAGTTGAGGCACCAAAGACGTTTTCAAAACGTCGCGGAACATATGAGATGTTTCAAGGGCTGAAATTGGGATTTCAGGCTCGTGCCCACGTCAAGAGGTATAAGACCTCCGACGATTTTCTTAGCCTGCAAACTAAGGGAGAAATCTCAATCGATGAGCTTGTGCTCAGATTGTCTGAGTGCAACAATCACTTGAATCGAGTGGGAGTTGATCTTCCAGATGAGATAGTGATGTTTCTCCAAAGTCATTGCCACCAAGCTGCTGAAGCTTCATGATGAACTATAACATATCAAGGATAGAGATGATGATCCTTGAGGTATTCATGATGTTTGACACCGCGAAAGTAGAAATCAAGAAGGAGCATCAATTGTTGATGGTTGGTGAAACCACTAGTTTCAAGAAGGGCAAGGGCAAGAAGGGACACTTCATGAAACGGCAAATCAGCTGCTGCTCTAGTGAAGAAACTCAAGGTTGAACCCAAACCCGAGACTAAGTGCTTCTGTGATAAGGGGAATAGTCACTAGAGCGGAATTACCCTAGATACTTGGTAGATGAGAAGGCTGGTAAGGTCGATAGAAGTATATTGGATATACATTATGTTAATGTGTACTTTACTAGTACTCCTAGTAGCACCAGGGTATTAGATACCGGTTCGGTTGCTAAGTGTTAGTAACTCGAAATAAAAGAGCTGTGGAATAAACGGAGACTAGCTAAAGGTGAGCTGACGATATGTGTTGGAAGTGTTTCCAAGTTTGATGTGATCAAACATCGCACGCTCCCTCTACCATCAAGATTAGTATTAAACCTGAATAATTGTCATTTGGTGTTTGCGTTGAGCATAGACATGATTGGATTATGTCTATAGCAATACGGTTATTCATTTAAAGAGAATAATGGTTACTCTATTTATTTGAATAATACCTTCAATGGTCTTGCACCTAAAGGAATGGTTTATTGAATCTCGATTGTAGTGATACGCATTTTCATGCCAAAAGATATAAGATAGTAATGATAGTACCACTTACTTGTGGCACTGCCATGTAAGTCATAATGGTATAAAACGCATGAAGAAGCTCCATGTTGATGGATCTTTGGACTCACTCGTTTTTGAAAAGTTTGAGACATGCGAACCGTGTCTATTGGTGTATACGCATGAAGAAACTCCATGTGGATGGATCGTTTGGACTCACTTGATTTTGAATCACTTGAGATATGCAAATCATACCACATGGGCAAGATGACTGAAAAGCCTCGTTTTCAGTAAGATGGAACAAGATAGCAACTTGTTGGAAGTAACACATTTTGATGTATGCAGTCCAATGAGTGCTGAGGCATGCAGTGAATATCGTTTTGTTCTTACTTCACAGATGATTCGAGTAGATGTTGAGAATATTTACTTGATGAAACACAAGTCTGAATTATTGAATGGTTCAAGTAATTTCAGAGTGAAGTAGAAGATCATTGTGACAAGAGGATAAAATGTCTATGATATGATCATAGAGATGAATATCTGAGTTACGAGTTTTGGCACACAATTAAGACATTGTGGAAATTGTTTCACAATTAATACTGCCTGGAACACCATAGTTTGATGGTGTGTCCGAACATCATAGTTGCACCCTATTGGATATGGTGCGTACCATGATGTCTCTTATCGAATTACCACTATTGTTCATGGGTTAGGCATTAGAGACAACTGCACTCACTTTAAATAGGTCACCACGTAATTCCGTTGAGATGACACCGTATGAATTATGGTTTAGAGAAACCTAAGTTGTCGTTTCTTAAAGGTTTGGGGCTGCGACGCTTATGTGAAAAAGTTTCAGGATTGATAAGCTCGAACCCAAAGCGGATAAAATACATCTTCATAGGACACCCAAAACAGTTGGGTATACCTCCTAATTCAGATCCGAAAGCAATATGGATTGTTTCTTGAATCGGGTCCTTTCTCGAGGAAAGGTTTCTCTTGAAAGAGTTGAGTGGGAGGATGGTGGAGACTTGATGAGGTTATTGAACCGTCACTTCAACTAGTGTGTAGCAGGGCATAGGAAGTTGTTCCTGTGGCACCTACACCAATTGAAGTGGAAGCTTATGATAGTGATCATGAAGTTTCGGATCAAGTCACTACCGAACCTCGTAGGACGACAAGGATGCGTACCACTTCAGAGTGGCGCAGTAATCCTGTCTTGAAGGTCATGTTGCTAGACAACAATGATCCTACGAGCTATGGAGAAGCGATGGTGGGCCCAAATTCCGACAAATGGTTAGAAGGCATGAAATCCGAGATAGGATCCATGTATTAGAACAAAGCATGGACTTTGGTGGACTTGCCCGATGATCGGCAAGCCATTAAGATAAATGGATTTTTAAGAAGAAGACGGACGTGGACGGTAATGTCACCGTCTATGAAGCTCGACTTGTGGCAAAGAGTTTTTTTTTCACAAGTTCAAGGAGTTGACTACAATGAGATTTTCTCATCCGTAGCGATGCTTAAGTCCATCGGATTCATGTTAGCATTAGCTGCATTTATGAAATCTGGCAGATGGATGTCAAAACGAGTTTCCTTACCAGTCTTCGTATGGAAAGGTTGTATGCGATACAATCAGAAAGGTTTTGTCGATCCTAAGGATGCTAAAAGGTATGCTGGCTCCAGCGATCCTTCTAAGGACTGGAGTAAGCATCTCGGAGTTGGAATGTATGCTTTGATAAGATGATCAAAGATTTTGGGTCTATACAAAGTTTATGAGAAACTTGTATTTCCAAAGAAGTGAGTGGGAGCACTATAGAATTTCTGATGAGTATATGTTGTTGACATATTGATGATCAGAAATGATGTAGAATTTCTAGAAAGCATATAGGGTTATTTGAAAGGTGTTTTTCAATAGAAAACCTGGATTAAGCTACTTGAACATTGAGCATCAAGATCTATGAGGATAGATCAAAAACGCTTTATGGTACTTTCAAATGAGCACATACCTTAACATGATCTTGAAGCTGTTCAAGATGGATCAGTCAAAGAAGAAGTTCTTGCCTGAGTAGTAAGGTACAAAGTTAAGACTTAAAGCTCGACCACGGCAGAAAAGAGAGAAAGGACGAAGGTCGTCCCCTATGTTTCAGACATAGGCTCTATAGTATGCTATGTTGTGTACCGCACCGGAAGTGTGCCTTGCCATGAGTCAGTCAAGGGGTACAAGAATGATCCAGGAATGGATCATTGGACAGCGGTCAAAATTGTCCTTGGAGTAAATAAGGACATGTTTCTCGATTATGGAGGTGATAAAGAGTTCGGCGTAAAGGGTTACGTCGATGAAAGCTTTAACACCTATCCGAGTGACTCTGAGCAGCAAACCGGATACGTATAGTGGAACAACCATTTGGAATAGCTCCAAGTGGAGCGTGGAAGCAGCATTTACAATAGAGAATTGCAAAGTACATACGGATCTGAATGTTACAGATCCGTTGACTAAAACCTCTCTCACAAGCAGAACATGATCAAACCCCAGAACTCATTGAGTCTTAATCACATGATGATGTGAACTAGTTTAATGACACTAGTAAACTCTTTGGATGTTGGTCACATGGTGATGTGACCTGTCAGTGTTAATCACATGGTGATGTGAACTAGATTATTGACTCTAGTGCAAGTGGGAGACTGTTGGAAATATGCCCTAGAGGCAATAATAAAAGTGTTATAATTATATTTCTTTGTTCATGATAATAGTCTTTTATTCATGCTATAACTGTATTATCCGGAAATCGTAATACACGTGTGAATACATAGACCACAATATGTCCCTAGTGAGCCTCTAGTTGACTAGCTCGTTGTGATCAATAGATAGTCATGGTTTCCTGGCTATGGACATTGGATATCGTTGATAACGGGATCACATCATTAGGAGAATGATGTGATGGACAAGACCCAATCCTAAGGATAGCATAGAGATCGTGTAGTTCGTATGCTAAAGCTTTTCTAATGTCAAGTATCATTTCCTTAGACCATGAGATTGTGCAACTCCCGGATACCGTAGGAATGCTTTGGGTGTACCAAACGTCACAACGTAACTGGGTGGCTATAAAGGTGCACTACAGGTATCTCCGAAAGTGTCTGTTGGGTTGGAACGAATCGAGACTGGGATTTGTCACTCCGTGTAAGCGGAGAGGTATCTCTGGGCCCACTCAGTAGGACATCATCATAATGTGCACAATATGATCAAGGAGTTGATCACGGGATGATGTGTTACGGAACGAGTAAAGAGACTTGCCGGTAACGAGATTGAACAAGGTATAGGGATACCGACGATCGAATCTCGGGCAAGTACAATACCGCTAGACAAAGGGAATTGTATACGGGATCGATTGAGTCCTTGACATCGTGGTTCATCCGATGAGATCATCGTGGAACATGTAGGAGACAACATGGGTATCCAGATCCCGCTGTTGGTTATTGACCGGAGAACGTCTCGGTCATGTCTGCATGTCTCCCGAACCCGTAGGGTCTACACACTTAAGGTTCGATGACGCTAGGGTTATAAAGGAAGTTTGTATGTGGTTACCGAATGTTGTTCGGAGTCCCGGATGAGATCCCGGACGTCACGAGGAGTTCCGGAATGGTCCGGAGGTAAAGATTTATATATGGGAAGTCCTGTTTTGGTCGCCGGAAAAGTTTCACACTTTATCGGTATTGTACCGGGAGTGCTGAAAGGGGTCCGGGGGTCCACTGGAGGGGTCCACCTGCCCCGGGGGGCCACATGGGATGTAGGGGGTGCGCCTTGGCCTATATGGGCCAAGGGCACCAGCCCCAAGAGGCCCATGCGCCAAGGAAACTTGGGGAGGGAAGAGTCCTCAAGGGGGAAGGCACCTCCGAGGTGCCTTGGGGAGGATGGACTCCTCCCCCCTCTTAGCCGCACCCCTTCCTTGGAGGAAGGGGCAAGGCTGCGCCTCCCCCCTCTCCCTTGCCTTTATATATAGTGGAGGGGAGGGAGGGCATCCATACCAGAAGCCCTGGCGCCTCCCTCCCTCCCGTGACACCTCCTCCTCTCCCGTAGGTGCTTGGCGAAGCCCTGCAGGACTACCACGCTCCTCCATCACCACCACGCCGTTGTGCTGCTGTTGGATGGAGTCTTCCTCAACCTCTCCCTCTCTCCTTGCTGGATCAAGGCGTGGGAGACGTCACCGGGCTGTACGTGTGTTGAACGCGGAGGTGCCGTCCGTTCGGCGCTAGGATCATCGGTGATTTGAATCACGACGAGTACGACTCCATCAACCCCGTTCTCTTGAACGCTTCCGCTTAGCGATCTACAAGGGTATGTAGATGCACTCTCCTTCCCCTTGTTGCTGGTTTCTCCATAGATAGATCTTGGTGACACGTAGGAAAATTTTGAATTTCTGCTACGTTCCCCAACAGAAGATGGCCACCGGTGAGGGATCCCCCCTCCGGCAAGGTGCCGGAACAGTGTCCCAATTTGATTTTTGGTGGCTACAGAGGCTTGCGGCAGCGGAACTCCCGATCTATTGTGCTCCTCGGTGTTTTTAGGGTATATGGACATATATAGGCGAAAGAAGACGGTCAGGGGAGCCACGAGGGGCCCATAAGGGTGGGGGCGCGCCCAGGGGGTAGGGCATGCCTCCCTGCCTCGTGGCTTCCTTGTTGCTTCCCTTACGTGCACTCCAACTCTCGTGGATTGCTTCTGTTCCAAAAATAACTCTCCCGAAGGTTTCATTCCGTTTGGACTACGTTTGATATTCCTTTTCTTCGAAACACTGAAATAGGCCAGAAAACAACAATTTGGTCTGGGCTTCCGGTTAATAGGTTAGTCCCAAAAATAATATATGAAAGTGCTAGTTATGGACTAGAGAGGGTGAATAGGCGATTTTTATGAAAGTCTTTAAAACATGAGAGTTTCGAAGACAAACATGAAAACTGGACCTATAAACATGCAGCGGAAGATGAACTACACTAGACACACCATAGTCAAACAAGTATGAAGCTAAAGCATGATGACTGATAGCAGCTAGGTAGTAGGATCAGGATGGAAGATAGTATGAAGCCAATCAGAACAAGTAGTCACACAGTGAAGTCAAACAGGCAGAGCAATCAGGCAATGACTTCACAAAGACAAAATGTAAGTAAGGAGAGTAAGAAATAGAACCAGTGTGTTGTGAAGATAAGGATTTGTTCGACCAGTTCTAGTTGCTGTGACAACTGTACGTCTGGTTAGGGAGGTTGAGATTGAACTCAGAAGACCGTGTCTTCACCTTATTCCCCTTGAGCTAAGGACACATAGTCCTCGCCCAATCACTCTGGTAAGTCTTCAAGGTAGACTTCGAAACCTTCACAGACTTCGTTCATCGGCGATCCACAATTACTCTTGGATGCTCAGAACGCGACGCCTAACCGGCTAGAGGATTCACAGTCCTCAAGTGTAACAAGTCTTCAGATCACGCGGACAGAAAGACTTCAGTGATGCCAAACACTCTTTGGGCTCTGGGTGTTTTGGGCTTTATCCTCACAGGGGTCTCTCTCTCAAACTCTTCGGAGGTGGGTTGCTCTCAACGAAAAAAGCCATGCACTCACTCTGAGCAGCCACCAATTTATGGTGTAGGGCATGGGCTATTTATAGCCACTGGGCAACCCGACCTGATTTGTCCGAAATGACCCTGGGTCACTAAGGAACTGACATGTGTCACAACGGTCAGATTTCAAACACACGCGACAGCTTGACTTGGGCTACAAGTAAAGCTGACTTAGCCGACTCTGGATAAGATTTGCTCTCATTGTCTTCGCTCGAAGACATAGGATTTTGGTTGAGCATCACTTCAGTCACTCTACGTTTGTTCACTTGGACCCCATTTAACAGTGCGGTGGTTCCTATGGCTCAACAAAGAAGAAAAGAAACAACAAAACTACTAAGTCTTCGCGCTCCATAGTCTTCACTCAATGTCTTCTTCTGTCATAGTCTTCAGTGTGAAGGTATTCACGTACCACCATTATCTTCATTGTCTTCATACATTTTTAGGGGTCATCTCCGGTAGGTAAACCAAATCAAGTAGGGATTACTACTTGTGTTATCTTGTAATTCTCACAAACACATTAGTCCCTCAACCATGTTTGTCGTCAATACTCCAAAACCAAACTAGGGGTGGCACTAGATGCACTTACAATCTCGCCCTTTTTGGTGATTGATGACAAACTGGTTGAAGTTTTCAACAGGGATATAAATATGTGAAATTGTAAAGGATGAGGTATTGTCTTCGTAAGTAGCAAAAGGCTCCCCGTGAAGATGTGCATATAAATAATTTGCTTTTGGAATGCAAATGCACATGGCAGGTTCGACTTGTGGAGATCCTCTTCAACTTATGAAGACAAATCATCATGCATGATTCGATGTAACGAAGATAATGACATGCATAATGAAAAATGGACGTCTGCAAAATGATTTAAGTGCGGAGGTTATCATCGCAAATGTGGAGTTTATCATCGCATCACAAAATAGCAAATAAGTAGCAGATGACCATCGAGTTTAAGTGTTACAACTTAGAGAACCAAATGTATCAAGAGCAAGAGTTGTAAACACTAGGCAAAATATAATACAACCGCCCATATGAACCCACTTGAAGACTATCAACTCATAGCTTCTCCCCCTTTTGTCAGTAAGGACCAAAAACGGTTGAAGACAGTGAGCCTCTACTCGTTCCCAGAAGGAGTAGGAGAAGATGCAGGGTTGGTGTCGAGGTTTGGCGGTGCAGACAAACTTGGAGCAGTGTCGATACGTGTTGGAGGTGGCGAAGTAGCATCATCTTGATCATCGATCACACGAGCATTCACGGTTACAGCAGAAGAGGAGTACTCTAAGTCTTCAAGAGATGGAGTGCACCGTAGAGCAGCATTACTGGGCGGAGTGGAATCAAACTTGAATTGTTCTGAGAAGCCATCATCATGAAGATCTTCCTCAACACACATAATTGTCAGCCCTTTCCATGTGCGTCGACGGGTTTCATGCGCGACAAAGGCATTCTTGGTTGCAAGGTTGCAAATGTGATTGACGTCAGTCATGATGCTCTGCATCTGGCGCTTAAGCCAATCATGATGCCTATCCTGCTTTTGATGCAGGCCAACGAGAAGCTCTCGGTCATTGAGAACACGAGATCGCTTTCGAGTCCGTTGAGCAATTGTGCTGTCAGTGGCTTCGGTTTGGGCACGGTGAGGTGCACATGTAGTACCAGCCAACGGATAGACTCGAGTGGCAGCCAACACACCTTCCATGGGCTGAGTGAAGCTCCGACGATCAACGTTATGAAGATAAAGTGGCTCCTTGTCAGGCTCTGGATAGATGGCTTCAACAGACATATTGACATTTGGCAAGAAGACAATGTGGTTGCATGCAGATGGCTGATAGTTGAAAGCAATGTGAAGCTTGATCAGATGCATGATCAATGGAGCATAGAACTTCAAGCCAAAAATGTCAGATCCTGATGCAACAAGTTGGCGGATGAAGAAATCTTGTGCATTGAAGCATTTGCCATGAAGAATATGGAAGACCAATGTCTTCATTGCACCTTCTAGCTTAGCCTTTGGAGAATCTCCTTTGATGGGCCAGAGAGTTCGCCTTATGATGTGATAGATTATGCGTGGCAGATACTCAAGATCTTCAACAAAGAACTCCATAGGATATTCTGCATCTGGAGGCAATGGCTTCATCATACTGAGCATCTGGCTCATGTCAGGTTCTGGCTTGTGAAAGATGCTTTCCACAGCTGCAGTGTGAAGCTGACAACCAGGTTCATAGAGATCACCTGGAGTGGGCAGGCCAGTAAGCTCAATGACATCAAATGCTTTGGCTTCATGATGGACATTTCCGGTCATCCACTCAAGGACCCAAGTCTTAGGATCCCTGTTGTGGCCTCTCATATGAAGAGTGGCGTAGAATTGAAGCAGCAACTCTTCATTCCAGTGCTCCTTATCAGTGACGAAATGCAGTAAACCAGCGTCTCTGAAGCAGTCTAGAGCTTCTTCTAAGCAGGGCAGGCCAGCTATGGCTTCAGTTTTAAGGCGCATATGCGGAAATATGCGGCCTTGGTTGTACAGGATGCATGAATAATAGTTGCGCTGCTGATAACTCCAGAACCGATCAGATGAAATCTTGGGCCTGGTGTAGGGGTTCTTATCGCTATCGAAGAAGGTGTTGTGTGCAATGAAGCCGTTGACATGGAAAGATCCTGGTGAAGTGGCAGTACCTGGAAATCTGGGCAGTCTTGGCTTTGGCTTCTGAACCCGAGGCCTGTGCTTGACATGGTAATCAAATTGAGGACCATAAGTAGGTGGAGGAATCAGAATAGGCCATCTGACAGTGACAAGTTGGCCATAGTTGTATGCTTGCTCGATGGTATGTGGCCTTGGAGGTGGAACAGGAGCAGTGGCATTAACTTCAGGTGCTTCTTGGGCTTCATTGGCCACTGGTGCATTGCCCACTGTAGGCTCCACATTGGCTTCGGCCATGACAACGTCATTGGCTTCAGGAATGTCATTTGTGGCTGCCTCAGGATTCTCACCCTCCACGTGAATAGTTGGAGGTTCTGGCATAGACTGGTTCTCTTCATTAACTTCTTCTTGAGTTGCAGGGGGAGTAGCGACATGCTCTTCTTCTTGTGTTGCTCCGGCTGATGCAGCCGGAGGGTCTTCAGCAGCATTGGCTTCAGACACAGGGACCGTCACAGAAGGATTGTCTTCAGAGAACACTTGACGTGCCACTGAACTTGACAAGTTGGAGCCCTCTTCTGTGATGGTGGTCATGGAGACAGATGGCCTGAGGCCTTTGCGAAGCCATTGGAATACGGGCGACGCCTTTGGTGATGGTGATGTCTCCATGTAGTTGTCATCATTGGACATGGGGATGATGACGGGCACAGATGACGATTGGGGTGTACTTGGTGAGTCTTGATGTGGGGTAGCTTGCTGGGGGCGATCAGCCCACGATGCATCTTGTGAGATCGGCGTCAAAGGACGACCAATACTGATAAGCTCACTGTTTGTTTGAACAGGCGATGATACCGATGGGCACTCGATCTGAGGAAGAACTGCATCATCTTGAACAATGTCTTCCGTCGCGATGGGGTCGATGACTGGAACTTCTTGAGCTTCAGGAGCTGAAAGTGCTAGTATCGACTAGAGGGGGGGTGAATAGGCGATTTTTATGAAAGTATTCAAAACTTGGAAGTTTCGAAGACAAACAATAGAAATGACCTAGTTGATATCCAGGGGAAGATAAACTACCATAAGCAAACCATAGTCAAGTATGCAATAATGTGAAAGTATAGGACTAATAGCAGCTAAGTAGTAAGGATCAGGATGGAAGATAGTATGAAGCCAATCAACAGTAGTAGTCAAGCAATGAAGTCAAACAGATACACAGATAGGCAATGACTTCACGAAGACAAACTTAAGTAAAGGAAGGAAGAGGATAGAACCAGCCACTTGTTGAAGACACAGGACTTGTTGGACCAGTTCCAGTTGTTGTGACAACTGTACGTCTGGTTGGAGCGGCTGAGTATTTAAACTCGAGGACACCCAGTCCCGGACACACAGTCCTCACCGTATTCTACTTGAGCTAAGAACACACAGTCCTCGCCCAATCACTCTGGTAAGTCTTCAAGGTAGACTTCCAAACCTTCATAGACTTCGTTCACCGGCAATCCACAATGACTCTTGGATGCTCAGAACGCGATGCCTAACCGGCTGGAGGATACACAGTCCTCAAGTGTAATAAGTCTTCAGGTCACACAGACAGAAAGACTTCAGTGATGCCTAACACTCTTTGGCTCTGGGTGTTTGGGCTTGGTCCTCGCAAGGATTTATCTCTCTCAAAGGCTTCGAGGTGGGTTGCTCTCAAACGACAAAAGCCGTGCAATAACTCTGAGTAGCCACCAATTTATGGTGTAGGGGTGGGCTATTTATAGCCACTGGGCAACCCGGCCTGATATGTCCGAAATGACCCTGGGTCACTAAGGAACTGACACGTGTTCCAACGGTCAGATTTCAAACGCACACGGCAACTTTACTTGGGCTACAAGCAAAGCTGACTTATCCAGCTCAGGATAAGATTTGCTCTCATTGTCTTCGCTCGAAGACATAGGATTTGGGTTGAGCATCACTTCAGTCATTCTGACTTAGTTCACTTGGACCCCACTTAACAGTACGGTGGTTCCTATGACTCAACAAAGAAGAAAAGGAAACAGCGAAACAACACAGTCTTCGCGCTCCATAGTCTTCACTCAATGTCTTCTCATGTCATAGTCTTCAATATGAATATCTTCACATACCACCATTGTCTTCAATGTCTTCATACATTTTTAGGGGTCATCTCCGGTAGGTAAACCGAATCAATGAGGGCACTACCTGCGTTATCCTGCAATTCTCACAAACGCATTAGTCCCTCAACCAACTTTGTCGTCAATACTCCAAAACCAACTAGGGGTGGCACTAGATGCACTTACAATCTCCCCCTTTTTGGTGATTGATGACAAACTGGTTGAAGTTTTCAACGGGGATAAAGTATGTGAAATTGTAAAGAATAGGAAATTGTCTTCATAAGTAGCAAGGGCTCCCCCTGAAGATGTGCATATAAGTAATTTGCTTTTGGAATGCAAATGCACACGGCAGGTTTTACTTGTGGAGATCCACTTCAACTTATGAAGATAATTCATCATGCATGAACTGACATAGGAAGTAGAATGACATGCATAATGAAAAATGGACGTCTGCAGAATGATCTAAGTGCGGAAGTTATCATCGCACATGCCGAATTTATCATCGCATCACAGTAAAGCAGATAGGTAGCAGACGACCAACAAGTTTAGGTATTACAACTCAAAGAATCAAATGTTTCAAAAGGCAAGAGTTGTAAGCACGCAGCAAAATATAATGCAACCGGCCATATGAACCCGTTTGAAGACTATCAACTCATATGCTTCTCCCCCTTTTGTCAGTAAGGACCAAAAAGGTTTGAAGACATAGAGCATCTACTCATCCTCATGAGTAGGTGAAGCAGCAGGGTTGTCGTTGTTGCTTGGCGGTGCAGACGTACCTGGTGCAGTGTCGATGCTTGCAGAAGTAGGAGGCGGTGAAGTAGCATCATCTTCATCATCGATCACTCTTGCATTCACAGTTGCCGCGGAGGAAGAATAGTCAGAGTCTTCAAGTGATGGAGTTCGACGTAGGACAGCAGTCCGTGGAGGAGTGGAGTCAAACTTGAATCCTTCAGTGAAGCCATCATCTTGAAGATCTGCTTCAGCACTAAGCAGCGTCAAACTCTTCCATGATCGCCGACAAGTCTCATGAGCAACAAATGCATTCTTGGTGGCAAGATTTTGAATACGATTGACGTCCACCAAGAGGCTTTGCATCTGTCTCTTGAGCCAATAGTGATGCTTATCTTGTTTCTGATGAAGTGCCACAAGAAGTTCTCGGTCATTTAGAACACGAGAGCGCTTCTTAGGCCTTTGGGCAATGGTGCTTCCAGTGGCTTCAGATTGCGCATGATGAGGCAGACGAGTATTTCCAGCCATTGGATAGATACGTGATACTGCTTGAATGCCTTCCATGGACGGAGTGAAGCTTTGGTGATCAGCATTTTGAAGACAAAGAGGCTCCTTGGCAGGCTCAGGGTATATAGCTTCAACTGACATATCAACCTCTGGTAGAAAGATCAGATGATTGCGAGCAGAGGGCTGATAGTTGATAGAAGAGTGTCGCTTGATGAGGCGCATGACCCATGGAGCACAAAACTTCAGACCAAAAAGGTCAGATTCAGAAGCAGCAAGTTCCTGATGAAGAATTCTTGGGAATTGAAGCTGATGCCATTGAGGATGTAAAAGACCAAAGTCTTCATGGCTCCTTCAAGTTTAGCAGCTGATGAATGTCCTTTGATAGGCCATAGAGTTCGCCTGATGATGTGATATATGGTGCGAGGCAGATACTCAAGGTCATCAACAAAGAACTCCATTGGATATTCAGCGTCAGATGGCAAGGGCTTCATCATGCTCAACATCTGGCTCATATTGGGTTCAGGCTTGTGGAAGATGCTCTCCAGTGCATTGCGGTGTAGTTGACAGTCAGGTTCATAGAGCTCTCCGGGAGTGGATAGGCCTGTAAGCTCGATGACATCAAGAGCTTTGGCTTCATGATGAACATTTCCAGTCATCCACTCAAGAACCCAGGTCTTGATATCTCTATTGTAGCCGCGAATGTGGAGGGTAGCATAGAATTGAGGCAAAAGTTCTTCATTCCAATGTTCTTTGTCAGTCACAAAGCTGAGCAGACCGGCATCACGAAAACAGTCAAGTGCTTCTTCTAAGCACGGCATTCCAGCAATGGCTTCAGTGTCGAGGCGCATATGAGGGAAAATGCGCCCTTGATCATACAGAACGCGGGAGTAATAGCTTCGCTGTTGATAGCTCCAGAAACGATCTGATGATATCCTTGGCTTTGAGTAGGGGTTCTTGGCGCTGTCAAAGAAGGTATTGTGGCTTTTGAAGCCATTTGCATTGAAGGACCATGTAGAATTAGCAGTGCCTGGGAACCTTGGCAGTCTTGGCTTTGGTTTCTGGACCTGAGGCCTATGCTCAACATGATAATCAAATTGAGATCCAGAGGCAGTAGGCGGAGGTACCAGAATGGGCCATCGGATAGTGGTTAGCTGACCATGATTGTATGCTTGCTCAATTGTATAGGGCCTTGGTGGCTGAATAGGAGTAGTGGTAGCAGCTGAGGCTTCAGGCTGCACAACAGGTGCTTCGGGAGCAGTTGCCTCATTGGCTTCAGGCACACTGGTTGGTTCAAGCTCCACATTAGCTTCAGCCATGACTACGTCATTGGCTTCACTTGCGTTGGTAGTGGCAGCTTCAGGATTTTCAACCTCCACTTGACGAGCTGGAGGGTCGGGCACTGGCACGTTCACATCAGGAACAACTTCTTCAATAACTGGGGGAGTAGGGACACGTACGTCTTCTTGTCTTTCATCGGCTGATGCAGCCGGATTGTCTTCAGCTGCTTGGGCTTCAGACGCGGAGACATTCTCAGTTGGAGTGGCTTTAGGAAACACTTGACGTGCAACAGGTTGATGATGCACTTCTCCTTCTGGAACGCTCAAAAGAGGGACTTGAGGCTTTTGTCCTTTGCGAAGCCTGCGAAATGCTGGCAACGCCTTTGGAGATGGAGTTGGCTGGGCCTCAAAGTCTTCTTCTTCTTCATGCACGGGTGGTGTAACTTGTTGTTGTTGTTGTTGTTGGGGAGTACTTGGGGAGTCTTGTTGCTGTGGGTGATCAGCCCACGATGCATCCTGAGTAATTGGCGTCAGGGGACGACCAATGCTAATGAGTTCGTTGTTCGTGAGAACAGGCGATCATACCACATTGTGTTCGATCTGAGGAAGAACTTCATCATATTCAACATTGTCATCTTGACCAATGTCTTCAGCAGCGGTGGGTTCAGCTGCTGGAATATCTTCAGCTTCATGAGCCTCTGTGGGAGCAGGCTCATGAACTATCATCCGTCTTTCTTGATGTTCAGACGCAGGGCGAACCACTGAGATAGGTTCAACAACCAAGGGCTCTATGGGAGCAGCCCAATTCTTCTTGGTTTTGCGCTTCTTCTTGGAGGGAGCGGCATCAGAGGCTTCAGTATTCTTTCTCTTTCTGGCTTCAGCCTCGGCAGCCCTCGTCTTCTTCTGTTCTGAAGAGGTAGTCGTGACCTTTGGCTTCGAGCCAGTCATGCTGCTTGGGAAGATAATACGAGGTGCTTCTTGACTTGAAGGTGCAGGTTGGGCAGTAGAGAGCTTCTTCTTCTTCGCAGCCATCCCGGGGTCA
This sequence comes from Triticum dicoccoides, assembly GCF_002162155.2. Classification (NCBI taxonomy): domain Eukaryota; kingdom Viridiplantae; phylum Streptophyta; class Magnoliopsida; order Poales; family Poaceae; genus Triticum; species Triticum dicoccoides. The sequence goes on along the minus strand of NC_041383.1, from coordinate 539,203,867 downwards.
ATGCCAGGACGGCCAAGAGACTTGCGCTTCTCAGCCTCATTGTAGGCAAGCACACACTTGTCAGCCAAACTTTTCATACGCTCGCGAGAGCCTTGGGCTTCTTGGCGCTTCTTGAGAAAGGCTTCTTTAAGCTCATGCAGCATGACCTTGAAGTTTCTGACATCTTGCACGCTGAGCTTCGCCACATGCTTCTTTAACTGAGCCTTCTCATAATCAATTTTGTTTTTCATCTCAACGATGCGCCGAGCGAGAGCTAGCTTAGAAGCAATGGCGCCATTAAAGGAGACGCTGAGGCCAATGGGAAGCTGCAGATCTTCAAAGCTGAGATTTGGTGTGTCAAACCACTCGTCAATGAAGTTATGGATGATTGCCACATCGAAGAGAGGCAGGTTGTTGAAGATCTCTGCTTCTTCCTTGCTCTTGATCAGTTGCTCAAGGGCATCATCTGCAAGATCTTCATCGCTGGACAGATCAATGGGTTCTTCACGCAGAATGGCAGCAGGAGTCAAGGTTTGATCAGTATGCCTGACGATTTGCTTTTTCTTTTCCATCTTCTTGGAGATTCGGGATTGATCTTCAGACTGCACACTGTCTTCAGGAGGTGTAGTGGCCAGAGGCTTCGCACGTGAAGCTTTTGGAGCAGCTGATCTTGAAGCTTTTGGCTTCTTTAGCTTTTGCGGCTTTGGAGGAGGAGCTGGGGCTTCATCAGTGTCAGCATCATTATCAGAATGATCCACTTTGGCACCATGGACCAAGATGTAAGTGATGAGGCCATCAAGGTTGGAGAAGGGGCCAATGACATTTGGTTCCGCATCACGTGAGCCGTCAGCATGGGGAGCAGAGGGACCAGGGTTGAAGTCTAATCCCAATGACTTCTTGTTTTCCTTGGCCAAAGCCTTTGCATGCTGGAAGTTGCGCTTGAAGAGAGCATCATTACGACACCAGAGTAATGATGAGGGATCGGCATTCTCAGGCTGAGGTCCTCGGACCATGCAGGGATAGAAACCTTGTGCAATAGCTTCAGCTCTGTTCTTGGGTTGAAGGCCTCGTTAGAGAATATCACCCCAAGGACTCTTGATAGCATTCTTCTCTGCATATTCCTTGGTTACGAACTTGTACTTGAACCATTCTTCAGCCCAATAGCGTCGAATCCATTGGATTCCTGTCTTGCGCTGATGATAATTCTCTTCAGGATCTGTCTTGTAGAGCTCTGCTAGGTCATCAGGCAGATCTTTTGATGTACCCCCTCGACGCTGTCTGCCACCCTTCCTTACTGATTTCCCTGCAGCCATGAACTTCAAACTGAATGGCTTCAATACGTTCAAAGGCTTCAGAGACTAACGCTTGCTGGTGAAGCAGGAGCTGGCTTCAGGAGAATTAATGTGATGTTGTAAGTATTCTGCAAACGAATGCAGACTATGAGAACCAAGGGATTCTCCCACGGACATGTACCTGTGACAGCATTAGAGATGTGAGGGAAGGGGAAGAGGTCATATGCATTCTCAGAAGGTTTTGAAGATAAATCAGTTTGAAGACATTGACCTCATGATGCGAAGACATTCACTTATATGTTGTGAGTTGGTTCCAGCTTTGTACGAATCTGTGAATAAGTACAAGTGAGGAATCAAACTGGATATGAAATTTAAGTGAATAGACTAGGCAGTATGAGATGCAGACAGTATAGATCTAACATTGTGTAGGCAGAAACCACTTTTGGCAAATAGGATAAATCTTGAAGATCAAAAAGGTGGTAAAAATAGAGTTATAATTACCGCACGAAGAACTGCTAGATGAGATGAATAGGAGACCGAGAAGTTCAGTCCACCGTGCCCTAACTTGGCGACGGAGGACACCTACGGCGACGGCGGAGAGGACGATGTCTGCGGCCGGCGTGAGGACGGCGTTGGAGAAGTTGCGGCAGCTAAGCGCTTCGTCGCCAGCATCGTCGAGAGCTAGCGGTGGCACTAGGGTTTTGACGAGGTGGAGAGGTGGAAGAAGGATTTCTTTACTACAGGGGACAGGTATTTATAAGTAGGTGTGCGGCACAACGCAATTACGCTGGTGCCCCTGGCGGTTCACATCTGAGGGGCACGTGGCAAGCATGCAACATACTCAGAGTTGTCCCACGTTCCCACGCCCGCCAGGCATGTCGGATGGTTGTTCCGGCTTCTCCGGATTTCAACAATAAAGATGAGTTATTTAAAACAGACTTAATGTTTTTTCTCTGTGCCTTCTGCTGACTAGGACGCAGAGAAGACATTCGACAGTTTCAATAGAATGCATATGATTTGGACAGATAGAGTTTGAGATTGAAAGCATAGAGAGGTTAGGGTCCGATCACATTCACTTAGTTCAAAAGATTCAACTTGAAGACATAGCTATAAGTGAATGTTGTAGAGGACAGAACACTAGTATATATATCATGAAGCAATCAAATCATCATAGTGAAGAAAATCATGAAGATAAGTTGAAACTGAAGACAAACCAAATGCAAAGTCATTGCAAAAATAACGCCATGAGTGAAACACTTCAAACAGAGAAATTTGGTGGTGGCGTTACCCACCGTATAGGAAGTATTAGACCCAGACACGGCGCACAATTATCGTGGCGCTCCGAAGTCAAATTCCATGTTAATGTATTCACACTCAGAGTGTAAGTCTTCATTGATTGAAGATATACATTACTTTGTGTGTTGCACATCTAAGTCATCAACATGCATAAGTGTTAGGATGTGTGCCTGATCACAGGACATTAGAGGATTCCAAGATATTTACCTCACACCGTAACTTGCAAAACCTTTTCTCATCCAAGGGCTTTGTGAAGATATCTGCCAGTTCCTCTTCAGTGTTGACATGAATGATGTCGATATCTTTCTTCATGACATGATCTCTGAGAAAGTGATGGCGAATTTCAATGTGCTTTGTCTTCGAGTGCTGGACTGGATTGTTGGCTATCTTGATGGCACTTTCCTTGTCGCAGAAGAGAGGTACTTGTTTCAGATTGATGCCATAGTCCTTGAGAGTTTGCTTCATCCAGAGAAGCTGAGCACAACAAGATCCAGCAGCAATGTATTCAGATTCAGCAGTTGAGAGTGATACACAGTTCTGCTTCTTTGAAGACCAACAGACAAGTGATCGACCCACAAGGTGACATGTGCCTGATGTAGACTTGCGATCCACCTTGTCACCAGCATAATCAGCATCCGAGAACCCAACCAAATCAAATTTTGAGCCCTTGGGATACCATAATCCGAGTGTTGGGGTGTAAGGCAAATATCGAAGAATTGGCTTCACAGCTAAGTGATGCGATTCCTTTGGTGCCGCTTGGAATCGAGCACACATGCAAACATTAAGCATAATATCTGGCCTAGATGCACATAGATAAAGTAAAGAACCAATAATGGAGCGGTATACCTTTTGATCGAACTCTTTACCATTGTCGTCGGGACCAAGATGGTGTTTGGCTGGCATTGGCGTCGTGTAACCTCTGCATTCTTCCATTCCAAACTTCTTTAGACAATCTTTGAGGTATTTTTCTTGAGATATGAAGATGCCATTCCTTTGCTGACGAAATTTAAGACCAAGGAAGAACTTCAGCTCACCCATCATGGACATCTGATATTGCTCTTGCATCATGTATCCAAACTCATCAGTATACTTCTGGTTGGTGCAGCCGAAGATAATGTCATCCACATATATTTGGCACACAAATAGTTCACCATCATATGTCTTTTTGAAGAGTGTGGGATCGAGGGATCCAGGTTTGAAGCCGTTGCTCTTCAGGAAGTCTTTGATTGTGTCATACCATGCGCGAGGAGCTTGTTTGAGGCCAGACAGTGCTTTGTTTAGCTTGTACACCATATCAGGATGTTTTGGATCTTCAAAGCCAGGTGGTTGAGTGACATATACTTCTTCTTCAATCTTGCCATTGAGAAATGCACTCTTCACATCCATTTGATATAGCAAGATGTTGTGATGGTTAGCGTAGGCTAGCAGTATATGAATAGCTTCAAGCCTAGCCACAGGAGCAAATGTTTCATCGAAGTTGATTCCTTCTACTTGAGTATATCCTTGAGCCACAAGACGTCCTTTGTTTCTGACGACTTAACCATGCTCATGTTGCTTGTTTCAATATATCCATTTTGTTCCAATAATGTTATGCTTGCGAGGGTCAGGTCGCTTGACAAATTCCCAAACATTGTTCAGCTTGAACGGTCGAAGTTCTTCTTGCATAGCTTGAATCCATTCAGGTTCCATAAAGGCTTCAGCAACTTTCTTGGGTTCTGATATTGACACAAATGAAAAGTGCCCACAGAAGTTTGCTAACTGTGTTGCTCTTGAGCGAGTCAGTGGACCAGGTGCATTGATGTTGTCAATTATCTTCTCAATTTGTACTTCATTTGCAACACGAGGATGCACAGGACGAAGACTTTGCTCTTGCTGATCATTGTCGTCATTGGGAGGATTATTTTCGGTCTGAGCATTGTCTTCAGGTTGGTTAGGTGTAGAAATGATAAGTTCCTCTTTAGGTTGTGCTTCAGAGGGCATGATTTCACCAGTTCCCATCAGCTTGATAGATTCGCTTGGAGGAGCTTCATCAAGTGTACTTGGCAGGAGTTCTCTTTGTGAACCATTGGTTTCATCAAATCTCACATCCACAGTTTCGACGATCTTGTAGAGATAGAGGTTGAAGACTCTGTAGGAGTGCGAGTCCTTTCCATAGCCAAGCATGAAGCCTTCGTGAGCCTTAGGTGCAAATTTCGACTTGTGATGGGGATCCTTGATCCAGCATCTAGCTCCAAATACTCTGAAGTAGCTTACATTTGGCTTCTTGCCAGTGAGGAGCTCATAAGATGTTTTGTTCAAAAGCTTATGGATGTAAACACGGTTGATGATGTGACATGCTGTATCAATAGCTTCAGGCCAGAACTTTCTAGGTGTCTTGTACTCATCGATTATTGTTCGAGCCATCTCAATGAGAGTTCTGTTCTTGCGCTCAACGATGCCATTTTGCTGAGGTGTGTATGGAGCAGAGAACTCGTGAGTGATTCCCATTGTATCCAGATAAAGATCAAGACCGATGTTCTTGAATTCAGTGCCATTGTCACTTCTGATATGCTTGATCTTCATGCCATAATTGTTCATTGCTCGATTGGCGAAGCGTCTGAAGACATCTTGCACTTCAGTCTTGTAGAGAATTATATGCACCCATGTGTATCTTGAGTACTCATGAACAATGACGAAGCCATAGAGACAAGCAGTTGTTGTGAGGGTGGAGTGGTGAGTAGGTCCAAATAAGTCCATGTGTAACAGCTCGAAGGGTTGAGATGTTGTCATGATTGTCTTTGAGGGGTGCTTTGCCCTAGTCATCTTTCCAGCTTCGCAGGCACCACACAAATGATCCTTATTGAACTTGACATCCTCGATGCCTATGACATGCTTCTTCTTGACGAGTGAGTGTAAGTTCCTCATGCCAGCATGCCCCAGCCTTCGATGCCAGAGCCAGCATTCTGAAGCTTTTGTGAGAAGACATACGGCAAGATGTGGACTTGCTGAGAAATCTACCATGTATAGATCATCTTTTCGATACCCTTCAAAGACTAGTGACTTGTCAGATTCCATTAGTACAAGGCAGCGATATTTTCTGAATAGCACAATCATGTTCAAGTCACAAAGCATTGAGACAGACATTAAGTTGAAACCAAGGGATTCAACAAGCATCACTTTATCCATGTGTTGATCCTTTGAGATTGCAACTCTACCTAGACCCAATACCTTGCTCTTACCAGTGTCAGCAAATGTGATGTGACTCTTGTCGGATGGACGTAAGGTTGAGTCCATGAGAAGACTTCGATCACCAGTCATATGATTTGTGCATCCACTATCCATAATCCATTCTGAACCTTTTGGTGACATGCCCTACAGTGCAGTTAGGAGGATAGGCTTCACAAAGAGTGTTGTGAAGCATAGGCATTTGACACATACAAGGATTGTCACAGCTTAGATCAAAGTTAGGACACATAGTATGACTGGTAAGCGATTCAGATGTGAAGTATATAGTAAGACATTTTATCATGCATCCTTAATGTGTTTTAGGTCCCCAGCAATAGCATCAGACGCCATTGATTACAGGTTGGAGGCCTTTCTCTGCAAAAGAAAGTTAATTCTTCTTCGCCACCCACATCTTCAGGGGTGGCTTAGAAGCAATGAGTCTAAGTGCAGCATCTGAGAATTTTGGCTTTGGAGCCCTAGCAAATAGCCTTGCAGGAGATGAATGATACTCATATGAATAAGCAGAAAAGTTCTTAGTTCTATGAACATAGCGGTTTGAAGACACACGCTCATATTCATGAGTCTGAGTATGATTTCCCTGCAAAACATTGGCGTTAGGGTGACTCAGGTGAGTCATGAAGCCTTTGGGCCATATGAAGCCATAGGTCTGGGGTTTGCCTTCTTCCTTGGTGGTGTCATGACGACATTCACGGGAAGATTCTCAATGTACTGCTTAGGTACCCAGATCTTCTTCATAGGTGGTCCATTCCTGCAGTTAGTACCAATATACCTGGCAAACACTTCACCATTCTGATTCTTGAACAGCTTATAGTTTGCATCAAAGGATTCATCAATGATAATAGGATTAGCACAGGTAAAGCCAGATAAAGTGGATGTATCTACTGAAGGTTCCTTTGCAGCAACCCATGTGGTTTTGGGGTACTGCTCAGGCTTCGAGTACGAGCCATCAACATTCATTTTCCTCTCGAGCCCAACACCCTCTTTCCTAGGGTTTCGGTTCAGAATCTGCTTTTTGAGGACATCGCAGAGTGTCTGATGTCCCTTCAAACTTTTGTACATCCCTGTTTCAAGCAATGTCTTCAACCTAGCATTTTCATCAGCAATAGTAGTGGTATCCTCCGCAGAGGGGTTAGTTGCCACTTCAGTAGTTGAAGACAATGAAACAGTAGCAGCAGTGGAACATTCAGCAACAGATGTAGCGTTATCACGCTCAATGCATTTTAGACATGGTGGTTCAAATCCATCCTGAGCGGGACTGATCTGTTGAGCACGAAGTGACTCATTCTCTTTTTGAAGATCTTCATGAGCCGCTCTCATTTTCTCAAGCTCTTGTTTCCTTTGAAGATAATCATAGGAGAGCCTTCCATAAGTAGTTGAGAGCGTTTCATGATGACTTTCAAGTTCTTGGTACTTAGCATGAAGATTTTTTATGTCTTCAACTAAGGACTGTGAACGTGTCATTTCCGCGTCCAACAGGTCATCGCTTTTGTCTAACAGTTTTTGAGTATGTTCCATAGCCTTTTGTTGTTCAGTTGCAATTTTAGCAAGTGTTTTGTAGCTAGGTTTGGATTCACAATCAGAGTCATCTTCACTTGATGTTTGAAAGTAAGCATCACGTGATTTTACCTTGGCACCACGTGCCATGAAGCAGTAGGTGGGAGTAGGATCATCTTCATCATCAGCTTCGGTGTTGGTGTGGAAGTCATTGTCTTCAGTGTTGAACATGGACTTGGCAAGTAGGCTGTGGCTAGAGCCAGACTTGCAACGCCAGGGTCGGACTCCTCTCCAGACTCCACCTCCGCCTCCTCAGAAGTGGACTCCTCCTCTGAATCCATTTCCTTGCCAACAAAGGCACGAGCCTTGCCAGATGAGCTCTTCTTGTGTGATGAAGACTTGGAAGAAGACTTAGAAGAAGACTTTGAGGATTTCTTCTTATTCTTGTCATCAGAATCATATTCCTTGCTCTTCTTCTTCTTCTCATTGTCCCACTGTGGACACTCAGATATGTAGTGACCAGGTTTCTTGCACTTGTGGCAGGTTCTCTTCTTGTGGTCATGGGTGGAAGCTTCATCATTCCTTGAGCTGGATCGTGAAGACTTTCTGAAGCCTTTCTTATTAGTGAATTTCTGGAACTTCTTCACAAGCATAGCAAGTTCCTTTCCAATGTCTTCAGGATCATCCGAACTGCAGTCAGATTCTTCTTCAGATGAGGAAACAACTTTTGCCTTTAATGCACGAGTTCGGCCATAGTTGGGACCATAGATATCTCTTTTCTCAGAAAGCTGGAACTCATGTGTGTTGAGCCTCTCAAGTATATCAGACGGATCGAGTGTCTTGAAGTCAGGACGTTCTTGTATCATGAGGGCAAGGGTGTCAAAAGAGTTGTCAAGTGATCTCAGTAGTGTCTTGACGATTTCATGCTTGGTAATCTCAGTTGCGCCAAGAGCTTGAAGCTCATTTGTGATGTCAGTGAGGCGATCGAATGTGAGCTGGACATTTTCATTGTCGTTTCTCTTGAAGCGGTTGAAAAGGTTGCGAAGAACACTGATCCTTTGATCTCTCTGGGTTGAGACGCCTTCGTTGACCTTGGATAGCCAGTCCCAGACTAGCTTCGACGTTTCCAGAGCAATCACATGGCCATACTGTCCTTTGGTCAGATGTCCACAGATAATGTTCTTGGCAGTAGAGTCCAGTTGAATGAACTTCTTGACATCAGCAGGGGTGACACCTTCACCAGTTTTGGGAACGCCATTCTTGACGACATACCAGAGGTCGACATCAATGGCTTCAAGGTGCATACGCATCTTATTCTTCCAGTAGGGATATTCAGTTCCATCGAAAACGGGGCAAGCAGCGGAGACTTTGATTATCCCTGCAGTCGACATAGCTGAAACTCCAGGTGGTTAAACCGAATCACACAGAACAAGGGAGTACCTTGCTCTGATACCAATTGAAAGTGCTAGTATCGACTAGGGGGGTGAATAGGCGATTTTTATGAAAGTCTTCAAAACTTGGAAGTTTCGAAGACAAACAATAGATATGACCTAGTTGATATGCAGTGGAAGATAAACTACCATAAGCAAACCATAGTCAAGTATGCAATGATGTGAAAGTACAGGACTAATAGCAGCTAAGTAGTAAGGATCAGGATGGAAGATAGTATGAAGCCAATCAACAGTAGTAGTCAAGCAATGAAGTCAAACAGATACACAGATAGGCAATGACTTCACGAAGACAAACTTAAGTAAAGGAAGGAAGAGGATAGAACCAGCCACTTGTTGAAGACACAGGACTTGTTGGACCAGTTCCAGTTGCTGTGACAACTGTACGTCTGGTTGGAGCGGTTGAGTATTTAAACTCGAGGACACCCAGTCCCGGACACACAGTCCTCACCGTATTCTCCTTGAGCTAAGAACACACAGTCCTCGCCCAATCACTTTGGTAAGTCTTCAAGGTAGACTTCCAAACCTTCACAGACTTCGTTCACCGGCAATCCACAATGACTCTTGGATGCTCAGAACGCGATGCCTAACCGGCTGGAGGATACACAGTCCTCAAGTGTAATAAGTCTTCAGGTCACACAGACAGAAAGACTTCAGTGATGCCTAACACTCTTTGGCTCTGGGTGTTTGGGCTTGGTCCTCGCAAGGATTTATCTCTCTCAAAGGCTTCGAGGTGGGTTGCTCTCAAATGACAAAAGCCGTGCACTAACCCTGAGCAGCCACCAATTTATGGTGTAGGGGGTGGGCTATTTATAGCCACTGGGCAACCCGACCTGATATGTCCGAAATGACCCTGGGTCACTAAGGAACTGACACGTGTTCCAACGGTCAAATTTCAAACGCACACGACAACTTTACTTGGGCTACAAGCAAAGCTGCCTTATCCAGCTCAGGATAAGATTTGCTCTCATTGTCTTCGCTCGAAGACATAGGATTTGGGTTGAGCATCACTTCAGTCATTCTGACTTAGTTCACTTGGACCCCATTTAACAGTACGGTGGTTCCTATGACTCAACAAAGAAGAAAAGGAAACAGCGAAACAACATAGTCTTCGCGCTCCATAGTCTTCACTCAATGTCTTCTCATGTCATAGTCTTCAATATGAATATCTTCACATACCACCATTGTCTTCAATGTCTTCATACATTTTTAGGGGGCATCTCCGGTAGGTAAACCGAATCAATGAGGGACACTACCTGCGTTATCCTGCAATTCTCACAAACGCATTAGTCCCTCAACCAACTTTGTCGTCAATACTCCAAAACCAACTAGGGGTGGCACTAGATGCACTTACAGGAGCCTCTGTGGAAGCAGGCTCATGAACAATCATTCGACGCTCTTGGTTTGCGGACTAAGGGGGAATAAAGGCAAGGGGTTCAGCAACAAGGGGCTCTGTAGGAGCACCCCGATCTCTCTTCTTGGTTTTTCTCTTCTTAGGGGGTGGTGCTTCATCAGTGGTGTGCTTGGTTTTCCGCTTCCTGGCTTTGGCTGCAGCTGCCTTGGTTTTCTTCTGTTCAGAAGCCACTGAAGGAGCCTTGGGCTTCGAGCCGCACATGCTGGCAGGGAAGACAATGTGTGGTTCTTCCTACCATGGTGCTTCAGTGTTGGCTTCAGATGACTTCTTTTTCTTGGCAGCCATTGAGGGGTCAATGCCAGGGCGGCCAAGTGCTTTGCGCTTTTCAGCTTCATTGTAGGCTTGAACGCTTTTCTCTGCGAGTGCTTTCATGCACTCTCTTGAGCCTTTGGCTTCCTCGCGTTTCTTCCAAAATGACTCCTTGAGGTCATTAAGCATCACCTTGAACTTTTGCACATCAGCCACATTCAGCTTGGCTACATGCTTTTGAACTGTTCCTTCTCAAAGTCTATCTTTCGCTTCAGTTCAACTATGCGCTGAGCCAGAGCAAGCTCAGGAGCAATGGCGCCTTGGAAAGCAACGCTGACGCCAATGGGGAGCTGAAGGTCATCAAAGCTGAGATCTTGATTATCAAACCATTCATCAATGAAGTTCTTCAGAATGTTTACATCAAAGAGGGGCAGATCGTTGAAGATCTCTGCCTCTTGCTTGCTGTTGATCAGATGCTCCAGAGCATCTTCACCAAATTCTACATCTGAAGACAAGTCAATGGGTTCAGATTCATTCCTCAGAATGGCTGCAGGCATTAGTGCATGACTCAGTTGCTGAGCTAGTGTCTTCTATGGCTTCTCACGCCTCATGGAGATGCGAGAGAGATCTTCAGAGTTATTGCTGGGAGCAGAAGGGGCAGTTGCCAATGGCTTCGCTCTCGAAGCCTTTAGAGCAGCAGATGGTTTTGAAGCTTTAGTATTCTTTTGCTTCTGAGGCTTTGGAGCAGGAGCTGGAGCTTCGTTGGTGTCAGAATCATCATCAGAATGATCCACTTTAGCACCTTGAACAATAATGTGAGTGATGAGGCCAGCAAGGTTGTAAAAGGGGCCAATCCTGTTTTCATTGGCTTCACGGGTGCCATTGTCCCGAGGTGAGGAGGGACCAGGGTTGAAGTCAAGCCCCAGATCCTTCTTGTTCTTTGCAGCTGAGTCTTTGGCGAACTAGTAGTTGTGCTTGAACAGACTATCTTCACGACACCAGAGTAGTGAAGATGGGTCAGCATTCTCAGGCTGTGGTCCGCGCACCATGCAAGGATAGAAACCTTGCTCAATAGCTTCAGCCTGAGTCCTGGGTGGAAGATTTTTGTACAAAATATCACCCCAGGGTGCCTTGATGGCATTCTTCTCTACATATTCTTTAGTGATGAAGCGATATCTCAACCATTCTTCTGCCCAATATCTTCGAATTCATTGGATTCGATTCTTGCGTTCAGTATAGGTTTCTTCTAGATCAGTTTTGTACATCTCGTGCAAATCTAGAGGTAAGTCCTTGGAGGTGTTACCACAACACTGTCTGCCTCCCTTTCTTGCTGACTTTTCAGTTGCCATGAAGTGTAAACTGAAAGGCTTCAGTACGTGCAATGCCTTCAAACGGCTGGACTGACAGGAACTCACTTCAGGTGAGTTGATGTGACTCTGCAAGAATTCTGCAAACGAATGCAGACTATGAGAACCAAGGGATTCTCCCACGGACATGTACCAGTGACAGCATTAAAGGTGCGAGGGAAGGGGAAGAGGTCATATGCATTCTCAGAAGATTTTGAAGATAAATCAGTTTGAAGACATTGACCTCATAACGCAAAGACATTCACTTATATGATGAGAGTTGGTTCCAGAGTTGTACAAATCCAAGAATAAGTACAAGTGAGGAATCTAACTTGTGAAGAAGCATAAGTGAATATACTAGGCAGAATATGAGATGCACAAAGAGATAGATTCATGTTTGAAGATCTAGAAACCACTTTTGGTAGGAAGGGATGAATCTATCAGATCAAAAAGACGGTAAAAAGTAAACTTTTATTACCACACGAAGAACTGCTAGACGGAGCGAAGATGGATGCCGAGCAGTTCGACCTCCGTGCCCTAACTTGCTGAAGTAAGACACCTATAGCAACGACGGCGAAGACGAGGTCCGCGGCCGGCGTGAGGACAGCGTCGAGGAGGTCACGGCAGCTAAGCGCTTCGTCATCAGCGGTGTTGAGAGCTAGCGTTGGCGCTAGGGTTTGCGAGAGATGGCGAAGGAGGAAGAAGGATTTTTGACCGATACGAGACATGCATTTATAAGGACAGAGACAACATAGTGCAATTACACAGGTGCCCCTGACGGTTCACATCTGATGGACACGTGGCGAACATGCAACTCATTGAGAGTTGTTCCACGTTCCCACGCATGCCTGGATTGTCGAGGTGGTCGTTCCGAATTATTTGGGTTTCAGGCAAAAGGATATGTCATTAAAGCTAGATATAAATGTTTGTCTCTGTATCTTCTGCTGACAAGGACGCAGAGAAGACATTCGACAGTTTCAACAGAATGCATATGATTTGGATAGATAGAGCTTGAGGTAGAAAGCATAGAGAGGTTAGGGTCCGATCACATTCACTTAGTTCAAAAGATTCAAACAAGAAGACATAGCTATAAGTGAATGTTGTAGAGGACAGAATACAATGTATATATATAACACAGTAAAGCAAAATCAGTAATCACGATATCAAATTAATGTTGAAGTTAAATCAATTGCGAAGAATTTGCAAATATGGCGCCATGAGGAAACACTTCGTAAGATTTTGGTGGTGGCGTTACCCACCGTATAGGAAGTATTAGACCCAGACACAACGCACAATTATCGTGGCGCTCTGAAGTCAATTTCCACATTAATGTATTCACACTTAGAGTGTATGTCTTCATTGATTGAAGATATACATTACTTCATGTGTTGCACATCTAAGTCATCAAACTTCATAGGTGTTAGGATGTGTGCCTAATCACAGGACATTCGAGGATTCCAAGATATTTAGCTCACACCGCAACTTGCAAAACATTTTCTCATCCAAGGCTTAGTGAAGATATCAGCCAACTGCTCTTCTGTCTTGACGTGAATGATATCAATATCTTCTTTCATAACATGATCTCTGAGAAAGTGATGACGAATTTCAATGTGTTTTGTCTTCGAGTGCTGAACTGGGTTATTGGCAATCTTGATAGCGCTTTCATTATCGCAGTAGAGTGGCACATGCTTCAGATGGATGCCATAGTCCTTGAGAGTTTGCTTCATCCACAGAAGCTGAGCGCAGCAAGATCCAGCAGCAATGTATCCAGATTCAGCAGTTGAGAGTGATACACAGTTCTGCTTCTTTGAAGACCAACAGACAAGAGATCGACCCAAAAAGTGACATGTGCCTGATGTAGACTTGCGATCCACCTTGTCACCAGCATAGTCAGCATCAGAAAATCCAACCAGATCAAACTCTGAGCCCTTTGGATACCATAATCCTAGTGTTGGGGTGTAAGACAAATATCAAAGAATTCGCTTCACAGCTAAGTGATGCGACTCCTTTGGTGCCGCTTGGAATCGAGCACACATGCAAACACTAAGCATGATATCTGGCCTATATGCACATAAGTAAAGTAAAGAACCAATCATGGAGCGATATACCTGTTGATCGAAATCTTTACCATTGGCGTCGGGGCTTAGATGACTTTTGGTTGGCATTGGCGTCGTGTATCCTTTGTAGTCTTGCATTCCAAACTTCTTCGGGCAATCTTTGAGATATTTTTCTTGTGATATGAAGATACTGTTGCGTTGCTGACGGATTTGAAGACCAAGAAAGAACTTCAGCTCTCCCATCATGGACATTTGATATTGTTCTTGCATCATGTGAGCAAATTCATCACTGTATTTCTTGTTGGTGCAACCAAAGATAATGTCATCCACATAGATTTGGCACACAAACAGTTCACCATCATATGTCTTCGTGAAGAGAGTGGGATCTAGAGAACCAGGTTTGAAGCATTTGCTCTTCAGGAAGTCTTTGAGTGTGTCATACAAACCACGAGGGGCTTGTTTGAGGCCATACAGTGCCTCGTTGAGCTTGTATACCATATCAGGATGTTTTGGGTCTTCCAAGCGAGGCGGTTGTGCAACATACACTTCTTCTTCAATTTTTCCATTGAGAAAGGCACTCTTCACATCCATTTGATACAGAAGGATGTTATGATGATTTGCGTAAGCTAGCAATATGCGAATGGCTTCAAGCCTAGCCACTGGAGCAAATGTTTCATCAAAGTCAATTCCTTCAACTTGTGTGTATCCTTGAGCAACGAGTTGTGCTTTGTTTCTGTCTACTTGCCATGCTCATCTTGTTTGTTGAGATATATCCATTTTGTGCCTATTATATTGTGCTTGCGAGGATCAGGATGCTTAACTAATTCCCACACATTGTTCAGCTCAAACTGTTGAAGCTCGTCTTGCATAGCTTGAATCCATTCAGGTTCCATGAAGGCTTCATCAACTTTCTTGGGTTCAGAGATTGAGATAAATGCAAAGTGCCCACACAAATTTGCTAGCTGTGTTGTTCTTGAACGAGTGAGTGGATGATATGTCTCCAACGTATCTATAATTTTTGATTGCTCCATGCTACCTTATCTACCGTTTTAGGCAATATTGGGCTTTATTATCCACTTTTATATTATTTTTGGGACTAACCTATTAACCGGAGGCCCAGCCCAGATTTGTTGTTTTATGCCTATTTCTGTGTTTCGAGGAAAAGGAATATCAGACGGAGTCAAAACGGAACAAAATCAACTGGAGAAGTTAATTTTGGAAGGAAACCCACCTAATGGACTTCGAGTGCACGTCAGGGGAGTCCCGGGCTGCCCACGAGGGTGGGGGGCGCCCCCCTGGGCGCGCCCCCTACCTTGTGAGCACCCCGGAGGTCCACCGACGTACCCCCTGCACCCATATATACTCTTGAACCCTAAAACTTCCAGACCAGACGATAGATCAGGAGTTCCGCCGCCGCAAGCCTCTGTAGCCACCAAAAACCAATCGGGACCCTGTTCTGGCACCCTGCCGGAGGGGGATCCCATCACCGGAGGCCATCTTCATCATCCCGGCGCTATACATGAAGAGGAGGGAGTAGTTCACCCTCGGGGCTGAGGGTATGTACCAGTAGCTATGTGTTTGATCTCTCTCTCTCTCTCGTGTTCTCTCCCGTGTTCCCTCTATGGCACGATCTTGATGTATCCCGAGCTTTGCTATTGTAGTTGGATCTTATGATGTTTCTCCCCCTCTACTCTCTTGTGATGAATTGAGTTTCCCCTTTGAAGTTATCTTATCGGATTGAGTCTTTTATGAGAACACTTGATGTATGTCTTGCCGTGATTATATGTGGTGACAATGGGATATCATGTGCCACTTGATGTATGTTTTGGTGACCAACTTGCGGGTTCCACCCATGAACCTATGCATAGGGGTTGGCACACGTTCTTGACTCTCCGGTAGTAGCTTTGGGGCACTCTTTGAAGTACTTTTATGTTGGTTGGATGAATATGAGATTGTGTGATGCATATCGTATAATCATGCCCACGGATACTTGAGGTGACAATGGAGTATCTAGGTGACATTAGGGTTTTGGTTGATTTGTGTCTTAAGGTGTTATTCTAGTACGAACTCTTTTATAGATTGATTCGAAAGAATAACTTTGAGGCGGTTTCGTACCCTACCATAATCTCTATGTTTGTTCTCCGCTATTAGTGTCTTTGGAGTGACTCTTTGTTGCATGTTGAGGGCTTGTTATATGATCTATCTATGCTATTATTGTTGAGAGAACTTGCACTAGTGAAAGTATGAACCCTAGGCCTTGTTTCCTACCATTGCAATACCGTTTACGCTCACTTTTATCGCTCGTTACCTTGCTGTTTTTATTATTTCAGATTACAAAAACCTATATCTACTATCTATTTTGCACTTGTATCAACATCTCTTCGCCGAACTAGTGCACCTATACAATTTGCCATTGTATTGGGTGTGTTGGGGACACAAGAGACTCTTTGTTATTTGGTTGCAGGGTTGTTTGAGAGAGACCATCTTCATCCTACGCCTCCTATGGATTGATAAACCTTAGGTCATCCACTTGAGGGAAATTTGCTACTGTCCTACAAACCTGTGCACTTGCAGGCCCAACAACATCTACAAGAATAAGGTTGTGTAGTAGACATCAAGCTCTTTTCTGGCGCCGTTGCCGGGGAGGTTGGTAAAGGGTACTCACACTCCGTCAACTAAGCTCTTTTTTCACGCGGTGAGTACTTGAAGGTATATCTTTAGATCTTGCAATCGAATCTTTTTGTTTCTTGTTTTAGCACTAGTCTAGTTTATAAAAAGAAAACTACAAAAAATGGATTTGAGTTTGTCTCATATGCTTCACCTCTTTAATATCTTTCGTGAGTATGATGGAAAGGAAAATGTGCTCAAGTGCTAGAAGAAGAATTACATAGAATTGTTGGCATAAAATATGTGAATGATGAGCATGATTGCAATGTTGTTAGTATGAATTCCTTGAATATCCAGGATGCTAATGATATGCAAAGCCACAAGCTTGGGGAAGCTATGTTTGATGGAGATGATATTTTTTGTCCCTCAAGCTTTGAGGAGCAAATTTACTATGATGAAAGCATGCCTCCTATCTATGATGATTATTGTGATGACACGTATGCTTTGAAGAATAATGATAACCATGAAACTTGTCATCTTGATCTTAATTTTCAATCACATGATAGTTATTTTGTTGAGTTTGCTCCCACTACTATTCATGAGAAGAATTTTGGTTATGTGGAGAGTAGTAAATTTTCTATGCTTGTAGATCATGAAAAGAATGCTTTAGGTGCTGGTTATATTGTTGAATTCATTCATGATGCTACTGAAAATTATTATGAGAGAGGAACATATGCTTGTAGGAATTGCAATAATGTCAAGTTTCCTCTCTATGTGCTTAAAATTTTGAAGCTATGCTTGTGTTACCTTCCTATGCTAGTTGATTATTGTTCCCATAAGTTGTTTGATCACAAAATCCCTATGCATAGGAAGTGGGTTAGACTTGAATGTGCTAGTCATATGCTTCATGATGCTCCCGTTATGTTTCACTTCTTATCTTTTATGTGAGCATCATTGTCATCATCATGCCCAGCTAGAAAGGCATTAAAGAAAAGCGCTTGTTGGGAGTCAACCTAATATTTATCCTTACTGTTTTTGTGTGTCAGTAATCATGTTTTATAGCTTTTTTTTCAATAAAGTGCCAAGTAGAACCTTTGGGAAGACTTGGGTGAAGTTTATGTGATCTTGCTGTGAAAAACAGAAACTTTAGCGCTCACGAGATTAGCTGCCATGTTTTACTGGAGAGTGATTTTAGGTTGATTCCTTTTGCAGATGATTAATAGACAAATTACTCAGGTCCAGCAATTCATTTCATAATTTTTGGGTTTCCATAAGTATACGTTTTATACAGATTACTACAGACTGTTCTGTTTTTGGCAGATTCTGTTTTCTATGTGTTGTTTGCTTATTTTGATGCATCTATGGCTAGTATTAAGTGGTATGAACCATAGAGAAGTTATAATAAAGTAGATACTACACCAATATGAATTTATAATGAGTTAATTACAGTACTTAAGTGGTGGTTTTATTTTCATATACTAATGGAGCTTACGAGTTTTGTTTTGAGTTTTGTGTGGTTGAAGTTTTCAAGTTTTGGGTAAAGATTCGATGGACTATGGAATAAGGAGTTGCAAGAGCCTAAGCTTGGGTATGCCCAAGGCACCCCAAGGTAATATTCAAGGACAACCAAGAGCCTAAGCTTGGGGATGCCCCGGAAGGCATCCCCTCTTTCGTCTTCGTTCATCGGTAACTTTACTTGGAGCTATATTTTTATTCACCACATGATATGTGTTTTGCTTGGAGCGTCATTTTATTTTGTTAGTTTTTGCTTGATGCTAGTTAGAATAGTGTTTTACATCTTTAGGTTCAATAAAAAGGTCAAGGATAGCCTTTGCCATGCTTATTTTGCTAGTTTGCATGTTGCTGTTTGAAAACAGAAAGTTTACCGCAGTTGCAAAAATTCCCTAGAAAAGTCAGAGCATGGTCTAACATTGAATATTTTGCATATTGAGCTCTGATAAATTTATTATAGTGGGAATTTTAGTTCATAATTTTTGGAGTCCGGGAAGTATTGATACTCTTGCATTCTTTACAGACCGTACTGTTTTGGTAGATTCCTGTTATGGTTGCATTGTTTGCATATGTTTGCTTGTTTAATGATTCTATTTGAGGATAGAAGTATTAAATATACAGAGGCATTTAGTATGCAATGTTGAATAATTATTTTAGTGATTTGCTACAGTAGAAAATGATAAGGTTTTGCATTGGTTTATACTAACCTATCTCACGAGTTCTTGTTGAGTTTGTTGTGAATGAAGCTTTTGATAAAAAGAGAAACCATGATATGAGAGGAATTAAGGAGACACAAAAGTTCAAGCTTGGGGATTCCCAAGGCACCCCAAGATAATATTTCAATAAGTCTCAAGCATCTAAGCTTGGGGATGCCCCGGTAGGCATCCCACCTTTCTTCTTCAACAACTATCGGTTAGTATCGGTTGAGCCTAAGTTTTTGCTTCTTCACATGAGTGATGGTATCCTTGCATTGTATTTTTATTTTTGTTTTGCTTTCTGCTTGAATAAAATACCAAGATCTTAAATCCTTTAATGAGAGAGAGTCTTTGCATAAGTTGCATAATTATTCGACTACTCATTGATCTTCACTTATATCTTTCGGACTAGTTTTTGTCATTTGCTCTATTGCTTCACTTATATCTTTTAGAGCACAATGGTGGTTTTATTTTGAAGAAATATATGAATTCTCCTGCTTCACTTATATTATTTTGAGAGTTGTTAATAGCATGGTAATTTGCTTAGAATTAATATACTTGGTATTCAAGATATGTGCAACTTTCTTTTGAGTGTGTTGAATACTAAGATAAGTTTGATGCTTGATAATTGTTTTGAAATATGGAGGTGATAATATCAAATTCGTGCTAGTTGAGTAGTTGTGAATTTGAGAAATGCTTGTGTTGAAGTTTGCAAGTCCCGTAGCATGCACGTATGGTTAAAGTTGTGTAACAAATTTGAAACATGAAGTGTACCTGGCTTGTGCATCCTTATGACTGGCGGTCGGGGATGAGCGATGGTCTTTTCCTACCAATCTATCCCCCTAGGAGCATGCGCGTAGTGCTTGATTTTTTATGACTTCTAAATCTTTGCAATAAGTATATGAGTTCTTTTGACTAATGTTGAGTCCATGGATTATACGCACTCTCACCTTTCCGCCTTTGCTAGCCTCTTCGGTACCGTGCATTACCCTTTCTCACCTTGAGGGTTGGTGCAAACTTCGCCGGTGCATCCAAACCCCGTGATACGATACGCTCTATCACACATAAACCTCCTTATATCTTCCTCAAAACAGCCACCATACCTACCTATTATGGCATTTCCATAGCCATTCCGAGATATATTGCCATGCAACTTCCACCATCATATTCATGACATACATTATTTTTGTCATATTGCCAGTGCATGATCATGTAGTTGACATCCTATTTGTGGCAAAGCCACCACACATTATTTTTCATACATGTCACTCTTGATTCATTGCACCATCCCGGTACACCGCCGGAGGCATTCATATAGAGTCATATCTTGTTCTAGTTTCGAGTTATAATCCTTATGTTTCTAATCAATAGAAGTGTGGTGATCATCATTATTAGAGCATTGCCCAATCAAAAAAAGGAGAAAGGACAAAAAAAGGAAAAAGAAAGGCCCAAAAAAAGGGCAATGCTACTATCTCTTTTTCCACACTTGTGCTTCAAAGTAGCACCTTGTTCTTCATGTAGTGAGTCTCATAAGTTGTCATTTTATACCAGTGGGAATTTTTTCATTATAGAACTTGGCATGTATATTCCTACGATGGGCTTCCTCAAATGCCCTAGGTCTTCGTGAGCAAGCAAGTTGGATGCACACCCACTAGTTTTCTTATGCTGAGCATTCATAGCTCTAGTGCATCTGTTGCATGGCAATCCCTACTCCTCATGTTGACATCAATTGATGGGCATATCCATAGCCCATTGATTATCCTCATCAATATGAGACTTTCTCTTTTTTTGTCTTCTCCACACAATCCCCATCATCATATTCTATTCCATCCATAGTGTTATATCCACGGCTCACGCTCATGTATTGCGTGAAGGTTGAAAAAGTTTGAGATTATTTAAGTATGAAACAATTGCTTGGCTTGTCATCGGGGGTATAGAAGTTGGGAACATCTTTGTGTGACGAAAATGAAGCATAGTCTAACTATATGATTTTGTAGGGATGAACTTTCTTTTGCCATGCTATTTTGAGAAGACATGATTGCTTTGATTAGTATGCTTGAAGTATTATTATTTTTGTGTCAATATGAACTTTTGTCTTGAATCTTTTGGATTTGAATATACATATCACAATTAACAAGATTTACATTGAAATTATGCCAAAGTATCACTCCGCATCAAAAATTCTTTTTTATCATTCACCTACTTGAGGACGAGCAGGAATTAAGCTTGGGGATGCTTGATACGTCTCGAACGTATCTATAATTTTTGATTGCTCCATGCTACTTTATCTACTGTTTTAGTCAATATTGGTCTTTATTATCTAATTTTATATTATTTTTGGGACTAACCTATTAATCGGAGGCCTAGCCCAGATTTGCTGTTTTATGCCTATTTCAGTGTTTCGAGGAAAAGGAATATCAGACGGAGTCAAAACGGAACAAAATCAACTAGAGAAGTCATTTTTGGAAGGAAAGCAACCTGATAGACTTGGAGTGCATGTCAGGGGAGTCCCGGGCTGCCCATGAGGGTGGGGGGCGCGCCCACACCCCTAGGGCGTGCCCCCTGCCTCGTGAGCACCCCGGGGGTCCACCGACGTACCCCTTGCACCCATATATACCTACGTACCCTAAAACTTCAAGAACAGAAGATAGATCGGGAGTTCCGCCACTGCAAGCCTCTGTAGCCACCAAAAACCTATTGGGAGCCCGTTCCGGCACCCTGCCGGAGGGGGAACCCATCACCGGTGGCCATCTTCATCATCCCGGTGCTATCCATGACGAGGAGGGAGTAGTTCACCCTCGGGGCTGAGGGTATGTACCAGTAGCTATGTGTTTGATCTCTCTCTCGTGTTCTCTCTCGTGTTCCCTCTATGGCACAATCTTGATGTATCCCGAGCTTTGCTGTTGTAGTTGGATCTTATGATGTTTCTCCCCCTCTACTCTCTTGTGATGAATTGAGTTTCCCCTTTGAAGTTATCTTATCGGATTGAGTCTTTTATGAGAACACTTGATGTATGTCTTGCCGTGATTATCTGTGGTGACAATGGGATATCATGTGCCACTTGATGTATGTTTTGGTGACCAACTTGCGGGTTCCACTCATGAACCTATGCATAGGGGTTGGCACATGTTCTTGACTCTCCGGTAGTAGCTTTGGGGCACTCTTTGAAGTACTTTTATGCTGGTTGGATGAATCTGAGATTGTGTGACGCATATCGTATAATCATGCCCACGGATACTTGAGGTGACAATGGAGTATCTAGGTGACATTAGGGTTTTGGTTGATTTGTGTCTTAAGGTGTTATTCTAGTACGAACTCTTTTATAGATTGATCCGAAAGAATAACTTTGAGGTGGTTTCGTACCCTACCATAATCTCTACGTTTGTTCTCCGCTATTAGTGTCTTTGGAGTGAATCTTTGTTGCATGTTGAGGGCTTGTTATATGATCTATCTATGTTATTATTGTTGAGAGAACTTGCACTAGTGAAAGTATGAACCCTAGGCCTTGTTTCCTACCATTGCAATACCGTTTACGCTCACTTTTATCGCTCGTTACCTTGCTGTTTTTATTATTTCAGATTACAAAAACCTATATCTACTATCTATTTTGCACTTGTATCACCATCTCTTCGACGAACTAGTGCACCTATACAATTTGCCCTTGTATTGGGTGTCTTGGGGACACAAGAGACTCTTTGTTATTTGGTTGCAGGGTTGTTTGAGAGAGACCATCTTCATCCTACGCCTCCTACGGATTGATAAACCTTAGGTCATCCACTTGAGGGAAATTTGCTACTGTCCTACAAACCTGTGCACTTGCAGGCCCAACAACGTCTACAAGAAGAAGGTTGTGTAGTAGACATCAGTGGACCAGGTGCATTGATGCTATCGATTATCTTCTCAATTTGTACTTCATTTGCGACACGAGGATGAACTGGACGAAGATTTTGCTCCTGCTGATCATTGTCATCACTTGGAGGATTGTCTTCAGGCTGAGCAATGTCTTCAGGTTGATCAGGTGCAGAAATAATGAGTTCCTCTTCAGGCTGGGCATCTGATGGTATGATCTCTCATGTTCCCATTAGCTTGATTGATTCACTGGCAGGTACTTCATCTAGCACATTTGGCAGGTGCTCTCTACGCGAGCCGTTAGTTTCATTGAACCGCACATCCACAGTTTCAACCACTTTATAGTGAAAGAGGTTTAAGACTCTGTAGGAGTGCGAGTCCTTTCCATAACCAAGCATAAAACCCTCATGTGCTTTCGGTGCAAATTTTGAAGTGTGATGTGGATCCTTGATCCAGCACCTAGCACTAAATACTCTGAAGTAGCTTACGTTCGGCTTCTTACCAGTTAGAAGCTCATAGGATGTTTTCTTCAGAAGCTTGTGAAGATAAACACAGTTGATGACATGGCATGTAGTACCAATGGCTTCAGGCCAGAATTTTCTTGGAGTCTTGTATTCGTCAAGCATTGTCCGAGCCATCTCAATAAGGGTTCTGTTCTTGCGCTCCATGATGCCATTCTGCTGAGGTGTGTAAGGAGTAGAAAACTCATGGGTGATGCCTAAGGTGTCAAGATAGAGGTCGAGGCATGTGTTCTTGAATTCTGTGCCGCTGTCACTCCTAATGTGCTTGATCTTGACGCCATAGTTGTTCATGGCATAGTTGGCGAAGCGTCTGAAGACATCCTGCACTTCAGTCTTGAAGAGAATTATGTGCACCCAAGTGTATCTTGAATAATCATCAACAATAACAAAACCATAGAGACAAGCTGTTGCAGTGAGAGTAGAGTAGTGAGTGGGACCAAACAAGTCCATGTGGAGCAACTCAAAAGGTCGAGATGTAGTCATGATTGTCTTCGAGGGATGCTTGGCCCTTGTCATCTTCCCAGCTTCACAAGCACCACATAGATAATCTTTCTTGAACTTGACGCCTTCGATGCCTATGACGTGCTTATTCTTGGCGAGAGTGTGTACGTTCCTCATGCCAGCATGCCCTAGCCTCCGATGCCAGAGCCAGCACTCTGAAGACTTGGCTAGAAGACATACGGCCATCTGTGGTCCTGCTGAGAAGTCTACCATGTACAGATCATCTTTCTTGTACCCTTCGAAGACTAGAGACTTGTTAGATTCCATTAGTACAAGGCAACGATATTTTCCAAATAGCACAATGATGTTTAAGTCACAAAGCATTGAGACAGACATTAAGTTGAAACCAAGGGATTCAACAAGCATCACTTTTTCCATGTGCTGATCCCTTGAGATTGCAACTCTACCTAGGCCCAATACCTTGCTTTTACCAGTGTCGGCGAATGTGATGTGACTTTTGTCACATGGACGTAAGGTTGAGTCCATGAGAAGACTTCGATCACCAGTCATGTGGTTAGTGCATCCGCTGTCCATAATCCATTCTGAAGCACGAGGTGTCGTACCCTACAGTGCAGTTAGGAGGATAGGCTTCACAAAGAGTGTTGTGAAGCATAAACATTTAACGCGCAAGAGGATTATCAAAGCTTAGATCAAGGTTAGGACTGATAGTATGACTGGCAAGTGATTCAGATACGAAATACATAGTAAGACCATTTGGGCATTTTATCTGGCGTCCCATAATGTGTTTTAGGTCTCCAGCAATAGCATCAGACGCCTTTGATTTCCGGCTGGAGACCTTTCCCTGCACAAAAGAAAGTTAATTCTTCTTAACCACCCACATCTTCAGGGGTGGCTTAGAAGCAATGAGTCTAAGTGCAGCATCTGAGAATTTTGGCTTTGGAGCCCTAGCAAATAGCCTTGCAGGAGAAGAACGATACTCATATGAATAAGCAGAAAAGTTCTTAGTTCTATGAACATAGCGGTTTGAAGACACACGCTCATATTCATAAGTCTGAGTGTGGTTTCCCTGCAAAACATTGGCGTTAGGGTGACTCAGGTGAGTCCTGCATCTGTATGAAGCCTTTGGGCCATATGAAGCCATAGGTCTGGGGTTTGTCTTCTTCCTTGGTGGTGTCAGGAAGACATTCACAGGAAGATTCTCAATACATTGTTTAGGTACCCAGATCTTCTTCATAGGTGGTCCATTCCTGCAGTTAGTACCAATATACCTGGCAAACACTTCACCATTATGATTCTTAAACAGTTTATAATTTGCATCAAAGGATTCATCAATGATAATAGGGTTAGCGCAAGTGAAACCAGATAAGGTGGATGTATCTACTGAAGGTTCCTTTGCAGCAACCCATGTGGTTTTGGGGTACTGCTCAGGCTTCCAGTACGACCCATCAACATTCATTTTCCTCTCGAACCCAATACCCTCTTTTCTATGGTTTTGGTTCAGAATCTGCTTTTTGAGGACATCACATAATGTCTGATGCCCTTTGTCGGTGTCAAAACCGGCGGATCTCGGGTAGGGGGTCCCGAACTATGCGTCTAGGCGGATGGTAACAGGAGACAAGGGACACGATGTTTTACCCAGGTTTGGGCCCTCTTGATGGAGGTAAAACCCTACGTCCTGCTTGATTGATATTGCTATTATGGATGTTACAAGAGTGGATCTACCACGAGATCAAGGAGGCTAAACCCTAGAAGCTAGCCTATGGTATGATTGTAAGGGTTGATGTTGTCGTCCTACGGACTAAAAGCCATCCGGTTTATATAGACACCGGAGAGGGCTAGGGTTACATAGAGTCGGTTACAATGGTAGGAGATCTACATATCCGTATCGCCAAGCTTGCCTTCCACGCCAAGGAAAGTCCCATGCGGACACGGGACGGAGTCTTCAATCTTGTATCTTCATAGTCTTGGAGTCCGGCTGATGATGGTAGTTCGGCTATCCGGACACCCCCTAATCCAGGACTCCCTCACCCTTTGAGGCTTTTGTACATGCATGTCATGTACAATTCCTTCAGCCCTGCATCATCAGTGATACTTGCATTGTCCTCAGATGAGGAATTAGTGACAGCAGAGACATATGAAGAATTTGTAGCATTAGAAGCATTTGAACATTCAGGTGAAGAATTAGTAGTTTCACGTTCAATGCACTTCAGACATGGAGGAACAAATTCTTCCTGTGTAACGCTGATTTGTTGAGCAGGTAATGAATCACGCTCCTTTTGAAGATCTTCATAATCCACTTTTAGCTTTTCAAGATCTTGCTTTCTTTGAAGACATTCAAAAGAAAGCTTCTCATGATCAGACAAGAGAGTATTATGTTGATCTTGAAGGGCGTCAAACTTGGAATGAAGTCTCTGAAGACTCTCAGCCAATGCTTTTAACTGATCCATTTCTTCACCCAACATATCATCGCTCTTACTAAGCATATATTGAACCTTTTCCAAGGCTCTTTGTTGTTTAGTGGCAAGGGAAGCAAGTTTGACATAGCTGGGGCCAAATTCATCACCGTATTCATCATCACTAGATTCATAAAGGTAGCATTCGGTTACCTTGGCACCCTCTGCCATGAGGCATGGTGAAGATGATGATGATTCAGGTGCAAAGGTCATCTCTTTGAGAGACTCCTTGTAATCCTCAAACCAAGGTTCAGGACGAGTACGATGACCTTCATAGACCTCAGAAAGCCGGTCCCAGATTAGCTTCGCGTGATTGAGGTGCATGACGTTCCTGAACTAATTTCGGGATAGACAGGAGCAGATGACATCATTCGCCCTGAGGTTCAGTAGAGTGTCCTTGCGATTGTCATCAGCCTCCGCCATCTTGCATAGATCGGTAAGACCAATCTCAGTGACGGTCCACAGTTTGCTGTCCATTGCCATGAGTCGCTTCTTCATCATGGCCTTCCACCAGGATACTCATGACCGTCAAAGGTGGGGAAAGATACGTTCCTCAATCCTGCAGTCGACATAGCTAAAAACTCCAGGTTGTTAAACCGAATCACACAGAACAAGGGAGTACCTTGCTCTGATACCAATTGAAAGTGCTAGTTATTGACTAGAGGGGGGTGAATAGGCAATTTTTATGGAAGTCTTCAAAACATGAGAGTTTTGAAGACAAACACGAAAACTGGACATATAAACATGCAGCGGAAGATGAACTACACTAGACACACCATAGTCAAACAAGTATGAAGCTAAAGCATGATGACTGATAGCAGCTAGGTAGTAGGATCAAGATGGAAGATAGTATGAAGCCAATCAGAACAAGTAGTCACACAGTGAAGTCAAACAGGCAGAGCAATCAGGCAATGACTTCACAAAGACAAACTGTAAGTAAGGAGAGTAAGAAATAGAACCAGTGTGTTGTGAAGACAAGGATTTGTTCGACCAGTTCCAGTTGATGTGATAACTGTATGTTTGGTTAGGGAGGCTAAGATTGAACTCAGAAGACCGTGTCTTCACCTTATTCCCCTTGAGCTAAGGACACATAGTCCTCGCCCAATCACTCTGGTAAGTCTTCAAGGTAGACTTCCAAACCTTCACAGACTTCGTTCACCGGCGATCCACAATTACTCTTGGATGCTCAGAACACGATGCCTAATCGGCTGGAGGATTCACAGTCCTCAAGTGTAACAAGTCTTCAGATCACGTAGACAGAAAGACTTCAGTGATGCCAAACACTCTTTCGACTCTGGGTGTTTTCGGCTTTGTCCTCATAGGGATTTCTCTCTCAAACTCTTCGGAGGTGGGTTGCGCTCAACGACAAAAGCCATGCACGCACTCTGAGCAGCCACCAGTTTATGGTGTAGGAGGTGGGCTATTTATAGCCACTGGGCAACCCGACCTGATTTGTCCGAAATGACCCTGGGTCACTAAGGAACTGACACGTGTCACAATGATCAGATTTCAAACACACGCGACAGCTTGACTTGGGCTACAAGTAAAGCTGACTTATCCGACTCTGGATAAGATTTGCTCTCATTGTCTTTGCTCGAAGACATAGGATTTTGGTTGAGCATCACTTGAGTCACTCTGAGTTTGTTCACTTGGACCCCACTTAACAGTGCGGTGGTTCCTATGACTCAACAAAGAAGAAAAGAAACAACAAAACTACTAAGTCTTCGCGCTCCATAGTCTTCACTCAATGTCTTCTCCTGTCATAGTCTTCAGTGTGAGTGTCTTCACGTACCACCATTATCTTCATTGTCTTCATACATTTTTAGGGGTCATCTCCGGTAGGTAAACCTAATCAAGGAGGGACTACTACCTGTGTTATCCTGCAATTCTCACAAACACATTAGTCCCTCAACCACGTTTGTCGTCAATACTCCAAAACCAAACTAGGGGTGGCACTAGATGCACTTACAATATAAAAGTGTATAATAAAGCCTGTAAACATCCAAAATAGATAATAATATAGCATGAATGCTTCATAAATTATAGATACGTTGGAGACGTGTTAAGCATCCTCTGCGGAGATCACCAAACAACCTCCTCATCGGTCTCGGCAGCGCGAATGGAGTCCTCCTCTGACTCGGTCCACCGATATCCCTGCTTGATCATCTAGTTAGCCTCAGGAGTGATGTTCTTCTCTGACCCGCTCTCCACGATCTAGCCGAACGTCCTCAAGATCCTCTTGTCGCGTTGGCGACTCTCCTTTGAAGCTACATTGGTCTTGTAGTGCCCCTTGGCCTGCATGCAGAACAGGTTCTTCATCTTTGCCTTCAGCTTCTTAGCCCAAGAGGGCTGAGTCGATGGAGGAGCGTACCCCACAAAACTGTCATCGGTCTCCTCCTCCTCAACCTCGTCCTCATCCACATTCATCCTAGCAGCCTCAGCCTTTGCGCTAGTCATGGTATTTGCCCATTTGTTCTTCTGATGTAGCTTGATAGGCTCGTGGCGAACCCAGATTGGAGCAGAAAAATCTTCCTCCAGATAGAGCCTCTCCCAAGTCTTCAAGATCAGGAGGTGCATGTATGGACCATAGATGGGAACTTTGAGATTGTAGACCGCAAACCGGAGCTCAACCCACATGATATGAGAGATGTCCAATGGTTGGGTAGCATGATGATGCACCTCCTCACACAGAAGCATCATATCCACGAGATAAGCATGCACCTTATCCTTGTCACCAATGCACGGAAAGAGAGTGTTGCGGAAGATCTAGTGCATGACATCGAGGAAAGGGTTGAGCACCCAAGACTGCTTTCCATTGGATAACTTCTTCTCCACAAGGAACGGTTGAAGCTTGTTCTTGTTGGTGGACTCTGGGTTGCCGTGAGGGCGGACACCAACGGGCACATTGAGCCCCTGATCACGAACATATGCAGCATCTCCATGAATTCCTTCCACTTGGCAGACATCCTCTTCCCATTGGTCATCCAAGTCATAGTGCGCTCATCATCCTTGTGGAAGTGAATGGAAGCAAAGAACTGAGCCACGATCCCCGGGTCAAAGTCCATGTGGAAAGTGATGAAGTCTTCAATGCCAAACTGCTCCACCAAGTCCAATGTCCTCACCAAAGTATGCCCGGTCCTTTCTCAGATGATTCATATCAATCCACTTCATTGGGACATAGATGTTGTGCTTGGACTTGATCACATCAATGTAGATGAGATTCTGCTGCTTGGTCCAGAACAACTCATTCCCTCTGACATTCGCATGAGGGTTCACATAGGGGTTGTGTTGGGGAACGTAGCAGAAATTCAAAATTTTCTATGCATCACCAAGATCAATCTATGGAGAGACAAGCAACGAGAGAGAGAGGGGAGTACATCTTCATACCCTTGAATATCGCGATGCGGAAGCGTTACAAGAACGCGGATGAAGGAGTCGCACTCGTAGTGATTCAGATCGCAGTTGATTCTGATCTAAGCACTGAACAACGGCGCCTCCGCGTTCAACACACGTACAGCCCGGGGACGTCTCCTCCTTCTTGATCCAGCAAGGGGAGAGGAGAAGTTGAGGGAGAACTCCGACAGCACGACGGCATGGTGGTGATGGAGTTTGTGGTTCTCCGGCAGGGCTTCGCCAAGCACTACGGAGGAAGAGGAGGTGTTGGAGGAGGGAGAGGGGTGTGCTAGGGGAAGGGTGCGGCTGCCCTCTCTCTCCCTCACTATATATAGGGGGAAGGGAGGAGTGGGAGACACCCTAGGGTTCCCTAGGGGAGGGGCGGCAGCCACAGGGGAAACCCTAGATGGGTTTGGGCGCCCCCACCCCCTAGGAAACTTTGCCCCCAAGTCGGGAGGGGCGGCTGCCCTAGGGGTGGCGCCCCCACCTCTCGTGGTTACGTGAGATGGCGTGGGAGGGGCGCTCAGCCCCTCAGTGGGCTGATGTGCCCTCTCCCCTTGGCCCATAAGGCCCCCCAACGCTTTCCGGGGCCTCCGAAACCCCTTTCGGACACGCTGGTCATCACCTGGTACCCCCGGAACAATTCCGGACTCCAATACCCTTCATCCAATATACCGATCTTCACCTCCGGACCATTCCGGAGCTCCACGTCATGTCCGGGATCTCATCCGGGACTCCGAACAAGCTTCGGTAACCACATATTATTTCCCATAACAACTCTAGCGTCACCGAACCTTAAGTTTGTAGACCCTACGGGTTCGGGAACCATGCAGACATGACCGAGACGTTCTCCGGTCAATAACTAACAGCGGGATCTGGATACCCATGTTGGCTCCCACATGTTCCATGATGATCTCATCGGACAAACCACGATGTCAAGGATTCAAGCAATCCCATATGCAATTCCTTTTGTCAATCGGTATGTTACTTGCCCGAGATTCGATCGTCGGTATCCCAATACCTCATTCAATCTCGTTACCGGCATTTCACTTTACTCGTTCCGTAATGCATGATCCCGTGACTAACTACTTAGTCACATTGAGCTCATTATGATGATGCCTTACCGAGTGGGCCCAGAGATACCTCTCCGTCAAACGGAGTGACAAATCCCAGTCTCGATTCGTGCCAACCCAACAGACACTTTAGGAGATACCTGTAGTGCACCTTTATAGCCACCCAGTTACGTTTTGACGTTCTGTACACCCAAAGTACTCCTACGGTATCAGGGAGTTACACAATCTCATGGTCTAAGGAAATGATACTTGACATTAGAAAAGCTTTAGCAAACGAACTACACGATCTTGTGCTATGCTTAGGATTGGGTCTTGTCCATCACATCATTCTCCTAATGATGTGATCCCGTTATCAATGACATCCAATGTCCATGGTCAGGAAACCATGACCATTTGTTGATCAACGAGCTAGTCAACTAGAGGCTCGCTAGGGACATGTTATGGTCTATGTATTCACACATGTATTGCGCTTTCCGGTCAATACAATTATAGCATGAATAATAGACAATTATCATGAACAAGGAAATACAATAATAACCATTTTATTATTGCCTCTAGGGCATATTTCCAACAGGTTGATCCTCCTTCGAATGATGAACTCGGCTTGAGGCATCTCGTCCATGCCAAGAATTGGCTCCTTGAACTTGTTTGCAGTCCTCTTGACATTGTGTTATTGGGCATTGGAGCCCTCTGGTGCTTCTTGATTGCGAAGCCGCTTAGAGGTCGTGTCGCGGCTGGGATTCGAGCGACGGGCATTGGAGCCACCACCTATGACACACAACACAAAACACACAAGAAGAACGAGAATGGTCATTGCAAAGACCAAGGCCAAAACAAACGAAACAAGTAGAAATAAGATTGGGTAGTCGCAACAAGGTAGTTTAGATGTCAACGGTAGTACCTCACCACGAGGTGGATGTAAAAAATTTACATCTTCTCTAGCCGCGGTAGTACTGCACCGGGATGGCACGGTAGTACCGCGCCTAGAGTGGAAGTAATTTTTTACTTCCGCGCGCCAAGCGGTAGTACCGCTCCAGAGGAGCGGTAGTACCGTACAAGGTGGATCCAGCCAGAGCAGTAGTACCGCACGGGAGGCGCAGTAGTACCGAACAGATTTAAATCTAGCAAGAACAGATCTAGGCACATCCGCAAATTTGGATAGGTACTACGGTTGATCAAAATTACCATGTTGCAACATACCAAATAGCATCTCTG
This sequence comes from Triticum dicoccoides, assembly GCF_002162155.2. NCBI lineage: Eukaryota > Viridiplantae > Streptophyta > Magnoliopsida > Poales > Poaceae > Triticum > Triticum dicoccoides. Next base: position 539,172,287 of record NC_041383.1, on the reverse strand, counting down.
CAGCACTAGCACTCTCCTACACCCTCCTCTTGCAATGACTTAGCCAAAAATCTCAAGAACAACATGCATCTACCAAAACCTAGAAGCAAAACTACGTGGCTAAGAGAGAAGGACTAAGGGAGAAACCTTGTTCCATGGCAAGAGGGCGAGGTGGAGATCGATCCCACCAGTCGGAATGCGAGGAGAGCGGCCGGAGACACGAAGTGGGGAAAATGAGTTGAATGGGTACGGGGGAGTTGGAACTCCCCCTGCCCGCTCTTGACCCCCACTCGCTCGCAACGGCGCGGTAGTACCGCGGGTCATCGCGGCAGTACCGCCCGGGCGGAAGTACCGTACATAGGGCGGTAGTACCGCTCTTCCAGCGACAGTAAAAAATTACTGCCATGATGGAAGCGGTAGTAGCGTGCCACAGATGCACCTGTGCATGCACAGGGCAACCCATCTCCTGCGGTAGTACCGTGGCTTGCCACGATAGTACCGTAAACCTAAGAAAGTGCACGTTTTGACAAAACAGAGAAACACGGCCTCTGCAAAGCAACCTACAAGCGACCGGACACGCAAACAAGCACACATACGAGGCAACTCAAACACAAACACAGCTCAACAAGAAGGCAAAAGACAACAAGGAACAAACAGAAACCAAAACCTCTCTAGAGGAGAGGGTGGTGGCTGAAGCCACCTATGTTTGAGTCAGTTGGTATGACACCGCGAAGAATTATCCTTGGGCCCATGACCAAAACTCGTCTTTGAAGCACAAGTACCATCAAGAATGGCTAATGTGAAAGAGTTGGTCAATTTATGCATAATGGGGGGAGGGAGAGTTCATTGAGAGAACAACACTCCCCCTATGTCCATGCCTACACCTAAATAAGATATCAAGATGAGTATGGTGGGCTGTGCAAGGGTTCAAGCCACATTTCTCGAATCAATGATATTTAGCTCATGCCTTAACTCGTGAAATTTTGCTTCATCCAACGGCTTCGTGAAAATATCTGCAAGGTTATCATGAGTGTTGACATATTTGAGCTGGATCTCCCCTCGCCTAATGTGATCCCGGATGAACTGATACCGAAGCTCAATATGCTTCATCTTTGAAGTGTTGCACCAGTTTGAGAGAGATCTTGATGGCACTTTCATTGTCACACCAAAGAGGCACTTCGTCACAAGTGACACCGTAATCCTTTAAAGTTTGTCTCATCCATAGAAGTTGAGCACAACAACTACCGGTGGCCACATACTCCGCTTCGGTGGATGAGAGAGACATGCAACTTTGCTTCTCAGAAGACCAACTCACCAAAGAGCAGCCAAGAAATTGGCACCCTCCGGAGGTTGACTTCCTATCAACTCTGTCTCCCTCCCAATCCGAGTCTGAATAGCCCAAAAGGTTGAAGTTGGCTCCTCTTGGGTACAATAAGCCAAAGTTTGGGGTATGAGCCAAATATCGAAAGATTCGCTTGACCGCCACATAGTGGCTTTCCTTAGGTGTGGCTTGAAACCGTGAACAAATTCCCACACTCAACATGATATCCGGTCTAGATGCACAAAGGTAAAGCAAGGAGCCAATCATGGAACGATATACCTTTTGATCCACCGCTTTGCCATTGGGATCTATGTCAAGTTGGCATTTGATGGGCTATGGAGTGGAGGCCGGATTGACATCACTTAGATTGAATCTCTTGAGCATGTCTTGAGTGTATTTGGCTTGGTTGATGAAGGTTCCTTCTCTTCTTTGCTTGATTTCAAACCTGAGAAAGAACTTCAACTCTCCCATCATGGACATCTTGAACTTCGAGGTCATGAGAGTGGCAAATTCCTCATTGAAAGCTTTGTTAGGGGAACCAAAGATAATATCATCAACATATAGTTGGCATACAAACAACTCCCCTTTGACCTTCTTAGTAAAAAGAGTGGGGTCGATTTTCCCAATTTCAAACCCACGATCTTGCAACAACTCGGTAAGGTGCTCATACCACGCACGTGGGGCTTTCTTAAGGCCATAGAGTGCCTTATCGAGTTGGTACATGATTGGGGAACTCGGGATCCTCAAACCCCAAGGGTTGTTTGACATAAACAAACTCATTAATAGGACCATTAAGAAAAGCACTCTTCACATCCATTTGTTGCAACTTGAAGTTATGATGAGAAGCATAAGCAATCAACAAACAAATAGATTCAAGGTGAGCAATGGGAGCAAAGGTTTCACCGTAGTGGATACACTCGACTTGGGAGTAACCTTGTGCTACCAAACTAGCCTTGTTGCGAACGATAATTCCATGAGCATCTTGCTTGTTCTTGAATATCCACTTGGTTCCAATGACATTATGGTTCAAAGTTGGCCTTGGCACCAATCTTCACACCTTGTTGTGCTCGAAGTTGTTGAGTTCTTCATGCATGGCATTGAGCCAATCCGGATCCTCGAGCACCTCATAGACCTTTTGGAGTTCAACACAAGAAACAAACGCGTGATGTTCACAATAGTTTGCTAATTGTCTACGAGTGCTTACCCCTTTTCTCAAACTTCCAAGCACATTCTTCATAAGATGATCTTTGATATTGAGCTTGGAAGCAATCTTGGCGGCACCATGCTCCAATTCCTTCTCAATAGATAGTTGAGGAGCGGATACTTGATCATCTTGAACGTCGTCATGAGCTTATTCTTATTCTTGAGCTTGCTCTTAATCTTGAACTTGCTCGGGAGGGAGAACTTGACCTTGGGCATCACTTGGTGGTTCCCCACCATCTTGAGATTGATCTTGCCCTTGATCTTGTTCACTTGGTTGAGGGCCTTCACTTTGTTCTTCGGAAGCGTGTGGGTCTTGGGTTGGTGATGGCTCCACTTGAGTGGAACTTTGTACTTCTCCTTCGGCCACAAGGGGTTCCTCAATGGGTAGGATATGACCAACACCCATTCTTCTTATGGCTTGGGGAGGAATTTCATCACCTACATCACAAGTACCACTTTGCTCCACTTGGGAGCCGTTATTCTCGTCAAACTCCATGTTACACGTCTCCTCAACGAGTCCCGTGGACTTGTTGAGGACACGGTAAGCATGAGAGTTTGTAACATAACCAACAAATATGCCCCCATGAGCTCTAGCCTCAAATTTAGACAAACGAACACCTTTCTTGAGAATGAAACACTTACCACCGAACACCCGAAGTACTTGAGGTTGGGCTTGTTACCGGTAAGTATCTCATATGGATTCTTGTTCAAGCCCTTGCGGAGATAGAGACAATTGGATGCATGACAAGCGGTGTTGATGGCTTCGGCCCAAAAGTGTAGGGAGACTTGAACTCCACCATCATGGTCCTTGACGCGTCCATAAACGTCCAGTTCTTCCTCTCGGCTACACCATTTTGTTGAGGGGTGTAAGGTGCAGAATATTGATGTTTGATCCCCTCATCACTAAGAAACTCATCCAAGGTGTAGTTCTTGAACTCGGTGCTGTTGTCACTTTATTGTCAAGATCTTTGCATTGTGTTGACGTTGAGTTTCATTTGCAAAGTCGATGACAGTTTGTTGAGTCTCACTCTTCCTCTTGAAGAAATATACCCAAGTGTATCTTGAATAATCATCCACAATCACCAAGCAATACTTCCTACCCCCAAGACTATCAAAGGATGGAGGCCCAAAGAGATCCAAGTGAAGGATCTCCAACGGTCTCTTTGAGTAGATGATTGTCGGGGGGGGGGGAGCCTTCCCATGTAGCTTTCCTTCGATACAAGCACTACAAGCACGATCTTTGGCAAAACTAGCATTTGTTAGTACACGGACATGGTCCCCCTTGAGAATACTTTGCAAAGATCTCATATTGACATGGGCTAAATGACGATGCCAAAGCCATCCCATGTCAACTTTATCCATTAGGCATGTCGCGGTCTTAATGGGTCGCTTCGAAAAGTTAATCACATAAAGACCATTCTCGACATGCCCAACAAAGGCTACTTTAAGAGTCTTGCTCCACAAGAGGGCCACAGTATCAATATCAAAGAAAGTGGCAAAGCCCATGATTGCAAGTTGACGAACAGAAAGTAAATTGTATGCAAGGGACTCAACAAGCATGACTTTCTCGATCGTGAGATCATGAGAAATGACCACCTTGCCAAGACCCAATACCTTAGAAGATGAGGCATCACCCCACTCGACATTGGTGGGCATATATGACACCTTGTGCATGTCCACCACCAAGTCCTTGCTTCCAGTCATATGATTTGTGGCTCCACTATCGAGCAACCATGACCCCCCACCAGAAGCAAACACATTGTTGGTGGCTTCGGCCATGAGGCACTTGGTGTTGATGTTCTCGTTGGGTGAATCGAAGAGGGACACCTATGGAGTTGTGGCAATGGCAACGGCGGCCATGGCCATCGCCTCACCATCTTCATCATTGTACTCTTATTGTGCCACCAACCCCTTGGGAGGAGTATTCTTGGTGAAGTTGTTCTTGTTGGGGAAGGACTTGGCTTTCTCTTTTCGGATAAGCTTGCCACCATTGTCTTCTTGCTTCTCGTAAGGGCACTCCACAACAAAGTGACCCACATTGCCACAATTATAGCATGTTCTCACATGTTCCTTTCCCTTGGTGCTGTTGGGTTTCGTAGTAATTTCAAAAAAATTCCTACGCACACGCAAGATCATGTGATGCATAGCAACGAGGGGAGAGTATTGTCTACGTACCCAACGCAGACCGACTGCGGAAGCGATGACACGACGTAGAGGAAGTAGTCGTACGTCTTCTCGATCCAACCGATCAAGCACCGAAACTACGGCACCTCCGAGTTCGAGCACACGTTCAGCTCGATGACGATCCCCGGACTCCGATCCAGCAAAGTGTCGGGGATGAGTTTCGTCAGCACGACGGCGTGGTGACGATCTTGATGAATTACAGCAGCAGGGCTTCGCCTAAACTCCGCTACAGTATTATCGAGGAATATGGTGGCAGGGGGCACCGCACACGGCTAAGGAATCGATCACGTGGATCAACTTGTGTCAACTTGTGTGTCTTTGGGGTGCCTCTACCTCAGTATATAAAGGAGCCAAGGGGGGAGGGGGCGCCGGCCAAGAGAGAGAGGCGCAGGAGGAGTCCTACTCCTACCGGGAGTAGGACTCCCCCCCCAATCCTATTCCAACTAGGATTCCCAAGGGGGAAAGAGGGAGAGGGGTGGCCGGCCACCTCTCCTAGTCCTAATAGGACTAGGGGAAGGGGGAGGCGCGCAGCCCCCTTGGGCTGCCCCTTTCTCCTTTCCACTAAGGCCCATGATGGCCCATATGGCTCCCGGGGGGTTCCGGTAACCTCCCGGTAACCCGGTAAAATCCCGATTTCACCCGGAACACTTCCGATGTCCAAACATAGGCTTCCAATATATCAATATTTATGTCTCAACCATTTCGAGACTCCTCGTCATGTCCGTGATCACATCCGGGACTCCGAACAACCTTCGGTACATCAAAATGCATAAAATCATAATATAACTGTCATCGTAACCTTAAGCGTGCGGACCCTACGGGTTCGAGAACAATGTAGACATGACCGAGACACGTCTCCGGTCAATAACCAATAGCGGGACCTGGATGCCCATATTGGCTCCTACATATTCTACGAAGATCTTTATCGGTCAGACCGCATAACAACATACGTTGTTCCCTTTGTCATCGGTATGTTACTTGCCCGAGATTCGATCGTCGGTATCCAATACCTAGTTCAATCTCGTTACTGGCAAGTCTCTTTACTCGTTCCGTAATACATCATCTCACAACTAACATATTAGTTGTAATGCTTGCAAGGCTTATGTGATGTGTATTACCGAGAGGGCCCAGAGATACCTCTCCGACAATCGGAGTGACAAATCCTAATCTCGAAATACGCCAACCCAACATCGACCATTGGAGACACCTGTAGTACTCCTTTATAACCACCCAGTTACGTTGTGACGTTTGGTAGTACCCAAAGTGTTCCTCCGGTAAACGGGAGTTGCATAATCTCATAGTCATAGGAACATGTATAAGTCATGAAGAAAGCAATAGCAACATACTAAACGATCGGGTGCTAAGCTAATGGAATGGGTCATGTCAATCAGATCATTCTACTAATGATGTGACCTCGTTAATCAAATAACAACTCATTGTTCATGGTTAGGAAACATAACCATCTTTGATTAACGAGCTAGTCAAGTAGAGGCATACTAGTGACACTTTGTTTGTCTATGTATTCACACATGTATTATGTTTCCGGTTAATACAATTCTAGCATGAATAATAAACATTTATCATGAAATAAGGAAATAAATAATAACTTTATTATTGTCTCTAGGGCATATTTCCTTCACCGGCCACCTCTCCTAGTCCTAATAGGACTAGGGGAAGGGGGGGCGCGCAGCCCATCTAGGGCAGCCCCTTCTCTTTTCCACTAAGGCCCACTATGGCCCAAATAGCTCCCGGGGGGTTCCGGTAACCCTCCCGGTATTCCGGTAAAATCCCGATTTCACCCGGAACACTTCCGATATCCAAATATAGGCTTCCAATATATCAATCTTTACGTCTCGACCATTTCGAGACTCCTCGTCATGTCCGTGATCACATCCGGGACTCCGAACAACCTTCGGTACATCAAAATGCATAAACTCATAATATAACTGTCATCGTAACCTTAAGCGTGCGGACCCTACGGGTTCGAGAACAATGTAGACATGACCGAGACACGTCTCTGGTCAATAACCAATAGCGGGACCTGGATGCCCATATTGGCTCCTACATATTCTACAAAGATCTTTATCGGTCAGACCGCATAACAACATACGTTGTTCCCTTTGTCATCGGTATGTTACTTGCCCGAGATTCGATCGTTGGTATCCAATACCTAGTTCAATCTCGTTACTGGCAAGTCTCTTTACTCGTTCTGTAATACATCATCTCACAACTAACATATTAGTTGTAATGCTTGCAAGGCTTATGTGATGTGTATTACCGAGAGGGCCCAGAGATACCTCTCCGACAATCGGAGTGACAAATCCTAATCTCGAAATACGCCAACCCAACATCGACCATTGGAGACACCTGTAGTACTCCTTTATAATCACCCAGTTACGTTGTGACGTTTGGTAGTACCCAAAGTGTTCCTCCGGTAAACGGGAGTTGCATAATCTCATAGTCATAGGAACATGTATAAGTCATGAAGAAAGCAATAGCAACATACTAAACGATCGGGTGCTAAGCTAATGGAATGGGTCATGTCAATCAGATCATTCTACTAATGATGTGACCTCGTTAATCAAATAACAACTCATTTGTTCATGGTTAGGAAACATAACCATCTTTGATTAACGAGCTAGTCAAGTAGAGGCATACTAGTGACACTTTGTTTGTCTATGTATTCACACATGTATTATGTTTCCGGTAAATACAATTCTAGCATGAATAATAAACATTTATCATGATTATAAGGAAATAAATAATAACTTTATTATTGCCTCTAGGGCATATTTCCTTCAGTCTCCCACTTGCACTAGAGTCAATAATCTAGATTACACTGTAATGATTCTAACACCCATGGAGCTTTGGTGCTGATCATGTTTTGCTCGTGGAAGAGGCTTAGTCAACGGGTCTGCAACATTCAGATCCGTATGTATCTTGCAAATCTCTATGTCTCCCACCTGGACTAGATCCCGGATGGATTTGAAGCGTCTCTTGATGTGTTTGGTCTTTTTGTGAAATCTGGATTCTTTTGCCAAGGCAATTGCACCAGTATTGTCACAAAAGATTTTCATTGGACCCGATGCACTAGGTATGACACCTAGATCGGATATGAACTCCTTCATCCAGACTCCTTCATTTGCTGCTTCCGAAGCAGCTATGTATTCCGCTTCACATGTAGATCCCGCTACGACGCTTTGTTTAGAACTGCACCAACTGACAGCTCCACCGTTTAATGTAAACACGTATCCGGTTTGCGATTTAGAATCGTCCGGATCAGTGTCAAAGCTTGCATCAACGTAACCTTTTACGATGAGCTCTTTGTCACCTCCATATACGAGAAACATATCCTTAGTCCTTTTCAGGTATTTTAGGATGTTCTTGACCGCTGTCCAGTGATCCACTCCTGGATTACTTTGGTACCTCCCTGCTAAACTTATAGCAAGGCACACATCAGGTCTGGTACACAGCATTGCATACATGATAGAGCCTATGGCTGATGCATAGGGAACATCTTTCATATTCTCTCTATCTTCTGCAGTGGTCGGACATTGAGTCTTACTCAATTTCACACCTTGTAATACAGGCAAGAATCCTTTCTTTGCTTGATCCATTTTGAATTTCTTCAAAATCTTGTCAAGGTATGTGCTTTGTGAAAGTCCAATTAAGCGTCTTGATCTATCTTTATAGATCTTAATGCCTAATATGTAAGCAGCTTCACCGAGGTCTTTCATTGAAAAACTTTTATTCAAGTATCCCTTTATGCTATCCAGAAATTCTATATCATTTCCAATCAGTACCACATATAATATCAGAAATGCTACAGAGCTCCCACTCACTTTCTTGTAAATACAGGCTTCTCCGAAAGTCTGTATAAAACCAAATGCTTTGATCACACTATCAAAACGTTTATTCCAACTCCGAGAGGCTTGCACCAGTCCATAAATGGATCGCTGGAGCTTGCACACTTTGTTAGCTCCCTTTGGATCGACAAAACCTTATGGTTGCATCATATACAACTCTTCTTCCAGAAATCCATTCAGGAATGCAGTTTTGACATCCATTTGCCAAATTTCATAATCATAAAATGCGGCAATTGCTAACATGATTCGGACGGACTTAAGCATCGCTACGGGTGAGAAGGTCTCATCGTAGTCAATCCCTTGAACTTGCCGAAAACCTTTTGCGACAAGTCGAGCTTTGTAGACAGTAACATTACCATTAGCGTCAGTCTTCTTCTTAAAGATCCATTTATTCTCAATCGCTTGCCGATCATCGGGCAAGTCAACCAAAGTCCATACTTTGTTCTCATACATGGATCCCATCTCAGATTTCATGGCTTCAAGCCACTTTGAGGAATCTGGGCTCACCATCGCTTCTTCATAGTTTGTAGGTTCATCATGATCTAGTAGCATGACCTCCAGAACAGGATTACCGTACCACTCTGGTGCGGATCTTACTCTGGTTGATCTACGAGGTTCAGCAGTATCTTGATCTGAAGTTTCATGATCATTATCATTGGCTTCCTCACTAACTGGTGTAGGTGTCACTGAAACAGTTTTCTGTGATGAACTACTTTCCAGTAAGGGAGCGGGTACAGTTACCTCGTCAAGTTCTACTTTCCTCCCACTCACTTCTTTCGAGAGAAACTCCTTCTCTAGAAATGATCCATTCTTAGCAACGAATGTCTTGCCTTCGGATCTGTGATAGAAGGTGTGCCCAACAGTTTCCTTTGGGTATCCTATGAAGACACATTTCTCCGATTTGGGTTCGAGCTTATCAGGTTGAAGCTTTTTCACATAAGCATCGCAGCCCCAAACTTTAAGAAACGACAACTTTGGTTTCTTGCCAAACCACAGTTCATAAGGCGTCGTCTCAACGGATTTTGATGGTGCCCTATTTAACGTGAATGCGGCCGTCTCTAAAGCATATCCCCAAAAAGATAGCGGTAAATCAGTAAGAGACATCATAGATCGCACCATATCTAGTAAAGTACGATTACGACGTTCGGACACACCATTACGCTGTGGTGTTCCGGGTGGCGTGAGTTGCGAAACTATTCCACAGTTTTTGAAATGTACACCAAACTCGTAACTCAAATATTCTCCTCCACGATCAGATCGTAGAAACTTTATTTTCTTGTTATGATGATTTTCAACTTCACTCTGAAATTCTTTGAACTTTTCAAATGTTTCAGACTTATGTTTCATTAAGTAGATATACCCATATCTGCTTAAATCATCTGTGAAGGTGAGAAAATAACGATATCCGCCACGAGCCTCAATATTCATCGGGCCACATACATCGGTATGTATGATTTCCAACAAATCTGTTGCTCTCTCCATAGTACCGGAGAACGGTGTTTTAATCATCTTGCCCATGAGGCACGGTTCGCAAGTACCAAGTGATTCGTAATCAAGTGGTTCCAAAAGTCCATCAGCATGGAGTTTCTTCATGCGCTTTATACCGATATGACCTAAACGACAGTGCCACAAATAAGTTGCACTTTCATTATCAACTCTGCATCTTTTGGTAACATTATGAATATGTGTATTACTACTATCGAGATTCAATAAGAATAGACCACTCTTCAAGGGTGCATGACCATAAAAGATATTACTCATATAAATAGAACAACCATTATTCTCTGATTTAAATGAATAACCGTCTCGCATTAAACAAGATCCAGATATAATGTTCATGCTCAACGCTGGCACCAAATAACAATTATTTAGGTCTAATATTAATCCCGAAGGTAGATGTAGAGGTAGCGTGCCAACTGCGATTACATCGACTTTGGAACCGTTTCCCACGCGCATCGTCACCTCGTCCTTTGCCAGTGCCCGCTTATTCCGTAGTCCCTGTTTCGAGTTGCAAATATTAGCAACAAAACCAGTATCAAATACCCAGGTGCTACTGCGAGCTCTAGTAAGGTACACATCAATAACATGTATATCACATATACCTTTGTTCACCTTGCCATCCTTCTTATCCGCCAAATACTTGGGGCAGTTCCGCTTCCAGTGACCAGTCTGCTTGCAGTAGAAGCACTCAGTTTCAGCTTAGGTCCAGACTTGGGTTTCTTCTCTTTAGCAGCAACTTGCTTGCCGTTCTTCTTGAAGTTCCCCTTTTTCTTCCCTTTGCCCTTTTTCTTGAAACTAGTGGTCTTGTTAACCATCAACACTTGATGCTCCTTCTTGATTTCTACCTCCGCAGCTTTCAGCATTGCGAAGAGCTCGGGAATAGTCTTGTTCATCCCTTGCATATTATAGTTCATCACGAAGCTCTTGTAGCTTGGTGGCAGTGATTGGAGAATTCTGTCAATAACGCAATCATCCGGAAGATTAACTCCCAATTGAATTAAGTGATTATTATACCCAGACATTTTGAGTATATGCTCACTGACAGAACTGTTCTCCTCCATCTTGCAGCTATAGAACTTATTGGAGACTTCATATCTCTCAATTCGGGCATTTGCTTGAAATATTAACTTCAACTCCTGGAACATCTCATATGCTCCATGACGTTCAAAACGTCGTTGAAGTCCCGATTCTAAGCCGTAAAGCATGGCACACTGAACTATCGAGTAGTCATCAGCTTTGCTCTGCCAGACGTTCATAACATCTGGTGTTGCTCCAGCAGCAGGCCTGGCACCCAGCGGTGCTTCCAGGACGTAATTTTTCTGTGCAGCAATGAGGATAATCCTCAAGTTACGGACCCAGTCCGTGTAATTGCTACCATCATCTTTCAACTTTGCTTTCTCAAGGAACGCATTAAAATTCAACGGAACAACAGCACGAGCCATCTATCTACATTCAACATAAACAAGCAAGATACTATCAGGTACTAAGTTCATGATAAATTTAAGTTCAATTAATCATATTATTTAAGAACTCCCACTTAGATAGACATCCCTCTAATCCTCTAAGTGATTACGTGATCCAAATCAACTAAACCATGACCGATCATCACGTGAGATGGAGTAGTTTTCAATGGTGAACATCGTTATGTTGATCATATCTACTATATGATTCACGCTCGACCTTTCGGTCTCCGTGTTCCGAGGCCATATCTGCATATGCTAGGCTCGTCAAGTTTAACCTGAGTATTCTGCGTGTGCAAAACTGGCTTGCACCCGTTGTAGATGGACGTAGAGCTTATCACACCCGATCATCACGTGGTGTCTGGGCACGACGAACTTTGGCAACGGTGCATACTCAGGGAGAACACTTCTTGATAATTTAGTGAGAGATCATCTTATAATGCTACCGTCAATCAAAGCAAGATAAGATGCATAAAAAGATAAACATCACATGCAATCAATATAAGTGATATGATATGGTCATCATCATCTTGTGCTTGTGATCTCCATCTCCGAAGCATCGTCATGATCACCATCGTCACCGGCGCGACACCTTGATCTCCATCGTAGCATCGTTGTCGTCTCGCCAATCTTATGCTTCCATGACTATCACTACCGTTTAGTAATAAAGTAAAGCATTACATCGCGATTGCATTGCATACAATAAAGCGACAACCATATGGCTCCTGCCAGTTGCCGATAACTCGGTTACAAAACATGATCATCTCATACAATAAAATTCAGCATCATGCTTTGACCATATCACATCACAACATGCCCTGCAAAAACAAGTTAGACGTCCTCTACTTTGTTGTTGCTTGTTTTACGTGGCTGCTACGGGCTTAAGTAAGAACCAATCTCACCTACGCATCAAAACCACAACGATAGTTTGTCAAATAGACTCCGTTTTAACCTTCGCAAGGACCGGGCGTAGCCATACTTGGTTCAACTAAAGTTGGAGAGACAGTCGCCCGCAAGCCATCTCTGTGCAAAGCACGTCGAGGGAACCGGTCTCGCGTAAGCGTACGCGTAAGGTTGGTCTAGGTCGTCTCGTCCAACAATACCGCCGAACCAAAATATGACATGCTGGTAGGCAGTATGACTTGTATCGTCCACAACTCACTTGTGTTCTACTCGTGCATATAACATCAACATCAATAACCTAGGCTCGGATGCCACTGTTGGGTTTCGTAGTAATTTCAAAAAAATTCCTACGCACACGCAAGATCATGTGATGCATAGCAACGAGGGGAGAGTATTGTCTACGTACCCAACGCAAACCGACTGCGGAAGCGATGACACGACGTAGAGGAAGTAGTCGTACGTCTTCTTGATCCAACCGATCAAGCACCGAAACTACGGCACCTCCGAGTTCGAGCACACGTTCAGCTCGATGACGATCTCCGGACTCCGATCCAGCAAAGTGTCGGGGATGAGTTTCGTCAGCACGACGGCGTGGTGACGATCTTGATGAATTACAGCAGCAGGGCTTCGCCTAAACTCCGCTACAGTATTATCGAGGAATATGGTGGCAGGGGGCACCGCACACGGCTAAGGAATCGATCACGTGGATCAACTTGTGTCAACTTGTGTGTCTTTGGGGTGCCTCTACCTCAGTATATAAAGGAGCCAAGGGGGGAGGGGGCGCCGGCCAAGAGAGAGAGGCGCAGGAGGAGTCCTACTCCTACCGGGAGTAGGACTCCCCCCCCCAATCCTATTCCAACTAGGATTCCCAAGGGGGAAAGAGGGAGAGGGGTGGCCGGCCACCTCTCCTAGTCCTAATAGGACTAGGGGAAGGGGGAGGCGCGCAGCCCCCTTGGGCTGCCCCTTTCTCCTTTCCACTAAGGCCCATGATGGCCCATATGGCTCCCGGGGGGTTCCGGTAACCTCCCGGTAACCCGGTAAAATCCCGATTTCACCCGGAACACTTCCGATGTCCAAACATAGGCTTCCAATATATCAATCTTTATGTCTCGACCATTTCGAGACTCCTCATCATGTCCGTGATCACATCCGGGACTCCGAACAACCTTCGGTACATCAAAATGCATAAACTCATAATATAACTGTCATCGTAACCTTAAGCGTGCGGACCCTACGGGTTCGAGAACAATGTAGACATGACCGAGACACGTCTCCGGTCAATAACCAATAGCGGGACCTGGATGCCCATATTGGCTCCTACATATTCTACAAAGATCTTTATCGGTCAGACCGCATAACAACATACGTTGTTCCCTTTGTCATCGGTATGTTACTTGCCCGAGATTCGATCGTCGGTATCCAATACCTAGTTCAATCTCGTTACTGGCAAGTCTCTTTACTCGTTCCGTAATACATCATCTCACAACTAACATACTAGTTGTAATGCTTGCAAGGCTTATGTGATGTGTATTACCGAGAGGGCCCAGAGATACCTCTCCGACAATCGGAGTGACAAATCCTAATCTCGAAATACGCCAACCCAACATCGACCATTGGAGACACCTGTAGTACTCCTTTATAATCACCCAGTTACGTTGTGACGTTTGGTAGTACCCAAAGTGTTCCTCCGGTAAACGGGAGTTGCATAATCTCATAGTCATAGGAACATGTATAAGTCATGAAGAAAGCAATAGCAACATACTAAACGATCGGGTGCTAAGCTAATGGAATGGGTCATGTCAATCAGATCATTCTACTAATGATGTGACCTCGTTAATCAAATAACAACTCATTTGTTCATGGTTAGGAAACATAACCATCTTTGATTAACGAGCTAGTCAAGTAGAGGCATACTAGTGACACTTTGTTTGTCTATGTATTCACACATGTATTATGTTTCCAGTAAATACAATTCTAGCATGAATAATAAACATTTATCATGATTATAAGGAAATAAATAATAACTTTATTATTGCCTCTAGGGCATATTTCCTTCAGGTGCCACTTGAGTTGTTCTTGTTGAAGTTGGGCCTTCAGTTCTTCTTGCTCCAAAATTGCCTTGAAGCGAGAGCCATGTGCTCATGATAATCATTGTATCTTAGGGGTTACTCTCCTATTCTTCATCTTAATCCTATTCTTCCACACTAGCCTTGGCCTTCAAAGCAAGGTTAAGTTTCTTCACCCATTGGGAGCGCATCACCGCATTGTCGGTGGTCTTGTCCAAGATTCTCATAGCAACAAACTCATCCAACACTTCACTTGAGGACAAGGTATGAAAGTCCGGCCTTTGATGGATGACGGATGACATGGCCTTGTGGTAGGGCATCATGGCCTTGAGAAACTTGCACTTGATCCAATTGTTATCCGAATCCTTGCTCCCATGATCTCGGAGTGAGACCGCGAGAGAGGTTAATCTCCAGTAGAGCTCACGAGGTTCTTCATCTTTATTCATCGCAAACTCATCGGCTTCATCTTGCACCACTTCATAGTTGGAGCGTTGAATGCTTGCGCTTCCCTTGTAAATGGAAACCACATTTTGCCATGCTTCCTTGTCCACGGTGAAAGGTCGGAGATGTGCAATATCTTTGGGTGGAATTGCATCTTTAATAATGAAGAGAGAGGACTCGTTGAATTGATGATCCGCAGCTTCTTGAGGGGTGAGGTTGCTTGGGTGATGCGGGTAGAAACCTTGCTCAATAATTCTCCAAAGATTAGTAGAACTATGATTTAGATGACGTTTAAAATGGTAGACCTAAGAAGCAAAATCCTCATTTTTCACAAACTTAGGAGGAGGACCAACATGATTCAAATGAGTGGAGGGAACCGGTCCTCCATAAGTAAGAGGTGGTTCAACATGGGTAAAGATGTCATTTCTAGTTCTACCACTAGGCAAAGGAATTTTATCACTAGAAGCTTCCCCCATTATTGGAGTTAGCATCCGTCACCTTGGTAGCGGGATCGACCACTTCCAACGGTGCGGTGGATAACTTAAGACCATCAAGAAACTCCTTGAACATGCCTTTGACCTCGGTCGTCATGGAGGTTTTCAATGTGTCCAAAGCCACATTGAATTCCTCAAGTGAGACCGAGGGTCCCCCATCGGCCGTAGACGAGGATGGATTCACACCGGGGTGCTCCCCCTCACTGTCTACGGTGTCAACCATACTCTTCGGATGGTAAAGTCCTTAATAAAGAGACGAGGCTCTGATGCCAATTGAAAGGATCGATATAGTTGACTAGAGGGGGGTGAATAGGCAACTGACAATTTTTAGCTTTTCTTTATCAAATTAAACTTTGCATTAAAGTAGGTTGTCTAGATATGCAACTAGGTGAGCAACCTATATGATGCAACAACAACAAGCACACAAGAAAGCAAGGGATACAACACAATATAAGCTTGCACAAGTAAAGGAGAGAGATAACCTAGAGTGGAGTCGGTGGAGACGAGGATGTGTTACTGAAGTTCCTTCCCTTTGAGAGGAAGTATGTCTCCATTGGAACGGTGTGGAGGCACAATGCTCCCCAAGAAGCCACTAGGGCCACCATATTCTCCTCATGCCCTCACACAATGTGAGATACCGTGATTCCACTATTGGTGCCCTTGGAGGCGGAGACCGAACCTTTACAAACAAGGTTGGGGAAATCTCCACAACTTAATTGGAGGCTCCCAACGACATCATGAAGCTTCACCACAATGGAATATGGCTCCACGGTGACCTCAACCGTCTAGGGTGCTCAAACACCCAAGAGTAACAAGATCCGCAAGGGATTAGTGGGGGGATTCAAACTTCTCTTGATGGAAGTGTAGATCGTAGCCTTCTCAACCAATCCCTAGAGAATCAACAAGTTTGATTGGCTAGGGAGAGAGATCGGGTGAAAGTGGAGCTTGGAGCAAAAATGGAGCTTAGGGATGGAAGAGGTAGTCAACTTGGAGAAGAAGACCCCCCTTATATAGTGAGAGGAAAGATCCAACTGTTACCCACTTACTCAGCCCGTGACTTGCGGTACTACTGCACTAACTTGTGGCACTACCCCAAGGCCTTGCGGTACTACCGCTCGACGGTGCGGTGATACGTCCATTTTGCATCATGCTTTTATATCGATATTTATTGCATTATGGGCTGTTATTACACGTTATGTCACAATACTTATGCCTATTCTCTCTTATTTTACAAGGTTTACATGAAGAGGGAGAATGCCGGCAGCTGGAATTCTGGGCTGGAAAAGGAGCAAATAATATAGACCTACTCTCCACAACTCCAAAAGTCCTGAAACTCCACGAAAGTTATTTTTGGAACTAATAATAAATACTGAGCGGAAGAAATACCAGAGGGGGCCACCCACCATCCATGAGGGTGGGGGCCATGCCCTACCCCCTGGGCGCGCCCCCTGCCTCGTGGGCCCCCTGGCAGGCCTCCGGTGACCATCTTCTGCTATATGAAGTCTTTTACCCTGGAAAAAATCATAAGCAAGCTTTCGGGACGAAACACCGCCACCACGAGGCGGAACCTTGGCGGAACCAATCTAGGGCTCCGGCGGAGCTGTTCTGCCGGGGAAACATTTCTCCGGGAGGGGGGAATCATCACCATTGTCATCACCATCGATCCTCTCACCGGGAGAGGGTCAATCTCCATCAACATCTTCACCAGCACCATCTCCTCTCAAACCCTAGTTCATCTCTTGTATCCAATCTTTGTCCCAAAACCTCAGATTGGTACCTGTGTGCTGCTAGTAGTGTTGATTACTCCTTGTAGTTGATGCTAGTTGGTTTATTCGGTGGAAGATCATATGTTCAGATCCTTTATGCATATTAATACCCCTCTGATTATGAACATGAATATGATTTGTGAGTAGTTACGTTTGTTCCTGAGGACATGGGAGAAGTCTTGCTATAAGTAGTCATGTGAATTTGGTATTCGTTCGTTATTTTGATGAGATGTATGTTGTCTTTCCTCTAGTGGTTGATGACACACAAGTACAGGGGATCTATCGTAGTCCTTTCGATAAGTAAGAGTGTCGAACCCAACGAGGAGCAGAAGGAAATGATAAGCGGTTTTCAGTAAGGTTTTCTCTGCAAGCACTGAAATAGTAGGTGATATATAGTTTTGTGATAAGATAAATAGTAACGAGCAAAAAGTAAATAAAGTAAATAAAGTGCAGCAAGGTGTCCCAATCCTTTATCTAGCAAAGGATAAGCCTGGACAAATTCTAATAATGAAGAAGGAGCTCCCGAGGACACATTGGGAATTATCGTCAAGCTAGTTTTCATCACGTTCATAAGATTCGCGTTCGGTACTTTGATAATTTGATATGTGGGTGGACCGGTACTTGGGTACTGCCCTAACTTGGACAAGCATCCCACTTATGATTAACCCCTATTGCAAGCATCCGCAACTACAAAAAGGAGTATTAAGGTAAACCTAACCACAACATTAAACATATGGGTCCATATCAACCCCTAACGAAGCAACGCATAAACTAGGGTTTAAGCTTTTGTCACTCTAGTGATCCATCATCTACTTATTACTTCCCCATGCCTTCCTCTAGGCCCAAGTAATGGTGAAGTTTCATGTAGTCGACGTTCACATGACACCACTAGAGGAAAATACAACACACATCTCATTAAAATATCGAATGAATACAAAATTCACATGACTACTAATAGCAAGACTTCACCCATGTCCTCAGGAACAAACGTAACTACTCACAAAGCATATTCATGTTCATAATCAGAGGAGTAATAATATGCATAAAGGATCTGAACATATGATCTTCCACCAAGTAAACCAAATAGCATCAACTACAAGGAGTAATCAACACTACTAGCAACCCACAGGTACCAATTTGTGGTTTTGATACAAGATTGGATACAAGAGATGAAATAGGGTTTTGAGAGGAGATGGTGCTGGTGAAGATGTTGATGGAGATTGATCCCCTCCCGATGAGAGGATCGTTGGTGATGACGTTGGTGATGATTTCCCCCTTCCAAAGGGAAGTGTCCCCGGCAGAACAGCTCCGCCAGAGCCCTAGATTGATTCCGCCAAGGTTCCGCCTCGTGGCGGTGGAGTTTCGTCCCGTAAGCTTTCCCATGATTTTTTCCAGGGTAAAAGTGATGATATAGCAGAAGATGGATGCCGGAGGCCCGCTAGGGGGCCCAGGAGATAGGAGGCCACGCCCTACAGGGGGGGCTGTCTCCTGGACAGGGTGTGGGCCCCCTGGCCTATTTCTTTCGCTCATAAATTCTTATTAAATCCAAAAAGTTTTTTCGTAGAGTTTCAGGAGTTTTGGAGTTGTGCAGAATAGGTTTCCAACGTTTGCTCCTTTTCCAGCCAGAATTCCAGCTGTCGGCATTCCCCCTCTTCATGGTAAACCTTGTAAAATAAGAGAGAATAGCCATAAGTATTGAGATATAATGTGTAATAACAGCCCATAATGCAATAAATATTGATATACAAGCATGATGCAAAATGGACGTATCAACTCCCCCAAGCTTACACCTCGCTTGTCCTCAAGCGGAAGCCGAAATCGAAAAATATGTCCACATGTTTTAGAGATAGAGGTGTCGATAAAAATAAAATACGGACATGAGGGCATCATGATCATTCTAATAACAGCAACGTATATAGATTTTGTCATATGATTTCCTATGCTCAAGTAATAAGCAATTCACAATGTCAAGTATGGTTCAAAAACTTCATTGGGAACTAACAAACTATAATCTCAGTCATTGAAGCAATTGCAATTTATCGTAACATCAGAAAGATTCAATAATAGAGTTTTTCAACAAGCTCACATACTCAACTATCTCGTAGTCTCCCATAATTGTTAACACTCACGCAATACTTGTGGTTATAGAGTTTCAGCCGGACACTGAGAAAGATAGGGGCTTCTTGTGTTGCCTCCCAATGTATTCACCTTTAGGTGATGTCAACAATAATAGCCTATGCCAACTTACATCCAATTGGATATATATATCATGATCTTTCAAACACGAAGAGCTTGCCAAAGGATAAAAATAAAAAGGAAAAGGTGAGGATCACCTTGACTCAGGCATAAAGTAAAAACATGAAATAAAAGATAGTCCCTTCGCAGAGGGAAGCAGAGGTTGTCATGCGCTTTTAGGGTTGGATACGAAAAATCTTAATGCAAAAGAATGTCACTTTATATTGCCCCTTGTATGTGGACCTTTATTATGCCATCCGTCGCTTTTATTACTTCCACAACAAGTTCGTACAAAGCTTATTTTCTCTGCAGTAATAAATCATGCATATTTAGAGAGCAATTTTTATTGCTTGCATCGATGACAACTTACTTGAAGGATCTTACTCAATCCATAGGTAGGTATGGTGGACTCTCATGGCAAAACTGGGTTTAAGGATATTTGGAAGCACAAGTAGTATTTCTACTTGGTGCAAGGAATTTGGCTAGCATGAGGGGGAAAGTCAAGCTCAGCATGTTTGGGAGGTCAATGACAATATACTTTAACTGAGATGTCCGAAAACATAAACCATTACATTGTCTTCCTTCTCCAACATAAACTCTTTTAGCATGTCATACTTAATGAGTGCTTCACAATCATAAAAGATGTCCAAGATAATATATTTATATGTGGACCCCTTTTCCCTTATCACTTCCTATTAATTGCAACGATGACCAAGGCTACGTTCATCAACTCTCAACAATTTTTATGCCTCATACTTTCTACGTGTGAAGTTATCACTATCCATAAGATCAATATGAACTCTTTTGTTCTTTCTACTTTCTCAAGATCATAGCAACAAGGCAAAGCCCTTGACTCAACACTAATCTTTATTGTAGATAGCACACAGACTCGATTACATAAAGAGATCACAATGCAAAACTCGAAACTACTTGATATCAAAAACTTCAAACTACTAGATCAAGATACTACTGAAAGAATCGAACTAAATAAAGCGGTAAAAATAGGAGTGTGATGGTGATACGATACCGGGGCACCTCCCCCAAGCTTGGCAGTCTCCAAGGGGAGTGCCCATACCCATGTGATTATTTCTTCGGAGATGATGGATGTGGTGATGATGTAGGCTTCTCGTCCGTCTTCCAAGGCATAGGCTCTCCATCATAAAAGGATGATCGAGTCTCCGGGATCCTTAAATCTGCAGCCAAACTCATTCGCTTGAATCTATATTCATACTCACAGTTCTGGTTTTGCAGGTCATAAATCTGGGCTTGGAGGTGCTCGATTTTCTCTTGAAGCTTGAAGATGGTCTCCCCAATGACTCTGCCATCCAGCTTGTGGTTGTTGGTGAACTCCGTGATCATCATCTGGTTGGCGTTGAGTCCACGCTCCACCATCCCTTGACACTTGAAAACTTCTTGCTCCATGGCTTCGAGCTTTTTCTCCATGCTCCCGGTACGCCTTGGTCCCTCCACATCGCGGATGTGCAGCACCCCCTCACGCATCTCAATGGTTTGAGGGTGATGCAGCACCTCCGCGAGATAGGGGTTGATAACCCTCTCGAAAAACTTGTCCTTGGGAGCGCTTGGAGACGACAAGATGCTCTAGATCTGAAACAGAAATAGCTCGAAATGAAAACAGGGGATATTTGCGTGATACGGTGGTCAAAACCTTCGGGAGTATATATAATGAATTTTTACCGACCAAAATACATAACATGCAAGAAAACGGAGTCCGGGAGGCACACGAGGTGCCCACGAGACAGGGGGCGCGCCCTACAGGGGGGGTGCGGCCTCCTCTCTCGTGGGAGCCTCGTGTCCCTTTCGGACTACTTCTTTCTTCCTAAAATTCTTAAATAATCCAAAACTGATAAAAATTGCCATTGGCGTTGTTTTGGAGTCGGTTTACTTACCGTACCACGTAACTATGCCTTTTCGGAGTCTGGAACATTCTGGAAAGTGTCTCTTATGTCTTCCTCAGGGGTTATGGTTTCAATAATATTAGTTTCAACATTGATAGGATTACCTGAAATATAATGTTTAATTCTTTGACCGTTTACCACCCTCGGATTTATGCCTTCGAAGTTGTTGATTTTTATAGCACCAGAACGATAGACCTCCTCGATAATGTAGGGACCTTCCCATTTTGAGAGAAGTTTTCCTGCAAAAAACCTTAAATGATAGTTGAATAATAACACATAATCTCCTACGTTAAACTCACGCTTTTGTATCCTCTTATCATGCCAGTGTTTGACTTTTTCTTTGAAAAGCTTGGCATTCTCATATGCTTGGGTTCTCCATTCATCAAATGAGCTAATATCAAACAACCTCTTCTCACCGCAAGTTTGAAGTCATAATTGAGCTCCTTAATAGCCCAATATGCTTTATGTTCAAGTTCAAGAGGTAAATGACATGCTTTTCCATAAACCATCTTATATGGAGACATACCCATAGGATTTTTGTATGCAGTTCTATAGGCCCATAATGCATCATCAAGTTTTTTGGACCAATTCTTTCTAGATCTATTCACAATCTTTTGCAAAATTAATTTGAGCTCTCTATTACTCAACTCTACTTGACCACTAGACTGCGGGTGATAAGGAGATGCGATTCTATGATTGACATCATACTTAGTGAGCATCTTACAGAAAGCACCATGAATAAAGTGTGAACCACCATCAGTCATAAGATATCTAGGGACTCCAAACATCGGAAAAATAACTTCTTTAAGCATTTTAATAGAAGTGTTATGATCAGCACTACTAGTTGGCATAGCTTCTACCCACTTAGTAACGTAATCAACAACAACTAAAATATGTGTATAACCATTGGAGGCAGGAAAAGGTCCCATATAATGAAAGCCCCAAACATCAAACAGTTCAATGACAAGAGAATAATTCATAGGCATTTCTTGACGTCTACTAATGTTACCTATTCTTTGTCATCACAAGATAAGACAAACTTACGAGCATCTTTGAAGAGAGTAGGCCAATAAAAACCAGATTGTAGTACCTTGTGTGCAGTTCTATCTCCAGCGTGGTGCCCTCCATAGGATTCAGAGTGACACTTGCATAGGATTTGTTCCTGTTCATGCTCAGGCACACAACGTCTAATAATACCATCTACTCCTTCCTTATAAAGGTGTGGATCATCCCAGAAGTAATGTCTTAAATCATAAAAGAACTTTTTCTTTTGCTGGTATGTGAAACTAGGCGGTATATATTTAGCAAAAATGTAATTAGCATAATCAGCATACCAATGAGCAGTACGAGAAGCATTGACAACCGCTAATTATTCATCAGGAAAGCTATCATTAATAGGCAGTGGGTCATCAAGAACATTCTCTAACCTAGACAAGTTGTCTGCAACGGGGTTCTCAGCTCCCTTTCTATCAATAATATGCAAATCAAATTCTTGGAGAAAGAGAACCCATCTAATGTGTCTAGGCTTAGCATCTTTCTTTTCCATAAGATATTTAATAGCAGCATGATCAGTGTGAATAGTAACATTGGAATCAACAATATAAGGCCTAAACTTATCACATGTAAACACAACTGCTAAGAACTCTTTTTCAGTAGTAGCATAATTCCTCTGGGCAGTATCAAGAGTCTTACTAGCATACTGGATAACATTCACATTCTTATCGACTCTTTGCCCTAAAACAACACCTACAGCATAATCACTAGCATCGCACATAATTTCAAAAGGTAAGTTCCAATCAGGTGGCTGAACAATAGGTGGAGTGATCAAAGCTTTCTTAAGTGTTTCAAATGCTTCTACACAATCATCATCAAAGACAAAAGGGATATCTTTTTGCAATAAATTAGTCAGAGGCCTAGAGATTCTAGGAAAGTCCTTAATGAACCTCCTATAAAAACCGGCGTGACCAAGGAAACTTCTTATACCTTTTATGTCCTTGGGACATGGCATCTTTTCAATAGCATCAACTTTGGCTTTATCAACTTCAATACCTGTCTCGGAGATCTTGTGCCCCAAGACAATGCCTTCATTAACCATAAAGTGACACTTTTCCCAATTCAGGACGAGACTAGTGTATTTGCATCTCTGCAAAACTCGATCAAGGTTGCTCAAACAATCATCAAAAGAGGATCCATAGACAGAGAAGTTATCCATGAATACCTCACAAATCTTTTCACAAAAATCAGAGAATATAGCCATCATGCATCTTTGAAAGGTAGCGGGTGCATTACATAAACCTAAAGGCATACGTCCATAAGCAAAAGTACCAAAAGGGCAAGTAAAGGTAGTTTTAGATTGATCCTTTGCTGACACAGGTATTTGAGAGAAACCAGAATAACCATCTAGAAAGCAAAAAATGTGTGTGTTTGGAAAGCCTTTCTAGCATTTGATCAATAAAAGGTAAAGGGTAATGATCTTTCTTAGTAGCTTTATTTAACTTACAGAAATCAATTACCATCCTATAACCTGTAATAATTCTTTGCGGGATCAATTCATCTTTATCATTACGAACAACGGTAATACCTCCCTTTTTAGGGACACAATGGACAGGGCTTACCCATTCACTATCAGCAACGGGATAAATAATACCTGCCTCAAGGAGCTTTAGAATCTCCTTTCTTACCACTTCCTTCATTTTGGGATTTAATCATCTTTGAGGATCTCTAACTGGTTTGGCATCTTTCTCCACTGAAATTTTGTGTTGACATAATGTGGGACTAATGCCCTTAAGATCATCCAGAGTATATCCAATAGCGGCTCGGTGCTTCTTCAGAGTTTTCAATAATCTTTCTTCTTATTTCTCTGAAAGGTTAGCACTAATAATAACATGATATATTTCTTTTTCATCAAGATAAGCATACTTAAGATTATCAGGTAATGGTTTGAGTTCAAAAACGGGATCACCCTTGGGTGGAGGGGGATCCCCAAGAATTTCAACGGGAAGGTTATGTTTCAGTATAGGTTCCTGTTTAAGGAACACTTCATCTATTTCTTCCCTTTCCTTCATAAACATATCGTTTTCATGGTCTAGCAAATATTGTTCTAACGGATCAGTTGGAGGAACAGCAATGGAAGCAAGACCGATAATTTCATCCTTACTAGATGGTTCCCTTTCACGAGGTTGTCTACTAAACTTGGCAAAATTAAACTCATGAGACATACCATCTATGCCAACAGTGACAATATTCCTTTCACAATTAATCTTAGCACTAACCGTATTCAAGAAGGGTCTACCAAAAATAATGGGACAAAAATCATCTTGTGGGGAGGCAAGAACAAGAAAATCAGCAGGGTATTTAACCTTCCCGCACAAAACTTCAACATCTCTAACAATCCCAATAGGTTTAATGGTATCCCTATTAGCAAGCTTAATAGTAACATCAATGTCTTCTAATTCAACAGGTGCAATATCGTGAATAATTTCTTTATAAAGATCATAAGGTATTGCACTAGCACTAGCACCCATATCACATAAGCCATGATAACAATGATCTCCTATTTTAATAGAAATAACAGGCGTGCCTATAACAGGTCTACGTGTCTTAGTATTAGGTCTAGCAATATTAGCAGTCTCACCCAAGAAAGAAATAACATGCCCATCTAAATCCTCGTCCAAGAGATCTTTAACCATAGCAATACTAGGTTCAACATTAATTTGTTCAGGAGGTGTATAGGTCCTGGTATTACTCTTACGAACAACAGTCGAAACTTTAGCGTGATCTTTTATTCTAACAGGAAAATGAGGTTTTTCAACATAAGCAGTAGGAACAATGGGATCACTATATGTAATAATCTTTTCTTCGACTGTAATAGGTGCACCTACTTTCACTTCAACAGGAGGATTATATTTAAACCACTTCTCTTTAGGGAGATCAACGTGAGTAGAAAAAGTTTCACAAAAAGTAGCTACTATCTCAGACTCAAGTCCATACTTAGAGCTAAATCCACGGAAAGCATCGGTATCCATAAAAGATTTAACACAATCGAACTTAGGTGTCATACCTGACTCCTTACCATCGTCGGAACCCCAATCTTCAGAGTTGCGTTTAATTCTTTCCAATAAGTCCCATTTGAAATCAATAGTCTTCAGCATATAAGAACAAGCACAGGAAGTATCGAGCAGGTTGCAATTATCAAGAGAAAGCCGAGCATAAAAATTCTGAATAATCATTTCCCGATAGAGCTCATGATTGGGGCATGAATACAACATTGATTTAAGCCTCCCCCAAGCTTGAGCGATGCTTTCTCCTTCGTGAGGCCAGAAATTATATATGTAATTACGATCATGATGAACAAGATGCATAGGATAGAACTTCTGGTGAAATTCCAACTTCAATCGCTTATAATTCCAAGATCTCGTATCATCACATAGCCTATACCATGTCATTGCATCTCCCTTCAAAGATAAAGGGAAGACCTTCCTTTTGACAACATCATCGGGAATAACTAAAAGCTTAAATAATCCACAAACTTCATCCACAAAGATAAGGTGTAAATCGGGATGCAATGTTCCGTCTCCTGCAAAAGGATTAGCTAGCAGTTTTTCTATCATACCCGAAGGAATCTCAAAGTGAATATTTTCAAAAAGTTCAGTAGGTTGAGGAGCATCTCTTTGCTCTTCTGGTTGGGGTGAAGATACCCCCAAACAATCCCCTCAGAGGATTAGTTTCCATAGTGACAAGTAACAGAAAATTTCAGCACACTATATAAATGTTTCCTTACCAAGTTCCACTCACCAAAAGCGCTACGCTCCCCGGCAACAGCGCCAGAAAAGAGTCTTGATGACCCACAAGTATAGGGGATCTATCTTGGTCCTTTCAATAAGTAAGAGTGTCGAACCCAACGAGGAACAGAAGGAAATGATAAGCGGTTTTCAGTAAGGTTTTCTCTGCAAGCACTGAAATAGTAGGTGATAGATAGTTTTGTGATAAGATAAATAGTAACAAGCAAAAAGTAAATAGAGTAAATAAAGTGCAGCAAGGTGGACCAATCCTTTATGTAGCAAAGGATAAGCCTGGACAAATTCTAATAATGAAGAAGGAGCTCCCGAGGACACATTGGGAATTATCGTCAAGCTAGTTTTCATCACGTTCATAAGATTCGCGTTCGATACTTTAATAATTTGATATGTGGGTGGACTGGTACTTGGCTACTGCCCTAACTTGGACAAGCATCCCACTTATGATTAACCCCTATTGCAAGCATCCGCAACTACAAAAAGGAGTATTAAGGTAAACCTAACCACAACATTAAACATATGGGTCCATATCAACCCCTAACGAAGCAACGCATAAACTAGGGCTTAAGCTTCTGTCACTCTAGCAATCCATCATCTACTTATTACTTCCCCATGCCTTCCTCTAGGCCCAAGTAATGGTGAAGTTTCATGTAGTCGACGTTCACATGACACCACTAGAGGAAAAGACAACACACATCTCATCAAAATATTGAACGAATACCAAATTCACATGACTACTAATAGCAAGACTTCACCCATGTCCTCAGGAACAAACGTAACTACTCACAAAGCATATTCATGTTCATAATCAGAGGAGTAATAATATGCATAAAGGATCTGAACATATGATCTTCCACCAGGTAAACCAAATAGCATCAACTACAAGGAGTAATCAACACTACTAGCAACCCATGGGTACCAATTTGTGGTTTTGATACAAGATTGGATACAAGAGATGAACTAGGGTTTTGAGAGGAGATGGTGCTGGTGAAGATGTTGATGGAGATTGACCCCCTCCCGATGAGAGGGTCGTTGGTGATGACATTGGTGATGATTTCCCCCTCCCGGAGGGAAGTGTCCCCGGCTGAACAGCTCCGCCAGAGCCCTAGATTGATTCCGCCAAGGTTCCGCCTCGTGGCGGCGGAGTTTCGTCCCGTAAGCTTGCCCACGATTTTTTCCAGCGTAAAAGTGATGATATAGCAGAAGATGGACGCTGGAGGCCCACCAGGGGGCCCAGGAGATAGGAGGTCGTGCCCTACAGGGGGGCGTGCCCTACAGGGGGGGTGCCCCCTGTCTCCTGGACAGGGGTTAATCATAATTGGGATGCTTGTCCAAGTAAGGGCAGTACCCAAGCACCGGTCCACCCACATATCAAATTATCAAAGTAACGAACGCGAATCAGATGAGCGTGATGAAAACTAGCTTGACGATAACTCCCATGTGTCCTCGGGAGCACTTTTCTCCATATAAGAACTTGTCCAGGCTTGTCCTTTTCTACATAAAGGATTGGTCCACCTTGCTGCACTTTATTTACTTTTGTTACTTGTTACCCGTTACGAATTACCTTATCACAAAACTATCTGTTACCGATAATTTCAGTGCTTGCAGAGAATACCTTACTGAAAACCGCTTGTCATTTACTTCTGCTCCTCGTTGGGTTCGACACCCTTACTTATCGAAAGGACTATGATAGATCCCCTACAACACAATAGCACTCGGAGTCCTTCATTTTGCAAAGACACGGATAAACGGTCGGTGCTCCAAAGAAGCAAAGGAAAGATGGTGCAAAGGAACAGACGTGTACGTGTTGATTCCACCCTAACCTTTTCGACGCGGACCCCTCTTAATAGTACGGCTTTCCTATGACTCAAATCCATCGAAAAGAAACGTAGAGAAACACCATCTTCACTAGGCTCCGAGGGGAAACGAATCGTCTTGTGCCTAGACATGAGATATCTGAAATGCTCAATGCACACGATTAGTCCTCAATTGTATTGTCATCAATCACCAAAACCACATAGAGAGAAATATGCCCTTACACATTGCATCCTTGTATCATCTTTCTTGGTTCGTTTTTCTCTGTGTGAGTTTTAGAGCTTATGGTCATCTTCATGACAAGCTTGAGTTCATCGAAAATGGAGTTCGCATGCATCTTCTATAATGTTTTTGACGTTGGTGTTTTTGTCGGTTCTTCATTCATAGAGGTTTCACATATCTATACGTAGCTGTTCGGAGCTCATATGCAGAAGTTATAGCAGTTCTGCTTTTCTTGCTGCATCTCTTTTGCTTGGGGCTTGCTTGCTGCACCCCTGCAGTAGTACTGCTCTGGGCAACGGTAGTACCGCTTGTAAGCGATAGTACCGTCCCTGCCGGGCGGTAGTAACGCTTGTAAGCGGTACTTCTGCTGTCCAGTTCCGCGGCTACTACCGCTGCTTTCTTCAGGTTCTGTTTTTCTTGTCGGGTTCGGCGGTAGTAGGGCGTCAGTGAGGTGCGGCAATACCGCCTATAAGCGGTAGTATTGCCCCTATGGGGAGGTAGTACCTCTACTACAGGACTACCGCCATGCTATGCTCTACCCTGCCTCCTCTGCTCCTGTTTTCTGCTTCTCCCGCGGTAGTACCACTTGGATGAGTGGTAGTACCACCCGGCGGCACTACCGCCCAAGGTTCATAGCCGTTGCTCTATTTTTCCTGTTACTACCGCCCGAGCAGTAGTACCGCTCGATGGAGCGGTAGTACTGCTCGTGTGCGGGCTGAGCACATAACTGTTGGATTTTTCCCCACCTATAAAAGGGGGTCTTCTTCCCCATTGAACCCTATCCGTTGAGCTCGGATTTTGCCCCCACTGTTGACCTTCTTCGAGCTTGATATCTCTCAATCCCTCCAATGATTCTTGCTAGTTCTTGAGGGGAAAGATAGAGGATATCTAGATCTATGTTTCCACCAATCACTTTCTCCTCTATGTGAGGGGAACCCCTTGGATCTAGATCTTGAAGTTCTTTGTGTTCTCTTGTTCGTTCTTCCTCTCGTTTTCCTCCATAGCATTCGTTGTTGTGGTGGGATTTGGGAGAGAAGGACTTGGGCACTCCATGTGCCCTTGCCATTGCATTTGGTACATCGGTTTGAGTTCTCCACAGTGATACGTGGAAGTTACTGGTTGAGAAGCTTATTAATCTTGGGTCATTGGTACCCTAGAGCTTGTTCCTCTTGGGTGCTTGGGCGTCCTAGATGGTTGGTAGTACTCAGAGCTCAATCATTGTGGTGTAAAGCTCCGGGCAAGCGTCGGGGTCTCCAATTAGGTTGTGGAGATCGCCTCGAGCAATTTGACGGGTTCTGGTGACCGCCCCCAAGGGTTGATGATACGTCCATTTTGCATCATGCTTTTATATCGATATTTATTGCATTATGGGCTGTTATTACACGTTATGTCACAATACTTATGGCTATTCTCTCTTATTTTACAAGGTTTATAATAAAGAGGGAGAATGCCGACAGCTGGGATTCTGGGCTAGAAAAGGAGCAAATATTGGAAACCTATTCTGCATAGCTCCAAAAGTCCTGAAACTCCACAAAAGTTATTTTTGGAATTAATAAGAATTATTGTGCGAAAGAAGTACCAAAGGGGGCCCACACCCTGGCCACGAGGGTGGGGGGGCGCCCACCCCTACTGGGCACGCCCCCCTGCCTCGTGGGCCCCATGGTGGCCCTCCGATGCCCATCTTCTGCTATATGAAGTCTCTTACCCTGGAAAAAATCATAAGCAAGCTTACGGGACGAAGCTCTGCCGCCACGAGGCGGAACCTTGGCGGAACCAATCTAGGGCTCTGACGGAGCTGTTCTACCGGGGAAACTTCCCTCCGGGAGGGGGAAATCATCACCATCATCATCACCAATGATCCTCTCATCGAGAGGGGGTCAATCTCATCAACATCTTCACCAGCACCATCTCCTCTCAAACCCTAGTTCATCTCTTGTATCCAATCTTTGTACCCAAACCTCAGATTGGTACCTGTGGGTTGCTAGTAGTGTTGATTACTCCTTGTAGTTGATGCTAATTGGTTTATTTGGTGGAAGATCATATGTTCAAATCCTTAATGCATATTAATACCCCTCTGATTATGAACATGAGTTTGCTTTGTGAGTAGTTACATTTGTTCCTGAGGACATGGGTGAAGTCTTGCTATTAGTAGTCATGTGAATTTGGTATTCGTTCGATATTTTGATGAGATGTATGTTGTCTCTCCTCTAGTGGTGTTATGTGAACGTCGACTACATGACACTTCACCATTATTTGAGCCTAGAGGAAGGCATTGGGAAGTAATAAGTAGATGATGGGTTGCTAGAGTGACAGAAGCATAAACCCTAGTTTATGCGTTGCTTCGTAAGGTGCTGATTTAGATCCACTAGTTTCATGCTATGGTTAGGTTTACCTTAATACTTCTTTTGTAGTTGCGGATGCTTGCAATAGGGGTAATCACAAGTGGGATGCTTGTCCAAGAAAGGACAGCACCCAAGCACCGGTCCACCCACATATCAAATTATCAAAGTAACGAACGTGAATCATATGAGCGTGATGAAAACTAGCTTGACATAATTCCCATGTGTCCTTGGGAGCACTTTTCTCATTATAAGAACTTGTCCAGGCTTGTCCTTTGCTACAAAAAGGATTGGGCCACCTTGCTGCACCTTATCTACTTTTATTGCTTGTTACTCGTTACAAATTATCCTATCATAGAACTATCTGTTACCTACAATTTCAGTGCTTGTAGAGAATACCTTACTGAAAACCGCTTGTCATTCCCTTTTGCTCCTCATTGGGTTTGACACTCTTACTTATCGAAAGGACTACGATAGATCCCCTATACTTGTGGGTCATCAGTTGCCAAAGTGTACGGGTTCGGTGACCGCCTCCAAGGGTCGCCATTTGTACGGGTTCGGTGACCGCCTCCAAGGGTCGCCATTTGTACGGGTTCGGTGACCGCCCTCAAGGGTCTCTTAGTGGAATCACACCATCTTGCATTGTGCGAGGGCGTGAGGAGATTACGATGGCCCTAGTGTCTTCTTGGGGAGCATTGTGCCTCCACACCGCTCCAAACAGATATTAGCATCCGCAAGGGTGTGAACTTCGCAATACATTATCGTCTCCGTGTGCCACGGTTATCTCTTACCCGAGCCCTTTACTTATGCATTTTACTTTGTGATAGCCATATTGTTTCTTGTTTTATATCTTGCTATCACTTAGTTGTTTATCTTTCTTAGCATAAGTTGTTGGTGCAGATAGGTGAGCCTAGTTGTTTTAGGTTTTGTGCTTGGCAAATTGAACGCTAGTTTTATTCTGCAGTTGTTCAAGCCTATACCATAATTATTTTAAAGCGCCTATTCACCCCCCTCTAGGCGACATCCACTATCTTTCAAACTTAATACTCCAGGTGCATGCTGGATAGCGGTCGATGTGTGTAGTAATAGTAGTAGATGTAGACAGGAGTCGGTCTACTTATCTCGGACGTGATGCCTATATACATGATCATTGTCTTGGATATCGTCATGATTATTTGCTTTTCTATCAATTGCCCAGCATTAATTTGTTTACCAATCGTATGCTATCTTCAAGAGAGAAGCCTCTAGTGAAAATTATGGCCCCAGGGTCTATTTTATCCTATATTAAAATCCAAAAATACCTTGCTATAATTTTATTTACTTTACTTTTATGTTTTTTTAATCTATCTATCACTAGGAGATTTGATCCTTACAAGTAATCGCGAGGGATTGGCAACCCCTTGTTCGCGTTGGGTGCAAGTATTTGTTATTTTGTGTGTAGGTACTGCTAACAAGGTGTCGCGTGGTTCTCCTACTGGATTGATAATCTTGGTTCTTAACCGAGGGAAATACTTATCTCTACCGTACTGCATCATCCTATCCTCTTCGAGGAAATCTCAACGCAGCTCACAAGTAGTAGAAATAATTTCTGTCGCTGTTACCGGGGAGACATAATCAACATCTATCAAGTTCGCATAAACTCCCACCTCCTTGTATTTACATTATTTGTCATTTTCCCCTCATTTTCATCTCCCCCACTTCTAAAACATTTTCACAAAAATAGAAAAATATTTTTTGTTTACCATTTTCTCGCGTGTGCGTTTGGTTGCTTCTTATCTTGTTTGCCTAGTCAAGATGTCTCAAGAAACTACAAAAATGTGTGACTTTTCCAATACTAACAATAATGATTTTATTACTACTCCGATTGCTCCTCTCGCCACTAGTGCAGAGTCTTGTGATATTAATGACGTTTTGGTAACTCTTGTTATGAAAGAACAATTTTGGTAACTCTTGAACCGTTTCTGTTCTCTTGGCTCAACGCAAGCAGTTCATCCGAGTGGATTGTTTGCCCTCTATCGCACACACCTTGATCTGGCTGACCGTTTCTTTTTTTTCCACCTAATCACAAACAGTTCATCCGAGTGAACTGTATGCCATCAATCGCACACACCTTGATTTGGCTGACTGTTTCTATTGTGTTGCCTAATCACAAACTGTTAATCCGAGTGAACTGTATGCCATATATTGCACACATTTTCATCTGCCTGCCCGTTTTTGTTGTTCTGCCTCATTGCAAATAGTTCATTGGAGTGAACCATATGCCCCTCATCGCACACGTAAGTAAAATCCGTGTCACGTTTGATGTATCTGCCTTTGCAAACGTTCTGCATCTTTTTAACGGGTTTTTACATCACCATTTGCGATTAATGCATCGCACACAGTTTCGTCGAAGGGTCTCTGATTGTAGTGTCGCGTTAGCAGCATCCTGCACTAGTGTAGAGTCTATAGCCTCTAATTGATGGACACTAAACTCAGATTTCTTTATTTCAGATAGACAAATAAAATCAGGGCAATGAGCTCGAATGAGTTCTTTCACTTTGGTCTTTTTGTGGGACCCATTAAGGCCCTTCACATTCCAAAATAGCCTTATCATTTAAATCTAGAGGTTAATTTAGCTTGACAGTTTTTAGACCTCTGACTGGTAATCTCAATCCAAGAGGAGGTACCACCAGCATCTTCATCCATATTTGGATCAGATTTTTGGTCCATATGAGTGTCAAAAGCAGAACTAGATATAACAAAAGGATATAAAGTGTAATAGTCTTCCTTAGTGACATCAATGTCACCAAGGAGGAACATATCAGGATTATCATGCCTAAAATTTTCAAGTCTTTCCGACTCCAGGTTTTTAATAACTTCAATATTATTATCTACTACCTCTGGGGACTTCCAAAATTTTCACCTCCTTAATCTCCTGAGCTTTGATCAAAGTTGGCTTCCCATCCCTTTTAATCCTGCTACTCATCCTAGTGGATATAATAGGACCCCATTTGCCACCACCAGCTTTTTAGCTTTTAGCTTTGGGAGCAGGGCAAGGAATTAGGGCCACATGGGAGGTAGCAGTACCATCTTTGAGAGCATCCCATTTTTGTCAGCAGCATCAAATTCTGGAAGCAAAACAGTGCCAAAATTCTCAACAGGAGTTCTCTCAACAGCTTGTAGGTAGCTTTTAGTCATAGGAGCATCTTGAATCTTAAGAAAGACAGATCTCTCCAAAGGGTTGTTGTTCTCCACGGCCCTTTTAGAGGACACCATAGAAGGAGCAGAGGTGTGGGTTCTATTTCTAGACCCACTAGGAGCAGAGGTAGGCCTAGGTCTGAGATTAGAATTCTTCCTGACGGTGTCCAGATCATGTTCCATCTCTCCCCAACAGGTCATCATTGCTATCATCATCCTCACCCCCTTGTTTCTTGTTGCTGCCTTCCTCATCTTCTTTAGGATCAGAAGGA
This sequence comes from Triticum dicoccoides, assembly GCF_002162155.2. Taxonomy (NCBI): domain Eukaryota; kingdom Viridiplantae; phylum Streptophyta; class Magnoliopsida; order Poales; family Poaceae; genus Triticum; species Triticum dicoccoides. Next base: position 539,138,332 of record NC_041383.1, on the reverse strand, counting down.
TCTGAAGGGTTATCAGAAACCACATGAGCATCCTCTTCAACTTTAAAAGCAAGAAGGAACAAATCTTGTTGGATCTCAAACAATCTGTCTCTAGGAATCATTGCAGGGTCTCTGACATCAACTTGGACTCTCACAACTTCATAGAAACTTCTGAAAATGCCATGCCAATCAATATTGGTGATGACACCCAGCGTAGCAGAGACTTGAGCTATCACAGACCATGAGCACCACACAGGAGGGAGGCCCACAATATCAATCCAGACCTCAGTTAAGCAATCGTAGGCAGGCAAATCACCATGCCAATTCTTGAAAGAGATAGAAACTCCTTTCTTCTTGAGGTTGATAGAGTCATAGGCAACTAAGTCAATGATTTTATTGTTGGATGGGAATCTGACAAGATATTGAGAATCATCATAAGCTCTGATCTGCCATGGCCAATTGATTTTTCACATGCTAGTGAATCAAGCACCTAACTCTTCGGCAGAGATCTCACCCTCTTCAATTACAACTAGACCAACATTGCTAAAGTTAAGCCAATCACAGTTGCTTTTTTCACCAATCTCAGTATGAAAGAAGCCTAAACCATTCCCAGCACTGCCCCAGAATTGAGCAGTTGGATATGGTTTGTACCACACAGGACAAGCATCCATGTGGTAACCAGGGATAGAACACATGAAGCAATTCTTTGGAATTTGACACATTCCCACAAAGTATCTAGGGAGACCACAATTGTAGCAGATTGCCCCAATATATTTTGGATCAACATTGAAAGAGTCAGGCTCACGGGAGGGCAAAGTTATATGAGTAGCAGCAAGACCAGCATCAACTTTTAGAGGTTTTTTGCCCGTAGCAGTCTTTTGCTTCTTCTTGTTCTTGCTCTGACCAGCTTGTCCACTACTAGAAGCAGACCCACTACCACAAGCAGCACATTGTTGGCCCCCCTGTGAATATGGCATAGGAGTACAATGGTTGGGAGCAAGGTAAGGATACTGGAATTGATGTTGATTTTGCGGCCATGAGTTGACTGGAAATTGCTGATATCCAGGAAACATCAGTCCCATCTGAGGATACATCAAATGAGAGCTTGCGGCCACAGGGAAGATGGGGGCTTGGCGTAGATGGAGATAGGAGGGGCTTGTTGCGGGGGATGCTGAGCCAGAGGGGGACGAACAAGAGGGGCAGTAGGGGGGGGTAGGGGTAACTTGCTGGACATGGGGACGGATCTCGTCGTTGCGCCCCCAGCCACCATTATTCCTCCCTCCACACGCGACATGCCCAGATCCAGCACCAGCCATCTTTTGAGTGACCGCAGTGTAGGTCAATCTTCCTTCACGCTTCGACCAAAAATCTGCCGAAAAGCTAAACTCCTTAGGCTTGATTAGTCTATCAGAAGCTCCGGCAGGGAAGCAATCGGAAGCAGTAAAGCAACCACTCCTAAACTTGTCCCGCCTCACCCAAACTAAGGAGGGAGGAGGAGGGAGTCGTGGGCGACGACAAACCCTAGCAGCCCCAGGAGCAATCTCGTGGTTGGTAGGCTGTAAGGATTGGGGGAAAGTGATATTCTCTTTCAGACCAGAGGCTGGGACGTGGGTCCTATCCATTCCCACGTCAAGGCCACTGACCACCCCGGCCCTCGGATACCTAGCAACCCCCGCAGCGTTGACTAGTCGCTTCGGCGGTAGCACAACGAACGACGGCGATGATGGCGATCTCCGGCGGTCATGAGCAACTAAATTGGTAATCTGAGTAGCAGGGGAGGCACGTACTCTCTATAGGCATCGAGTTGACCACCATTAGCGTGTCGCCCTTCGGAAAGGCCTCCATCTTCTTCGCTGCTGCCGCGAGGTTGAGGACGCCTCCTCCTCTGCCCATTGTAGAATCAGAGCAGGGGAGATGTCCTGACCCAACGCGTAGATGCGGGCGCGCTCCAGCTCCGAGGTGTTCACCATTGCGCACAGAGCGAGATTCATCCTCGCCGCTGCTAGCGCCTGCGACGCCTGCTCTGTAGCCCTCGCGGCTTGATCTGCCGCGCGTTCCCGGTGCGCCACTTCCGCTAACAATCGACGGATCTCCTGGTCCGCCGCTACTCCATCTTCCACATCCATCTAAAGATCTGAGGATCTCCACCGCCGACACGGAGTCCGCCCCGACGAGCCGCGGTGGGGAATCCCGAATGGCAGCCGCCAATCCCGAGCCCATGCACGGCGAAGGGATTCTGCGGAGCGGGAATCGACCGCCACTCGACCTCGGAGGGAGAGGCTCGTCGGCATCAAGCCGCGATATGGGGTGCGCGCAAGGGGGGAGCACGGAGGGGAGCGTGGACATTGCATCGCAGGGTCGAACGTCCGGTAACTCAAATGCGGGCTAAATAAAGAATCCAGCCGGCTGAAAAATTCAACAGAAATTGCAGCTGGAGCTCGGACATTCAGAGAGTTCGAATGAAAGCGAATTGAAATCGCTTGCCTGAAAGTACTACTCCCTCCGTTCCTAAATATAAGACCTTTTAGGGATTCCGTTGTACATACGGAGGGAGTACTGGCATTGCAGGTAATTGTATTGAATGGATCCATAAAAAGTTATACCTGCTGTACTGTCCGACAGATAGACCGAAGGAACTACTCCTTCTAGAATCACTGCATTTTTTTTCCTGAGGAGTTCTGGAAACATTTCTGGGGCAACAAACTGGGTGCAGGAAGAGGGGCCGACCCCGAGCCCGCAACCGCAGTCCAAACACGGAGCCCACAAAATCCTTGCATTTCTCCCTGAAAAACTGCCCCCACACCCAACAACACCACACGCGAGAGGGAAGACCGCAGTCCGTCGACGAACCAAGGGATTAAAAAACTCTTCCCGTTTCAAAACACTCGCTTCCCGGAAGAAAATCCCGCACGCGAGTGCTTCGTCACCAAGGGAAGGCAGAGAGAGCCGAGCCTGTTGCCCGCCGCATATAACCAACGCAACGCACGCAGAGGAGCCGAGACGAGAATCGAATCGGGGAATACCAAAATCAAACCGCAACCAATCCCCACCCCACCCTTCCTCCCTCTCACTCGCGCAGGCGCAGGCGCACCCACTCGCACCCCGCCGCCCAATCCAAGGCGGCGCCGTCCTCGTGCGCGCTCGCGGTGGCCATGACGGCGCAGGCGCTCGCGCCGCCGCCGCCGGAGCCGCACCAGCTCAGCCTGGCCGACCTCAGGGCCGTCTCCGTGCTCGGCCGCGGCGCCAAGGGCGTCGTCTTCCACGTCGTGCCCGAGGGCGAGGGCAGCGACGGCGACGTCGCCATGGCGCTCAAGGCGGTGTCGCGGGAGGCCGCGCGGCACAAGAAGAGCGGCGGGAGCGGTGGCGGCGGCGCCGGGGACGGACACCGGAGGATCTGGTTCGAGCGCGACGTGCTCCTGGCCCTGCGCCACCCGCTGCTCCCCGCCCTCCGCGGCGTCCTCGCCACCGACGCCGTCGTCGGCTTCGCCATCGACCGCTGCGGCGGCGGCGACCTCAACTCCCTCCGCCGCCGCCAGACCGAGAAGATGTTCTCCGATTCCGTCATACGGTACGCCCCCGCTCTACCTGACCGATTAACCCATCAGCCAACGGCCCTTATGCCACGCACTGCCGTGGCACAAATTGGTGGCCAAGATTTGATCCGTGAACTCACCCATTCGTTGCCAATTCGCAGGTTCTACGCGGCGGAGCTGGTGCTGGCTCTCGAGTACCTGCACAGCATCGGCATCGTCTACCGGGACCTCAAGCCGGAGAACGTCCTGATACAGGACAGCGGCCACATCATGCTCGTCGACTTCGACCTCTCCACGAGACTCCCGATTCTGCCGCCGGAGCAGGACGCCCCCAAACCTGCGCCCGTCCCTAGCTCGCCGTCCCCGAACACCGGGAAGCCCAAGAAGCCGGCCATGTGCTTCCGGTTCCGTTCAGGCGGCGCCACAAAGCCGGCCGTGTCTGCAGACTCGCCGTCGCCGCCGTCCACCTCGCGGACAGCCTCCTCGTCCTCCACCTCATCAACGACCACCACGGCCTCCTCCACGGTCTCCGGCGCGCGCACGCCGGCCAAGTCGAACTCGTTCGTGGGCACGGAGGACTACGTGGCGCCGGAGATCATCGCCGGGAGCGGGCACGACTTCATCGTGGACTGGTGGGGCCTGGGCGTGGTCCTCTACGAGATGCTCTACGGGCGCACGCCGTTCCGGGGCCAGAACCGCAAGGAGACCTTCTACCGCGTGCTCACCAAGCAGCCGGAGCTGGTGGGCGAGAAGACGCCGCTGCGCGACCTCATCGCCCGCCTCCTGGAGAAGGACCCGGCGAAGCGCATCGGCGCGCGCGGCATCAAGGCGCACCCCTTCTTCCACGGCGTCGACTGGGACCGCATCCTCCGCGTGGCGCGCCCGCCCTACATCCCGGCCCTGCCCCAGAACGAGGACGGCGGCGAGGTGCTCGACGTCGAGAAGGTCGTGCACGAGACGTTCGCGGCCAGCGACGTCGAGGCCGCGGCGGCGGCGGCGGCGGGGGGCGACGAGAAGAAGCCTTCGCCGGAGACGGAGACGGGCGGGGGCGACGACGGTGAGCGGAGGATGATGGATCCGTCGAAAGACGGCGATTTCTCCGTGTTTTTCTGAGTTTTCTCTCTCTAGATTTTAGCACTTTGTCCTTCCCAGAAAAATGGGCTTGGTCAGGTTTATTTTGTTAATACGATATATTTTAGTTTCTTTGGGATTTGGTGGAGGGATGAGTACATAATTAAGGAGGTGCTCCTGTGTTTAGCGGAGTAGAGTTGTACGTTTTTGCTTGGCTTCTTGTCCACATTTTCGGTGGATACTTTGCTTTGGCCCGTGCATACGAGGATTATTGAGACGATCGTGTACATAATGAATAATCAACAGTTACTATTAGGCAGATGAGGTGCAGGTTGGTCTTGATGTTTGTTTTCCCATTTCGTGCACGGTGACTTTTGGTAAGCATTGATTTAGCATGGAAATTGTAGGCATCAACTTGCTAAAAATAACTATTCTGTTCTCGCGGGTGCCATAAACCAAACCAGGACGCTATTATTTTCTGAAGATGCGCGGAGGCGTGGTGTCCGCACAGTGAAGCTCAGTGGTGGCCAGCCACTGGCCAACCACGCAGAGGTATCTTTTCATCGGCTTCAATCACTACGGTGGACGTACAGAAATAGAGCGTGAAATTTGTAATCTGCTAGCCAACGAGTCGCGAGCGGGAGTAAATGGAACACAGGTGCGTAGCCTGGCGGCTCCCTTTACTTGCCCAGTGGTGCAGTGAGCAGGAGCAGGTACGTCATTGCCAGCGCGGCCGCGGCAGCACGAGCGGATCGTGGAAGCCCTCGTGACGGACGGAATCGAGTAGATCCATCGGCGCCTTGGTCCCGAGGTCACCAACTATTCCTCATCCTCACCATGGAGGGGAAAAGGAAAGGTATATGCCATTGCCAGCCAGCTCCGTGCCTGTGCACCATTCACCACCGAACCCACGAGGCCATGGCGTGCAGCCCTCCTTTGTGCCTTGTGCCGTTGTGCGTGCGTGCATGCGACATGATCATGTGGACCGAGGAAGGAAAAGCCATATGTATGATGAGCTCCAGGTTGTGGCACATGCTTGTGTTACGTTCACTGCCGGGCCGCCGGTTATTCCCTGAGGAAATCCCGAGGGGCTGCGATATTTATGCCAGGAATCTGCACAATAGTAGTGGAAGGCACCATCGTTCCTTCCATGGGTGCCCGTCCAGTCTTTTGCTTGCTTGATTCCTCATGGCGGCCACATTCGGTAAACCTAGTGGTTTGCTTTGCATCTCGTTATCTCACAGACAAATGGATGAATCTACTAATCTTCTTGTTTTTCTGGAAAATGGAGGTCCGAGCCTCCCAACCTTTGCAAACCACTAGCTTGTTGGCTGCTCGAGCAGTTAATACGTTTCTGAAAACACTACTAAATGTAAGTTTTTTAGAAATTCCGCTATAAATGTAAGTCTTTATAAAAATTCCACTATAAATCGCATACGGATGTACTCCCTCCGTTTTTATTTACTCTGCATATTAGGGTTGACTGAAGTCAAACCCTGTAAAGTTTGATCAAGTTTGTAGAAAATAATATAGACATTTATCATAATAAATTTATACGACGTGAAAGTACATTCAACAATAAATCTAATGTTGTTGACTTGTTATTGTATATCTTAATATTTTTGTTTATAAATTTGGTCAAAATTTGTAAAGCTTGACTTTGACCAAAGCTAATATGCGAACTAAATAAAAACGGAGGGAGTATATAGATGCATTTCAAATTTAGATATATTCATTTTGCTTCGTATGTAGTCCACCTAGTGGAGTCTCTACAAAGACTTGTATATAGATGCATTTCAAGTTTAGATATATTCATTTTGCTCCGTACGTAGTCCATCTAGTGGAATCTCTACAAAGACTTATATTTAGGAATGAAGTGAGTAGACAAGTAGCAAGCGACCTCTTTCTGCTGGACGCGTGCATCTTCAAAATTTTATTTTCTTTTCTTGATTGAAACAACGAGCTCCCGTCGTCGACTTCCATTAAAGAGAACCCCAGCCGTGCATTTTTAAAGAAAAATCAGTGCAGAATTCTCCTCCGATATCAGAAACAACTTGGGAAGCAAGACGAGCCACGACAGAGTAAAACAAACCCCGTACTGCTTTGAGGGCGACCTGTCACCACCGGCGCTCTGCTGTGTCTTTACCAAGCTCGATTCCTTCCCCCGGCATGCTTCTACGAGCCGACGTGGTAGTACGGATCTACCAACTCCAAACGGGCCGTGAACCCGGAGCATCTTGGTTTTGTCTCTTCCGGGCTCCCAGACGTACTATCAGAGCCGCTCGTCGTGTACGCACCCGGGCCCCGCTAAGGACGAACGGCGACCGGAGAGTCGTAGACTCGTGTCCGATATGTGTCATCGGCGATGGCAGCTGCAGGGTCCAACAAGGCGGTGATGCCACACGGGGATGACAAACTGACAAAGCTTTGTTGTCTCTGTGTATGGCGGATATATACAAAGAAAAAGAGTTGAGCGGCGCCGCTCGCCCGTGCCGTGCCGGTCGACGCCGTGGTGCGCGCGCGTGGGTGCCCCAGCGGCGCGCGGCGCCCTTTTGCCCTGCCGCGCCGTGCCGCTTTGTCCCGCGACCGATCCGTTTGGCGTTTGCCGGGCGCTCAAAGTTGATCGCCGTCTTAGATTTGCGTGCGTTGTGTCGACCCCTCCGTCCGTACGTGATTATGCTTGACGAGTAGATAGCCATGCTAGGACCAACGCCGTGAGCGAGTAGGCAAAAAGTGATCGTGCATGCTAGAATCTTATTGTACTACCTCCGTCTCGGCGAATAAGTCATTCGCGTAGTTCTAGGTTGACGATTTAACTATTCAAATATATATTATATGTGATAAAAAATATATATTTAGAAACTACATCGTTGTAGAAATCTAGTGATATACTTTTCATGACATATAGCACATATTTAATTCTTCAAATCGATGACCTAGAACTATGTGAATGACTTATTCACCTAGTACTAAGTAGGAGCGGGAGTACGTGGAAATGTGTTTGGGATTTGAATTTGTGCACGTTGATGATTGGATCTTTGCCGTAGGCGCCTGTCTCAGCGACACGTCCTAAAGGGAACCAACTCAGTACTTGATTTTGTTTGGCGGGCTTTGTCATATGAGTTGAGGTCGTGACTCGTGAGCGCCTTTTGCAGCTCGCTTGTGTAACTGTCATGTATTACGATCAAGGTTGTTTCCGAAATAAACAGAATACGGTTTTGCTATATCAAATTTTATTCACGTTAGCCACCTATTTTAGTTCATCCCGAGCTCGTCGGAATAAGCCATACCCCCACCATCTATCTTAGGGGGAAGCCATGGCCTCACTAGGGGAGAGTCACGACCCCATTATCCATCTTAGGGGTGGGCGGGCGCAGGGCATTGCCGGAGGTTTTCTCCGACGGGGCGGGGCTTAGAGGGATGGCCGCGGCAGTGGCCAGCAACGATGGTGGGCGGAACTTGGATTGGGCGGGGTAGAGGATCTGCCTTCGGGAGGAAAAAGATAAACAATCTGTGGCACGGTGGAGGCTGTTGGATCTTGATCCATGGCGAGGAAATAAAGTGACTGATTATATTTTCTTTTCAAGCACATGTTAGACGGTCCCAACATAATAAAGATGAAGTCCGGGAGTAACAAATTAGCAATAATAAAGCCGATCAATATCCCCACTAATTCTCATGTATACTTTTGTTTGTTGGCATGCGAATCACATGTTTAGACCGGTCCACTACCGGCGCTGTACTATAAACGTTTTTCGCTTGACACGCTTAATCCGTTGAGCAACTGAAAGACTAAGAGTAACAAAGCACTAGAACCTTGGCGGAAAAGTAAAGTAATGTCAGCACTAACTTTCCTTTCCGCAGCCGAAGCCTCACCGTTCTGCTTGCAAAGCAAGCTGCATGCATGCTCTCCCCGTTCCTTGGCGACCAAGACCACGCGGACTAAAAAAATTTTGAACACCCATGCCGACTAATTGTGGAAGTCAACTCCGAGATCGCCACACATACAGACTAGTTCATAGCAATATTGTAGGAATCGTGAAGGATAGGAATTTCGTAGGAAATTTGTTTTTGAAGCCCTTTGGTTTGTAGGAATGAACTCTTATTCCTCTTATTCATATATAGCATAAGAATCAATCCTTCACATTTCAAAGAAAAAAAAATTAGCCTAGACTTAATGAAAAAATACCTATCCTATGCATTAAATGACATCTTTTTCTTTATAGGAATTGGAGATGCAATGACATCCCACTTCCTACGATTTTTCTATTTCTATACTATTCATATCCTATGAACAAAAGGAGCTATAATTGTATACTAGTACCAATATTTTTCAATCCTGACTTGTAATGTAATATCTTGTACTCCCTCCTAAAATTAGTACAAAGGTGAGACATTTATTTTGGGACGGAGAGAATAAAATTAATACAAAGGTGAGACATTTATTTTGGGACGAAGGGAGTACAAAGTTAGTATAATACTGTAGGTTAAACTCTGTCTAATGAACCAGCGCCACAGGTCCTAGAAGGAAAATAGCAGACGACGAGAGGGCTAACCAGAATCACATCAACCCGTATCTAGTTTAAGAGTTAAATACATCACAGGTGTCCTAACTTGTCCGGCACGGTCAGTTTGGTGCCTAAACTTGAAAAATACACAAAAGTGGTGTCATAACTTGGTTGGGCGTTCAAATACGGTGCCTCTGGACATATGCTGCCGTATCGAGTGCCCGCGTGGCATTCCAGTCTGTCACTGGGCCACATGTCAGTGGTTGCCTACGCGTGTTGTGAGATATGCATGTTTTTTTAATAGGAATGCCCCTGGATTTTAATTAATTCTCATAAAAAAATACCCCTTGATTTTAGTTAATACTTGCAAAAAATACCAGGAAACCAGCGTACAGGGAATTCAAACATGGGACATCCTTGTTGCCTGACAATCGAGCGGACCAGGCGGCCGCGGTCTGGTTTGCGCTTAATTATCAGCAAGCAGTTTATATAGATGATTGCACGTATCACTCTGCATTTGCTTTTACTGGAGTAGTTTTTATTTATTTATTCCACCTTACTATCTTGTCTTTCTTCGAGTGATGTTTATGTTTAGTTTTCATGATACATAAATTTTTCCATGTGAAAAAATAAAATAATTACAAAATATAATTTTGTTTATTTGTATCTCTATTCTATTTCCATTATAGTGTACTTTCAAGAGATAAACATGAACTTTTTTCAAAATTGATGTGGAATTAAAGAGTTGAACATATATTAAAAACATGGTGAGCATTTTCTAAAAGACACGTTCATGTTCATTTTTCATTTTCATATTATTTTAGAAAATGTTCACCATGCTTTTTGAAAATGTTGAATGCGTATTAAAAAATATTGTGTAATATTATTCTTAAATTTCTACAAACACCCTCATGTTAGTACATTTTTGGAATTTATTCAATAATATTTAATACACGCTGAACAGTTTTTAAAATGCAATATTGTCAATTTTTCAATAATTGTGTATTTTAGAAATAGAATGAAGATACACAATAATTGTTCGTCCTTATGGTCCTCAATGAAGATGCATATATTTACAAAATAATTTTTAATATACGTTCAACTTTTTATGTCCGTGGTTTGAATCTCCTTCATGCCAGCTTGTGTTTATACTTTTGTGAGAATTAATTAATGCACAAACGCGTTTTCGTAAAAAAACAGCTTGCGTCTAGCATGAGTAACGATGTTTTTCAATAATTAACTAAAGTCCTGGGGCATTTCTGTAAAAAAAAAAACTACAAGCACAGCTCACAACGCGCCCGCGGGCACTGACATGTGGCCTAGCGACACACTGACATGCCACATGGGCACTTAATACGGCGGCATACGTCCAGATGCACCATATTTGAACGCCTAGACAAGTTATGGCACCATTTTTGTGTATTTTTCAAATTTAAGCATCAAACAGACCGCGTCGGACAAGTTAGGGCACCTGTAGTATATTTAACTCCTAGTTTAATCATCTGGACAGATTGTGTGACTGCCGATCGGCGGCATCATCATCGTCATTCCGCCTCGCTGTGCGCGTACCACGAAATGGGAATATACCTGAGCTGACGTCAGGGCGTGCATCACCGGAAGCGTCCAGGGAAATGAATGGGAACAGTTCAGTCCCGTACTGCTACGAACTGCTAACTCGTGGGAGCCCTCTGCTGCTACGCCACGCTACACACGTACAGGCCGACACATGCACGCACGACGCCACGACTATTGTGCTTGCTTGTGCAGTGTATGCACGGGGAGCAGAGTTGCAGTGGAGGCTGAGCTAGCCATGCATTTCTCATCTTAATTTATGTGCGTGTGTGTATCTGATCCCTTCCTTCCGTGCCTGAAGAACATGTTTTTCATCTTGCCGTTTGTTTGCTGCCTCCACTTTCGTGTGTTGCGGCGGCCGATCGTTAGGCCAATTCCAGCGCGCGACCCCATCTTGCCCGACACTGTTCATTTAAGTAAAACGGACAAATCAGACGGTCCAGCACGCGACGTCCTGTACCCATCTGGTCCGTTTTGTGTCCGTGCCGATCCATTTCGAACGCAAACATGCGCGCGGTTTGGATCGCGGTGGACCGCAAACGGACGTCTCGCTCGTCCGCGTCGGGGCCGCGTGGTAGGCGGCCACCTACCTCCCGCCGCCCGACATAAATGCACACAGGTGGTCGACCCCACCTGTCATCCGCTCAGGAGAACGGTCGCCGTCCTTCTTAAATGGGGAAGCCATGGACCGGTCGCCGTCCATACTCCCCAGTCCAACCCTTCCTGCCTTCTTGAAACCAGACACGCCCCAAACCCTAGCCTATCCCCGTCCTCGATCTCGTCGGCCAGCCACCTCACAGCCATGGGCTTTTGGAACCACGGCCGCAAGGGGAAGCACGACCGCGAGGCTAGCTCGTCCTCGGGCCGCCGCCGCGGCTTCGTGAAGGAGGAGCCCGCATCACCACCGCGTCGGGGCCCGCGCGCCTGCCCCATCCACCATTGGCCCTACGGCCGGCGGCAAGCGCGACCGGCTGTACATCAGCGTGGATGTATGCCAACGTTATTGGGAGACGAGGACGCCGCTCCCGTTGAGCGACGTGCACCTCCCCAATAACTGGCACCTCTCCGCCGATTGGGTCCCGATCCCGCCGGTCCCGAAGAGCGGTCGTGCACACCGCGAGGAGATCGCGCGCCGCCGCCACCTCCTGCCGGACGACCTGTACTACCACTCCAAGTACGCCCCCGACTCCGTGCTCTGGGACACGGGGCTCCAGGACGAGCATGACGTGCAGTGTCGTGGTTCTAAGGCTGACAATAGAAAGGGGGATAGATATGGAGAGGCAAGATCTCAGCTATGGTGAAGATGTACACACGGGTTTTACGAGTTCAGGCCCTTCTCGGAGGAAGTAATAGCCCTACGTCTCGGTGGTCGATTGGATTATATGTGTGATGTTACACGGGGTGCGAACCCTTGTGCCAGAGGAGAAGGGTGGCTTATATAGAGTTCGCCAGGACCTTTCTTGCCCTCCATTACAAGGGAGTTAATGTACATAAAGTGGTGGCGTCATTGGTAACGCCAGCCTTAAGTGCTGTTAATGACCTTAAAGACTACAGAGTGAATGCTTGCCCGTTGCACGCCGAGTGGCTCCTGGTCTTCGGGAGGTCGAGTGATTCTCTGGATGGTCGAGTGACAGTAGGTAGGAAGACTCCCGAGTGACATGATGTCGAGTGGATTGCACTCGACATCTTCGACCAGGGGTCTCATGTTGCCTCTTGACCTTCTCGCCTTCTTGGGTAGTGACCTTGGGTAGGACGTATAGGTCAGGCCTATGATCCTACCCTAGGTCTGTATCCTCATCAGTAGCCCTCGAATGGATTAAGGTTCGAGTGGAAAGCTGGTTAGAGTTGAACGTGTTCTCAGTTTTGCGCCTTCGCGAGCGTTTTTCTGCAAGATGGAAAACTCACGTCGGTATTTCAGCGTCGATTCAGTCGCCTTGATCCATTCAGGGAGACGTCGACTGAACTTGTGGCGTCGTTTGCCGAGTGTTGTATTGAGGTGCAAGATCTTGGGCGCGATTGGTTGCTGCGTTTCTCGGATTTTGCGGGATATGAAATTTCGGGGAAGCGCGCGGGACGGGGAGTGCCGAAGCGGGCGGAGCGGATAAACAGTGATGCCTTGGTTTCTGCGCCGCCTTTTTCGCCACGTACGCTGCGCGCGGCTGTTGCGGGATTTGACAGGATTGCCTGGTCCCACGCGTCAGTCACTCGGAAGCGACCCTTTATAAGGTGACGGGGCCGAGGCGTCTGCACTGTGCACGCCTTTTCCTCCTTCTTCTTCCTCCACTTCTCCGCCACGCCCAACTCTTCTGTTCCGACGCCGCCGCTCCGCCCCATGGTGAAGGACAAGACGGCGGCGCTGGAACACGCAAAGAAGGCAAAGGGGGTGGCGAAGCGCAAAAAGCAGCACCGTGGGTCGTCATCGCGCGCGGGGCTGCCGCCGAGCTGGATCCAGGGCGATTGGATCCGATCTTCGATTCGGCAGGAGGATGTGGACGAGCTGGCGGAGTCCAGGCTGATCGCCAAGGAAGCGGCAAGGTTGCCGGAGGGGAGATGAATCCTCAGCCTCGACCAGGTTAGTGCGTACTGCTTGCCACCCACATCGACCGGGTTTTTTCGGTTCCTCCGCGTCCTTTCTTCCGGGGGTTCTTGAACTTTTTTGGCGCCCAACTCCACCACTTTTCTCCAAACACCATCACGTATCTGGCCGCCTTTGTGTCGATGTGTGAAAATTTCTTGGGGTGTCGACCGCACTGGGGTCTTTTCAAACACATCTTCACCATCCGATCCCGGTCGGTCAAAAAAGCGAAGTCGAGTGACTCAAAGACCAACGTCATCCAGATGTGTGGGGGTTTAGGTATCCAAAAAACACATAGGAGCTCCTTCCCTGCTATGACTCTCCCGAAATCGGTTAGGGGCTGGCAGTCGACCTGGTTCTATTGCCAGGATGAGGCAGCTCCAGGTCAGTCGACTGGCCTCTCCCACTTCACATTCGACCGCGTCCAAACTCCTTCTCCACTCAAAGTGACCGCTGCTGAGAACGTGGAGACGAAGATGCTGGTAGAGAAAGTGGTTCAGCTTATCAATGAGGGTGTTACCGGCCTGGACCTGCTGGAAGTGTTCCTCAGTCGACGCATCTAGCCTCTCCAGGCCCGTGATCATCCTATGTGGCTGTACTCTGGACCTGAAGACACCGCTCAGGTCCATCCAGAGGAAGTGTCGTCTGAGACCGTGGCCATGTGGTTGAGGAGTATCACAGGCAATCAGGACAATCCCAGGGGATCCAGGCAAGTTATTCCTTTTAGAGACAACAATCCACCCGACAAGGTATGCTCTTTTGTTCTGACTGCCTGGTGCATAAGTTTTGACTGCACTTGATGTCGACTGATTTTTGCTTAACTTTCCGTCTTGTAGGTTTTCACCAAGATGTACTCTATGCCCAACGGTGAACAAGCCCTAGAGCAGGGCCAAGAGGAAGAGGCCAGCGCGGACGAAAGCGGCGACTGGGAGTCTTCGGATGGAGAGGAGGAGGAGGAGAGCGAGGAGTCGAACAACAAGGAAGAGCTTGACTCGCCGCCGCGTTCCGAGTGCCGATCCAAGCAGCAACACGACCCAGCGGGCGGGCGCGGGAAGAGCGTGGCTCCGAGTACTCACGCTCAGAAGCGCGGACGTCGACTCCGGAACCGACAGAGAAGACCGCCAAGCAGCCCAAGGTTGCCCCTCCCAAGACTCGGAAGACTTTGCTGCGGATCAAGATGGACGTCCCAGTGGCTTCAGGGTGAGTAACACACTTGTGCTTATACATACCGACTGACATTTCTGTTCCGACCGACCGGATTACGCATCTTTCCAGACCCACCTCTGCTACTACTGACATGGATGTCGATAAGGCACCAGGAGACGAGGAGGCCACCTCCCAAGCTTGTAAGTTTGTTCGACCAAGTTTCATTTAGTCGAGTGGGTAGTCAATCGGCTGAATATTTGATACTTCTCTCTTTCTGTAGCTCCGCAAGAGATCGTTGTCCTCCCTGATGACGAGGAAGAAGAAGCGCCTCTACAGGAGAGGAGGAAGAAGAGTGGAGGCTCAAGCAGGAGGAGGCATGAAATCCAAGTCCCTCAGTCGACGTCGGTGCTTGAGGCGGTGGTCGAACGCTCCGAAGGGCCGGTTTGGACCAACGTCACATTTGCCAATCTGCTGACGACTGATCGTCCGTCGGGATCGACTGCACATACTCCTGCAGCACCAGTGCAACTCCACTCGTCCGACCCGGTAACCGCTTCAACCACCTTGGAGCCATCACTCTTTGCTACGTATCAAACTCCAGACGACTCGCCGGGCGCCTCTAGGGAAGCTCTTCGTCAGGTGAACCTTGTCATGGAGCAGTGAAAGTGATGCATGAAGCTAGCCAGGTAGCTTACAACGCCAGCACTGCCCTTCAGACCAATGTTCAGGTCAGCAAAATTCCGACTAAACTTTTGAGTGTTGCATTATATCTGATCACCCACTGGGGTGTTCCTTTGTTTAGAATTTAGGAAATCTTCAACTCCGCTCGCCTCGAGCTGAGTCCTAGTAAACTATTCAAATCAGTGGGGCACGCCGAGTGCACCCGTTGGGTGTAGTCCCCAAGACCACGGTCGACTGCTGGCAGTCGACTGAGGTCTAATGATGTATCCTCTTGCTTCTTTTTTTGAACCCACGCTGGGCAGGCCCTGCTGAGTATTGATCTGATCCAGTGGGGGCACGCTAAGTGCACCCACTGGGTGTAGTCCCCGAGACTACTATTGAATATTTGATTCAGCAGTAGTCTTAGAGTAATTTTTCTCTGTCACTGTCTCTTATTTCTGTCGACTGACATATCTCTCTTGCTGGCTGCAGAGGTCTTGTGATCTCGGAGCTCGGAAGAAGAAGCATATCAGCGTTGAACTTGACCTTGAACTCGCGAAGAAGAATCTCAAGACTGCTCAAGAAGAAACGGCCATCATGGGAGGTAATCATTCGACCGTTTTGTCTGCTTTGTAGCTTGCACTTTGCACTGTTGTTTCTTTCAGTCTCTTTGAACCGAGTGACTTCACACAAGCAGATGTGCGTAGTGAAAATCGCCAACTTCAGGCTCGTCTGAAGAGTGTTGTTTCTTTAGAGAGGATGGAGGAGGCTTTGGAGAAGAAGGACCTGGACCTTGTCGCTGCTCAGAAGGAAGCGCGTGAGAAGACGAAGCTTTCGGACCAGAAGCTGGCTTCAGTCAGCAAATTGGAGGAGGAGAACGCGAAGTTGAAGGCCACCATCTCGGAAGCTAATCAGAAAGTCGAGCAGCTGAGGAAGGACAAGGAGAACCTGACCACAGAAGTCGGCGGCCTCAGAGCCAAGACAGATAAGCTCGAGCCTTATTTGGAACAACTTGCTGTGAAACTTGTTCTGAAGCTTGAAGGTATGATCATTCGACTAGTCAATTTGTCGTCGATTGAAGTTTGTTGTTATATTGTCAACTCATCGTTTTTCACGATGTGACAGAACTGTGTCAGGACTTTGAAGCTGAAACTGGGCGGGTCGAGATAGGTCTCGACCCCATCAACGGTCCCATGAAAGATGAAGTTGCAATGAATCTGCTGCGTTTGGAGTCGCGCTTGGATGGTGCAATCGCTTATCTGGCTCGACTGAAGGCGACAATGACCCGAGTGGACGCTGAACTCTGGCCTTAGGCGGAACTTTCCCAAGACCTCGAGTCGCTGATGACTCGACTCAGTCAGATCCCAGGCCGAGTGCAAGAATGGAAGAAGTCTTCCGCTTGCTGTGGTGCTGACGTCGCCTTGTCATTGGTCCGAGTGCACTGCAAGGAGGCTAAGGAAGACAAGCTGGCTGCTCTCAAGGTAGCGAATACTAAGAAGCGCTCTTTTCAGTCCTTCATGGACACCTTCCTCGAGGCAGCCACTCGTATTGCCGACAGCATCGACCTCGACAACTTCTGCGACCCGGCCAGTCCTTCTCCCGCCGATTGATTTGAAAAACATTATGTTTCACCTTTATTTACCTCGGAATGCCGAGTGACTTTGTAATCGTTAAAACTCCTTCGGGCCTGACACCCGGGTACTTTAATCTGCGGTTAGGAAGCTTTGGATATATCCGCGAACACGTTGCGTTCACCTTCGAGTGAAATTCGTTCTTCTCCCGAATTGGTTTCTGTTTCTTTGATGCAGCTCCTGAAGAAGAATCGGCACTCGACCAGTTGGACGATCCTTGAGCAGCCTTGATCAGCTCATCAGCAAGGCACTCAGCAATGGTCTTGACGTTCCTGTCAGCCGTCTGTTTTGGCGCCAGCCGTTGGATGGGCCTTTGTTAGTGCACACAATCTCGTCCTTCTTCTTGACGGTGCAGCCCCCGGAGGGGGGGGGGGGAGGGGTCGTGGTCGACCCGCACAATTCGGCGGGGCTGGTTAACTCATCAACAAGGTATTCAGCAATGGTCTTGACGTTCCTGAGGGTGGCTTGCTTTGGTGACATGCTCAATCTCGTCCTTCTTCTTGATGGTACAAGTCTGAAGTGGGGGTCGTGGTCGACCTGCAC
>NC_041383.1:539120693-539121059 GCF_002162155.2 Triticum dicoccoides | reverse complement strand
CCACTCGGCGGGACTGGTCAGCTTATCAGCGAGGCATTCAACAATGGTCTTGATGTTCCTGAAAGTGGCTCTCCTTGGCAACACGCTCAATCTCGTCCTTCTTCTTGATGGTGCAACTCTGAGGTGGGGATCGTGGTCGACCCGCACTTTGCTGTCCCCGAGCGAGAAGATAAGTTTTCACTCGTGATGATTTTACAAACTTAGGCGAGTACTGGACTACAGCTAAGCCCCCGAGTGGGAGGATTGCTCACCACTCGGTAGGATTTTTCAAACTTAGGCGAGTACTGGACTGCAACTAAGCCCCCGAGTGGGAGGATTGCTCACCACTCGGTAGGATTTTTCAAACTTAGGCGAGTACTGGACTGC
>NC_041383.1:539048547-539120144 GCF_002162155.2 Triticum dicoccoides | reverse complement strand
TTAGGCGAGTACTGAACTGCAGCTAAGCCCCCGAGTGAGAGGCAGGCTCACCACTCGGTAGGATTTTTTATTACTTAGACGAGTACTGGACTGCAGCTAAGCCCCCGAGTGAGAGGCAGGCTCACCACTCGATAGGATTTTTTTATTACTTAGGCGAGTACTCGACTGCAACTAAGCCCCCGAGTGAGAGGCAGGCTCACCACTTGGTAGGATTTTTTATTACTTAGGCGAAACAGATTCGCAGCTAAGCCTCCGAGTGAGAGGCAAGCTCACCACTCAGTAGGATTTTCACTTTGACTTAGGCGAAATGGATTCGTAACTAAGGCACCCACTGGGGGATTTTTAGGCCATAAAAAACGACAATCATTCGGAAGATTGTAAAATCATGTATTTTGATAATCAAACTAAAGGGTACTTCTTATTACATCTCATCAGTTCTAAATACTTAAGAGTAAAAAGGGCGGAGCAGTTCCGCATTCCAGGCGCGTGGCTCATCTTTATTATGCTCGACATTGAAGAGACGATACGCTCCATTGTGGAGCACTTTGGTGACGATGAAAGGGCCTTCCCAGGCAGGAGCGAGCTTGTGTGGTCTCTGGTGGTCCACTCGAAGAACCAGGTCTCCTTCTTGAAATGCCCGACCTCTTACATTTCTGGCATGAAATCGACGCAAGTCTTGCTGATAAATGGTCGACCGGATCAAGGCCATCTCTCTTTCTTCTTCTAGGAGATCGACTACATCTTGTCGAGCCTGCTCTGCTTCCTCTTCTGAGAAGAGTTCAACTCGAGGCGCGTTGTGTAGCAAATCACTCAGGAGTACGGCTTCGGCTCCGTAAACTAAGAAGAATGGAGTCCTTCCAGTCGACCAGTTAGGAGTTGTCCTCAATCCCCAAAGTACTGATGGGAGCTTGTCGACCCAAGCCCCTACTGCATGCTTGAGGTCACGCATCAACCGGGGTTCCAGTCCTTCGAGAATCAATCCATTTGCCCGCTCGACCTGCCCATTTGACTGAGGATGAGCGACCGAAGCGTAGTCGACTCTTGTGCCTTGGGAGGCACAAAAAGGTTCTGAATTCTTTAGAATTGAAGTTCGAGCCGTTATCTATGATGATGCTGTGGGGGACACCATATCGGAATATTAGTTCTCTAATGAAACTCAGAGCTGTACTTGCTTCAAGGTTTTTGATGGGCTTGGCTTCAATCCATTTGGTGAACTTGTCGACTGCCACCAGCACATGAGTAAATCCACTCCTGCCAGTCCTCAAAGGTCCAACCATGTCCAATCCCCAGACAGCGAAAGGCCAGACGAGTGGAATTGTCTTCAGAGCTGACGCAGGTTTGTGAGACATGTTGGAGTAAAACTGACAGCCTTTGCACTTGTCCACTATTTCCTTTGCCATCTCGTTGGCCCGTGGCCAGTAAAATCCGGCTCGGTATGCTTTGGCCACGATGGTCCGAGAGGACGCATGGTGACCACAAGTCCCCGAGTGAATATCAGGATCATTCGGCCTTCTTCTGGCGTGATGCATTTCTGGCAGACCCCAGTTACACTTTCTCTGAACAGCTGTCCTTTTATCACGGTAAAGGCCTTAGATCGTCGGACGATCTATTGAGACTCTTCTTGATCCTCTGGAAGTTCTTTCCTAAGAATGTATGCGATGTATGGCACCGTCCAGCCGGGAGTGATGACCAAAACCTCCATGACTAAGTCGACCACGGCTGGGATTTTGACTTCAGTCGGATCTGTGGCGCTCTTGGGCCGTGTCGACTCTTCAGTGAAAGGATCTTCCTGAACTGAAGGTGAATGAATATGTTCCAGAAACACATTGCGGGGAATGGCCTCTCTCTTTGAACCTATCTTTGCCAACTCATCTGCAGCTTGATTTTTCAATCGGGGAATATGGTGAAGCTCCAACCCTTCAAACTTCTTTTCCAGCTTTCTAACAATATTGCAATAACCAGTCATGGCTGGACTTCTGACATCCCATTCCTTCATCACTTGATTAACCACCAAACTTGAGTCGCCATATACCATAAGGCGATGGACACCGAGTGAAATGGCCATACGCAACCCGTATAAAAGTGCTTCATATTCTGCTTCATTATTGGAGGAATCAAAATGAATCTGGAGAACATAGTTAAGCTTGTCTCCATGGGGGGACACCAATAATACCCCAGCACCCGACCCGTTCAGCATCTTGGAGCCATCGAAGAACATAGTCCAATGCTCCGAGTGAACTTGAGTCGGTAGTTGCTGCTCGATCCACTCGGCAAGGAAATCTGTGATTGCTTGGGACTTGATAGCTTTCTTTGCCTCAAACTTGATATCCAATGGAAGGAGTTCAATCGCCCACTTTGCCACTCGACCAGTTGCATCTCTGTTATTCAGAACTCGGACAATGGTGCGTCGCTGACGACTGTAATGGAGTGATCAGAGAAGTAATGTGCAACCTTCTTCATTGTCATGTATATTCCATAGACAAGCTTCTGATAATGAGGATATCGTTGCTTGGATGGAGTCAAAACTTCGGAGAGATAATAAACTGGGCGCTGAACCTTGTAAGCTTTTCCTTCCTCTACTCGCTCGACCATGAGTACTGTGCTGACAACTTGTCCAGTGGCTACAATATAAAGCAGTAAAGGCTCTTTGCTGATTGGCGCAGCGAGCACCGACTGGGTGGAAAGCAGGGTTTTGAGTTCTGCAAACGCTGCATCAGCTTCCTCAGTCCACTCGAACTTATCAGACTTCTTCATCAGTCGGTAAAGAGGCAAGGCCTTTACACCGAAACGAGAAATGAATTAACTCAAGGCGGCCAAACAACCAGTCAACTTCTGAACGTCATGCACTCGCACAGGGCGTTTCATTCGGAGGATGGTATCAACTTTTTCTGGATTAGCATCGATTCCTCGTTTGAAAATGAGAAAACCGAGTAACTATCCTCCTGGAACTCTGAACATGCACTTTGACAAATTAAGCTTGATATCGTACCTCCTTAGGTTGGCAAAGGTTTCTGCGAGGTCAGTCAATAGGTCGGAACCTTTGCGAGACTTGACCACGATGTCATCCATGTATGCTTCCACATTCTGACTGATTTGAGTGAGCAGGCACTTCTGAATCATTCTCATGAATGTGGCTCCGGCATTTTTAAGGCCGAATGGCATGGTGACATACCAAAAGCACCCGAATGGGGTGATGAGGGCTGTTTTTATTTCATAGGGACCATACAGTCGGATCTGATGATACCAGGAATATGCATCTAGAAAAGACAAGCGCTCACACCCCGCAGTCGAGTCAACAATCTGATCGATGTAGGGGAGAGAGGGAAGTGATCTTTCAGGTAGGCCCGATTGATATGCTTAAAATCAATGCACATACGAAGTGAATCGTCCTTCTTAGGGACCATAACTACATTGGCAAGCCACTCGGAGTGGTAGACCTCTCGGATGAACTCTGCTGCTAGCAGCCGAGCGACTTCTTCGCCAAATCGCTTTCCTCTTCTGCACGGCGGACCGCTGAAGGTGCTCTTTGACGGGTTTTGCCTTGGGGTCGACACGCAAACGATGCTGAGCCAGTCCTCTGGGTACACCCGGCATGTCAGAGGGTTTCCATGCAAAGATGTCCCAGTTCTCACGAAGGAACTGGATGAGCGCTTCTTCCTATTTGCTATCGAGTGTCATTGATATATGAGTCGACGCGGCATTGGGATCGGTCGGGTGAATATGAATCGGCTTCGTTTCCCCAGACGACTAAAATGCAGAATCTGTGGCAGGCTTCTTGGCTCGGAGCAAATCACTCGGATCTGCATTCTTCTGATACTCTTGAAGTTCAACAGCTGCCATCTGCATATCGGCAATTTTGGAACCTTTCTGGAAGCATTCCTCCGCCTTCTGTCTATTGCCAGTAACTGTGATCATGCCTTTGGGACCAGGCATCTTCAACTTGAGGTACACGTAACATGCTCGAGCCATGAAACGTGCGTATGCAGGCCTCCCCAGAATGGCATGATAAGCACTCTGGAAATCCACGACTTCAAACATCAACTTTTCCTTACGGTAATGCTTGGAATCACCGAAAACCACGTCGAGAGCGATCTGGCCGAGTGATTCAGCTTTCTTTCCGGGGATAACACCATGGAAGCTCGTATTGCTCTTGCTAAGTTTGGACATCGGAATGCCCATCCCCTTCAAGGTTTCAACATAAAGGATATTCAGACTGCTACCACCTTCCATCAGCACTTTAGTCAGTCGAGTGCCGCCGACCACTGGGTCGACCACCAATGCTTGCCTCCCGGGGGTGGCTACACGAGCAAGATGGTCGGACTGGTCGAATGTGATGGCTGTCTGAGACCATTTCAGGTATGTGGTCATTGTCGCTGGAGCAACCATATTCACTTCTCTGTTGATGACCTTCAACCGACTCTTGCTCTCAACATCAGCCAAAATCATGAGAGTGGAATTGACTTTGGGATGACCATCGTCTTCCTCTTCATCCTCATCTTTGTCCGACTCTTTCTCCTTCTCATTGGGCTGTTTCTCTCAGAACTGCTGGATTAGGAGTCAACATTGTCGACTGGAATGCTTCGGGTAAATCAGATTACCTTCTTCATCTTTCTTCATGTGGATGTGACATGGCAAATCCAGCACATCATTTCCTGCTTGATCCTTTACCTTCTTAGGGGGCCACGGACCCTTAGATTTTCCCTTAAACTTTCCTTGAGCCACTGCTGCAATCTCACCGGGTGCCGCTGGCTCGGCCTTACGCTTCTGTTTCCGACTGGAGTTACCCCTACCGGCCTCTTGGCCAACTGGTTTACTATTCCCGCTACGGAGTCGATCCTCTTCTTCTCCGTTAGTGTACCGGGTGGCTATCTCCATCATCCGAGTCAGAGTCATATCCCCAGTCCGATCGAATTTCAGGACCAACTCTCTGTATTTGGCTGATGACCCACAAGTGTTGGGGATCAATCTTAGTCCTTTTGATAAGTAAGAGTGTCGAACCCAACGAGGAGTAGAAGGAAATGATAAGCGATTTTCGGTAAGGTTTTCTCTGCAAGCACTGAAATTGTAGGTGATAGATAGTTTTGCGATAAGATAAAGGGTAACAAGTAATAAGTAAATAAAGTAAATAAAGTGCAACAAGGTGGCCCAATCCTTTATGTAGCAAAGGATAAGCCTGGACAATTTCTAATAATGAGAAAGGAGCTCCCGAGGACACATGGGAGTTATCGTCAAGCTAGTTTTCATCACGTTCATACGATTCGCGTTCGGTACTTTGATAATTTGATATGTGGGTGGTGATGAAGTCATGTACCTAGGGTAGGGTCACGGGCCTGTCCAAAGTACCCTCCCCAAGGGCATCTTCAGAAGAAGCTACCTTCCAGTCGACCAAGAGGGATTCCACTCGACGGACTCGAAGACACTCGACCATGAAGACTCACTCGACCACCAGGAGATCAAGAACCACTCCGCATCTCAACGGTCTGTAATTAAGTAGTCTTTATGGTCATGATGACACTTTATGTAAGGCGTTACTGGTAACGCCCGTCTTTATGTACTTTAAGCCCTGCATAACTGAGGGCCGGAGGGGTCTGGCAGACACTATATAAGCCACCCCCCTCCTCAGTGTAAAGGGTTCGCACCCCTGTAACTCATACGCACATAATCCAGTCGACCGCCTCCGGGCTCCGAGACCTAGGGCTGTTATTTCCTCCGAGAAGGGCCTGAACTCGTAAATCCCTTGCGTATACAACTACTCCATAGCTAGGATCTTGCCTCTCCATACCTACCCCCATTCTACTGTCAGACTTAGAACCACGACAGTTGGCGCCCACCGTGGGGCAGGTGTCTTAGCGATTTTTGGAGAAGTTGCAATTGTTTCGATTGTTTTCATCATGGTTTCGGGTGGAGTTTTGGTCGAGGGCTGCGAGATCCGTCTCGGCGCGCTCACCTTCATCGCTGACGACTCCACTTGGCTCCAGGAGGCTCCACTCGACATCGGCGCGCTCCCCGTCCGCGGTGCGACGCATTTTCAGGCGTGTGTTCGCGGCGTTCTGCTGCGGCAACCGTCGGCTCCGTATCGGTCGACTCCCGTGTCGCTCCCTCCCTATCTCCCGCCAGCGCAAGCGCTCTAGTTGGTCGAGGTTTCAACGGTTGGTGAGGCACGCGGTAGCTCGCCAATCGGCCACCACCCAGGTCGCGGCAATTGAGCCCGACGAATCTCTCTACGGCCTGTTCGATCTGTCGACTGGCTCCGTAGAGACTGCATCCGAGTGCGACAGCAGTGATCCAGCGGTGGAGGTCCTGATGGTCAACGGGCCTCGTAGCCCTCCCGGCTTCCCCCACGATGACGGGGTGGACGGTGGAGGCGACCCCGCTCAGGCCCATGAGGAATATCAACCCGAGCCACTTACTTCTCTGCAAAGGGAAGAACTTCGCCGCAGGAACATGGATGTCCTGCATACCCCTATCGCAGGAGAAACTCATGAGGCTCGTGCCTTGGAAGAGGCGCGTTTGGCCAACTTGGCTGAACGCACTCGACCGGAGAACCTCCAGCGAGCACTCGACGAGCGTGCGCGGCAACGAGTACCCGACTCCAGCTGACGTCAGCTCTTTCCGCAACCCACTCAGGTATATCGGACCCCGATTCAAAATTTGGCAGCTGCAGCCCGTATAGCGGAGTCAATTCAGCCCTCTCAGTCGGAGGCTGGAAGAGGCTTGATGGAGATCAGGGATTTGCTCCGGGCAGCAGGGGATCAGAATTCAGTCGTGTCACAGTCGCACAACAGGATTCAAAGTCGATCCGTCGCTGCGAATACTGTTCAGTCGGCTCACAGCCCAAGGTCACCTCCGAGGCGCGTGGGACGTGAAGGCCGGCAGGATCACTATGATGACCGATTTGATCGTGATGAAAGGCGTCGAGTGCCCACTCCTCCTCCGAGAGGTGGGTCTAACGCCCATCGGCAGCAAGATGACAGGCACCAGCTCAGTGTTGGGCGGAGAGCTCCGGTCGACCCCAGAGAACCAGGCTTTGACGCGAGATCCATCACCGTGCAAGGTTTGGTCGATCGGAACAGAGCTCATAGAGGTGGCCATGACAGGGATGTGCCCACTAGCAGCCGAGTCCATGTTTCAGGTCCAGAATGCTTTAGCAGAGCCATCAGAGCCGCAGTGATACCCCCCAACTTCAGGTTGGCGACTGGGGTAAGTAAGTTCACTGGAGAGTCCAAGCCTGAAACTTGGCTTGAAGACTACCGAGTGGCGGTACAGATTGGTGGCGGTAATGATGAGGTGGCCATGAAGCATTTGCCACTCATGCTAGAGGGTTCGGCCAGGGCGTGGTTGAATCAGTTAGCTCCTAGCAGCATTTACACTTGGGAAGACCTTTCCCGAGTGTTCGTCAGGACGTTCGAGGGAACTTGCAAGCGACTGGCCGGATTGACAGAGCTGCAAGTCTGCGTACAAAAGTCGAGTGAAACATTGAGAGATTACATCCAGAGATGGATCACTTTGCATCATACCGTGGAGAAAGTGTCGGACCATCAAGCGGTCTGCGCCTTCAAGGATGGTGTCAAGAACAGAGAGTTGAGCCTGAAGTTTGGTCGGACCGGAGATATGACCTTGAGTCGAATGATGGAAATAGCCACAAAGTACGCCAATGGTGAAGAAGAGGACCGACTCCGGAGTGGCAAGTACAAGCCGAGTCAGTCGGAGAAAGGAAACTCCAGCCGGAAGCAGAAGCGGAAGGCCGAGCCAGCGGCTCCTGGAGAGGCTCTGGCCGTGACTCAGGGCAAATTTAAAGGGAATCCCAAAGGATCTTGGAACCCCAAGAAGGTCAAAGATAAGGAAGGAAATGACGTGATGGATCTGCCGTGTCACATCCACACGAAGAAAGACGAAGAGGGTAATTTCATCTACCCCAAACATACCACTCGCCAATGCCGGCTCTTGATCCAGCAGTTCCAAGGAAAAAAGCCCAAGGACAAGGAAAAGGAGTCGGAAAAAGCTGAGGACAAGGAGGACAGTGATGGAGGATATCCTCATGTTAATTCCACTCTGATGATTTTCGCTGATGTGGAGAGCAAAAGCCGATTGAAGGTTATCAACCGTGAGGTAAATATGGTCGCCCCGGCGACACCGAGTTATCTGAGATGGTCTCAAACTCCCATTACATTCGACCAGTCCGATCATCCGACTCATATAGCCACCCCCGGGAGGCAAGCTTTAGTGGTCGACCTGGTCGTTGAAGGCGCTCGACTGACAAAGGTGCTAATGGATGGTGGCAGCGGACTGAACATATTGTATGCGGAGACGCTCAAGGGGATGGGCATTCTGATGTCCAGGCTCAGCTCCAGCAACATGAGTTTTCACGGAGTCATTCCTGGAAAGAAGGCTGAGTCACTCGGCCAAATAGCTCTGGACGTGGTGTTCGGTGACTCGAAGCATTTCCGCAAAGAGAGGCTGACATTTGAAGTCGTGGATTTTCAGAGTGCTTACCACGCTATTTTGGGGAGACCAACTTACGCACGGTTCATGGCTCGACCATGTTACGTGTACCTCAAACTGAAGATGCCCGGCCCCAAGGGTGTGATCACTATCACTGGCAATCGGAAGAAGGCAGAAGAGTGTTTTCAGAAAGGCTCGAAAATTGCCGATTCCCAGATAACAATGGTAGAGCTGGAAGGGTACAAGAAAAATGCAGATCTGAGTGATTTGTTGCGGGCCAAGAAGCCCGCCACAGAGTCAGCGTTCCAGTCGTCTTGGGAGACGAAGCCAGTTCATATCCACTCAAATGACCCCAACGCAGCTCCGACCCATATTTCCACAACACTCGAATCTAAATAGGAAGAAGCGCTCATCCAGTTCCTCCATGAGAACTGGGACATCTTTGCATGGAAGCCAGCTGACATGCCAGGTGTTCCCAGGGGGCTGGCTGAGCATCGTCTTAGAGTCGACTCGAAAGCGAAACCTGTCAAAGAACATCTTCGACGGTCCGCTGTTCAGAAGAAAAAAGCCATTGGCGAGGAGGTAGCTCGACTCCTTGCAGCAGAGTTTATCCGAGAGATATACCACTCCGAGTGGCTCGCCAATGTCGTCATGGTTCCCAAGAAGGACAACTCACTTCGCATGTGCATTGATTTCAAACATATCAATCGGGCCTGCCCGAAAGATCATTTTCCTCTCCCTCGCATCGACCAAATTGTCGACTCGACTGCGGGATGCGAGAGATTGTCTTTTTTAGACACCTATTCCGGGTATCATCAGATCCGTCTGTATGGACCTGACGAAATCAAAACAGCTTTCATCACTCCATTCGGGTGCTTCTGCTATATCACCATGCCATTCGGTCTCAAAAATGTCGGAGCCACGTTCATGAGAATGATTCAAAAGTGTTTACTCACTCAAATCAGTCGGAATGTGGAAGCGTACATGGATGATATCGTGGTCAAGTCGCGAAAGGGTTCCGACCTGTTGACTGACCTAGCTGAAACATTTGCCAATCTCAGGAGATACGATATCAAGCTTAATCCATCAAAGTGCACATTCGGAGTACCTGGCGGAAAGTTACTCGGTTTTCTCGTTTCAAACAAGGAATCGATGCTAACCCAGAAAAAGTTGGCACCATACTCTGAATGAAACGCCCTGTGCGTGTGCACGATGTCCAGAAGCTTACTGGATGCTTGGCCGCGTTAAGTCGATTCATCTCTCGCCTCGGTGAAAAGGCGTTACCTCTTTACCGACTGATGAAGAAAGTAGACAAGTTCGAGTGGACTCCAGAAGCTGATGCAGCGTTTGCCGAGCTAAAAGCTCTGCTCTCCACCCAGCCGGTGCTTGCTGCTCCAATCAGCAAAGAGCCTCTGTTGCTTTATATTGCAGCCACAGGGCAGGTCGTCAGTACAGTACTTACGGTCGAGCGGGAAGAGGAAGGTAAAACCTTCAAAGTTCAGCGCCCAGTGTATTATCTCTCTGAAGTCTTGACTCCATCGTAGCAAAGATATCCTCATTATCAGAAGCTCGTATATGGGATCTACATGACCATGAAGAAGGTTGCTCATTATTTCTCTGATCATGACATTACAGTCGTCAGCGACGCACCATTGTCAGAGATTCTGCACAATAGAGATGCAACTGGTCGAGTGGCTAAATGGGCGATTGAACTTCTTCCCCTTGATATCAAATTCAAGGCAAAGAAAGCCATTAAGTCCCAGGCTATAGCTAATTTCCTTGCCGAGTGGATTGAACAACAGCAGCCGACTCAAGTTCACTCGGAGCATTGGACCATGTTCTTTGATGGCTCTAAGATGTTAAATGGTTCTGGTGCTGGGGTAGTTTTGGTTTCCCCCCGAGGAGATAATCTCATATATGTGCTCCAGATCCACTTTGATTCCTGCAACAATGAAGCAGAATATGAAGCACTTTTGTATGGGTTGTGCATGGCCATTTCACTCGGCGTCCGTCGCCTTATGGTTTATGGCGACTCAGATTTGGTGGTCAATCATGTGATGAAGGAGTGGGATGTTAGAATCCCAGCCATGACTGGATACTGCAATGCAGTGACGAAGCTTGAAAAGAAATTCGAAGGGTTAGAGCTCCATCATATACCCCGACTGAAAAATGAAGCAGCTGATGATTTGGCGAAGATAGGTTCCAAGAGAGAAGCCATTCCCAGTGATGTGTTCTTGGAGCATATCCATTCTCCATCAATCAAAGAAGATCCTTTTACTGAAGAAGCTCCGCAGCTCAAGAGTATCACAGATCCGACTGAGGTTGAAGTTCCAGCGGTGGTCGACCTGATCATGGAAGCCTTGGCGATCACTCCCGATTGGACAGTACCGTACATCGCGTATATCTTGAGGAAAGAGCTCCCGGAGGACGAAGAAGAGGCTCGACAGATCGTCTGCCGATCTAAAGCCTTTACTGTGATAAGGGGACAGCTGTACAGAGAAAGCGCGACTGGAGTTGGTCAGAAATGCATAACGCCAGAGGAAGGTCGGATAATCCTTGATGAGATCCACTCGGGGACCTGTGGCCATCATGTAGGGGAACGTAGTAATTTCAAAAAAATTTCCTACGCACACGCAAGATCATGGTGATGGCATAGCAACGAGAGGGGAGAGTGTTGTCTACGTACCCTCGTAGACCGTCAAGTGGAAGCGTTATGACAACGCGGTTGATGTAGTCGTACGTCTTCACGATCCGACCGACCCAAGCACCGAACGTACGACACCTCCGTGTTCAGCACACGTTCAGCTCGATGACGTTCTCCGGGCTCCAATCCAGCAGAGCGTCGGGGATGAGTTCCGTTAGCACGACGGCGTGGTGACGGTGATGATGTTCTATCGGCGCAGGGCTTCGCCTAAACTCCGCGACGATATGACCGAGGTGGAATATGGTGGAGGGGGGCACCGCACACGGCTAAGGAACGATCCGTAGATCAACTTGTGTGTCATGGGGTGCCCCCCTGTCCCCGTATATAAAGGAGCAAGGGGGAGGGGGCCGGCCAAGAGGAGGAGGCGCGCCCAAGGGGGAGAATCCTACTCCAAGTAGGATTCCCCCCTCTTTCCAAGTCCTACTAGGAGAAGGGAAGGAAGGGGAGGAGAAGGAGAAGGAAGGAGAGGGAGGAGAAGAAGGAAAGGGGGGCCGGCCCCCTAGTCCAATTCGGTTTGGGCTAGGGGGGCCGCGCGCCCTACCTCCTCTCTTCCACCACTTGGCCCATGAGGCCCATTGCTTCTTCCTCGTATTCCCGTAACTCCCCGGTACCCCCGAAAATACCCGAATCACTCGGAACCTTTCCGAACTCCGAATATAGTCGTCCAATATATCGATCTTTATGTCTCGACCATTTCGAGACTCCTCGTCATGTCCCCGATCTCATCTGGGACTCCGAACTCCTTCGGTACATCAAAACTCATAAACTCATAATAAAACTGTCATCGTAACGTTAAGCGTGCGGACCCTACGGGTTCGAGAACTATGTAGACATGACCTATAACTATTCTCGGTCAATAACCAATAGCGGAACCTGGATGCCCATATTGGCTCCTACATATTCTACGAAGATCTTTATCGGTCAAACCGCATAACAACATACGTGGTTCCCTTTGTCATCGGTATGTTACTTGCCCGAGATTCGATCGTCGGTATCCAATACCTAGTTCAATCTCGTTACCGGTAAGTCTCTTTACTCGTTCCGTAATGCATCATTCCGTAACTAACTCATTAGCTACATTGCTTGCAAGGCTTATAGTGATGTGCATTACCGAGAGGGCCTAGAGATACCTCTCCGACAATCAGAGTGACAAAACCTAATCTTGAATTACGCCAACCCAACATGTACCTTCGGAGACACCTGTAGAGCACCTTTATAATCACCCAGTTACGTTGTGACGTTTGGTAGCACACAAAGTGTTCCTCCGGTAAACGGGAGTTGCGTAATCTCATAGTCATAGGAACATGTATAAGTCATGAAGAAAGCAATAGCAACATACTAAACGATCAAGTGCTAAGCTAACGGAATGGGTCAAGTCAATCACATCATTCTCCTAATGATGTGATCCCATTAATCAAATGACAACTCATGTCTATGGTTAGGAAACATAACCATCTTTAATTAATGAGCTAGTCAAGTAGAGGCATACTAGTGACACTCTGTTTGTCTATGTATTCACACATGTATTATCTTTCCGGTTAATACAATTCTAGCATGAATAATAAACATTTATCATGAAATAAGAAAATAAATAATAACTTTATTATTGCCTCTAGGGCATATTTCCTTCAGTCTCCCACTTGCACTAGAGTCAATAATCTAGTTCACATCGCCATGTGATTTAACACCAATAATTCACATCACCATGTGATTAGCTCCCATAGTTCACATCGTCATGTGACCAACACCCAAAGGGTTTACTAGAGTCAATAATCTAGTTCACATCGCTATGTGATTAACACCCAAAGAGTACTAAGGTGTGATCATGTTTTGCTTGTGAGATAATTTTAGTCAATGGGTCTGTCACATTCAGATCCGTAAGTATTTTGCAAATTTCTATGTCTACAATGCTCTGCAAGGAGCTACTCTAGTTAATTGCTCCCACTTTCAATATGTATCTAGACCGAGACTTAGAGTCATCTAGATTAGTGTCAAAAACTTGCATCGACGTAACCCTTTACGACGAACCTTTTTGTCACCTCCATAATCGAGAAACATATCCTTATTCCCCTAAGGATAATTTTGACCGATGTCCAGTGATCTACTCCTAGATCACTATTGTACTCCCTTGCTAAAATCAGTGTAGGGTATACAATAGATCTGGTACAAAGTGCATACTTTATAGAACCTGTGGCTGAGGCATAGGGAATGACTTTCATTCTCTTTCTATCTTCTGCCGTGGTCGGGCTTTGAGTCTTACTCAATTTCACACCTTGTAACACAGGCAAGAAACTCTTTCTTTGACTGTTCCATTCTGAACTACTTCAAAATCTTGTCAAGGTATGTACTTATTAAAAAACTTATCAAGCCTCTTGATCTATCTCTATAGATCTTGATGCTCAATATGTAAGTAGCTTTACTGAGGTCTTTCTTTTAAAGAACTCCTTTCAAATACTCCTTTATGTTTTCCTGAAAAATTCTACATCCTTTCTGATCAACAATATGTCACTCACATATACTTATCAGAAAGGCTGTAGTGCTCCCACTCACTTTATTGTAAATACAGGCTTCACTGCAAGTCTGTATAAACTATATGCTTTGATCAACTTATCAAAGCGTATATTCCAACTCCGAGATGCTTGCACCAGTCCATAGATGGATCGCTGGAGCTTGCACATTTTTTTTGCACTTTTAGGATTGACAAAACCTTCTGGTTGCATCATATACAACTCTTCTTAAATGAATCCATTAAGGAATGCGGTTTTGTCTATCCATTTGCCAGATTTCATAAAATGCGGCAATTGCTAACATGATTCAGACATACTTAAGCATAGATACGAGTGAGAAACTCTCATCCTAGTCGACACTTTGACCTTGTCGAAAACCTTTTGCGACAATTCTAGCTTTGTAGATAGTAACACTACTATCAGCGTCCGTCTTCCTCTTGAAGATCCATTTATTCTTAATGACTCACCGATCATCGGGCAAGTCAATCAAAGTCTACACTTTGTTCTTATACATGGATCATATCTCAGATTTCATGGCCTCAAGCCATTTCGCGGAATCTGGGCTCATCATCGCTTCCTCATAGTTCGTAGGTTCGTCATGGTCTAGTAACATGACTTCTAGAATAGGATTACCGTACCACTCTGGTGCGGGCTGTACTTTGGAAGACCTACGAGGTTTCTGTAGTAACTTGATCTGAAGTTTCATGATCATCATCATTAGCTTCCTCACTAATTGGTGTAGGAATCACTGGAACTGATTTCTGTGATGAACTACTTTCTAATTCGGGAGAAGGTACAAATTACCTTATCAAGCTCTTACTTTCCTCCCACTCACTTCTTTCGAGAGAAACTCCTTCTCTAGAAAGGATCCATTTTTAGCAACGAATATCTTGCCTTCGGATCTATGATAGAAGGTGTACCCAACAATTTCCTTTGGGTATTCTATGAATACGTACTTCTCCGATTTGGGTTTGAGCTTATCAGGATGAAACTTTTTCATATAAGCATCGCAGCCCCAAACTTTAAGAAACGACAACTTGGGTTTCTTACTAAACCACAGTTCATATGGTGTCGTCTCAACGGATTTAGATGGTGCCCTTTTAACGTGAATGCAGCTGTCTCTAATGCATAACCTCAAAACAATATTGGTAAATCAGTAAGAAACATCATAGATCGCACCATATCCAATAAAGTGCGGCTACGACGTTCGGACACACCATAACATTGTGGTGTTCCAGGTGGCGTGAGCTGTGAAACTATTCCACGTTGTTTTAGTTGAAGACCAAACTCGTAACTCAAATATTCGTCTCCGCGATCAGATCGCAGAAACTTTATTTTCTTGTTACGATGATTTTTCCACTTCACTCTGAAATTCTTTGAACCTTTCAACTATTTCAGACTTATGTTTCATCAAGTAGATATACCCATATCTGCTCAAATCATCTTGTGAAGGTCAGAAAATAATGATACTTGCCACGAGCACCAACACTCATTGGATCACATACATCGGTATGTATTATTTCCAATAAGTCAGTAGCTTGTTCCATTGTTCCGGAGTACGGAGTTTTTAGTCATCTTGCCCAAAAAGGCATGGTTCGCAAGCATCAAATGATTCATAACCAAGTGATTCCAAAAATCCATCTTTATGGAGTTTCTTCATGCGCTTTACACCGATATGACCCAAACGGCAGTGCCACAAATAAGTTGCACTATCATTATTAACTTTGCATCTTTTGGTATCAATATTATGAATATGTGTATCACTACGATCGAGATCCAACAAACTATTTTCATTGGGTGTATAACCATCGAAGGTCTTATTCATGTAAACAGAATAACAATTATTCTTTAACTTCAAATTAAAAACCGTATCGCAACAAACATGATCAAATCATATTCATGCTCAACGCAAACGCTAAATAACATTTATTTAGGTTTAACACTAATCTCGAAAATATAGGGAGTGTGTGATGATGATCATATCAATCTTGGAACTACTTCCAACACTCATCGTCACTTCCCCTTCAACTAGTCTCTGTTTATTCTGTAACTCCTGTTTCGAGTTACTAATCTTAGCAACCGAACAAGTATCAAATACTCAGGGGCTACTATAAACACTAGTAAGGCACACATCAATAATCTGTATATCATATATACGCTTGTTCACTTTGCCATCCTTCTTATCCACCAAATATTCAAGGCATTTCCGCTTCCAGTGACCATTTCCTTTGCAGTGTAATCACTCAGTTTCAGGCTTTGGTCCAGCTTTGGTCTTCTTCACGGGAGTGACAACTTGTTTGCCATTCTACTTGAAGTTTCCCTTTCTTTCCCTTTGCCCTTTTCTTGAAACTAGTGGTCTTGTCAATCATCAACACTTGATGCTCTTTCTTGATTTCTACCTTCGTTGATTTCAACATCACGAAGAGCTCGGGAATCGTTTACATCATCCCTTGCATACTATAGTTCATCACGAAGTTCTAGTAACTTAGTGATGGTGACTAGAGAATTCTGTCAATCACTATCTTATCTGGAAGATTAACTCCCACTTGATTCAAGTGATTGAAGTACCCAGACAATTTGAACACATCCTCACTAGTTGAGCGATTCTCCTCCATCTTTTAGCTATAGAACTTGTTAGAGACTTCATATCTCTCAACTCGGGTATTTGCTGGAAATATTAACTTCAACTCCTGGAACATCTCATATGGTCCATGACATTCAAAACGTCTTTGAAGTCCCGATTCTAAGCCGTTAAGCATGGTGCACTAAACTATCAAGTAGTCATCATATTGAGCTAGCCAAACGTTCATAACGTCTGCATCTGCTCCTGCAATAGGTTTGTCACCTAGCGGTGCATCAAGGACATAATTCTTCTGCGCAGCAATGAGTATAAACCTCAGATCACAGATCCAATCCGCATCATTGCTACTAACATCTTTCAACACAATTTTCTCTAGGAACATATCAAAATAAACATATGAAAGCAACAACGCAAGCTATTGATCTACAACATAATTTGCAAAATACTACCATGACTAAGTTCATGATAAATTTAAGTTCTATTAATCATATTACTTAAGAACTCCCACTTAGACAGACATCTCTCTAGTCATCTAAGTGATCACGTGATCCAAATCAACTAAACCATAACCGATCATCACGTGAGATGGAGTAGTTTTTAATGGTGAACATCTCTATGTTGATCATATCTACTATATGATTCACGCTCGACCTTTCGGTCTCCGTGTTACGAGGCCATATCTGCATATGCTAGGCTCGTCAAGTTTAACCTGAGTATTCAGCGTGTGCAAAACTGGCTTGCACCCGTTGTAGATGGACGTAGAGCTTATCACACCCGACCATCACGTGGTGTCTGGGCACGACGAACTTTGGCAACGGTGCATACTCAGGGAGAACACTTCTTGATAATTTTAGTGAGAGATCATCTTAAAATGCTACCGTCAATCAAAGCAAAATAAGATGCATAAAAGATAAACATCACATGCAATCAATATAAGTGATATGATATGGCCATCATCATCTTGTGCTTGTGATCTCCATCTCCGAAGCACCGTCGTGATCACCATCTTCACCGGTGCGACACCTTGATCTCCATCATAGCATCGTTGTCGTTTACGCCATCTATTGCTTCTACGACTATCGCTACCACTTAGTGATAAAGTAAAGCAATTACAGGGCGTTTGCATTTCATATAATAAATCGACAACCATATGGCTCCTGCCAGTTGCCGATAACTTCGGTTACAAAACATGATCATCTCATACAATAAAATATAGCATCACGTCTTGACCATATCACATCACAACAAGCCCTGCAAAAACAAGTTAGACGTCCTCTACTATGTTGTTGCAAGTTTTACGTGGCTGCTACGGGCTTAGCAAGAACCGTTCTTACCTATGCATCAAAACCACAACGATAGTTTGTCAAGTTGGTGCTGTTTTAACCTTCGCAAGGACCGGGCGTAGCCACACTCGGTTCAACTAAAGTCTGAGAAACTGACACCCGCTAGTCACCTGTGTGCAAAGCACGGCGGTAAAACCAGTCTCGCGTAAGCGTACGCGTAATGTCGGTCCGGGCTGCTTCATCCAACAATACCGCCAAACCAAAGTATGACATGCTGGTAAGCAGTATAACATCAACGCATAAAACCTAGGCTCGGATGCCATTGTAGGGGAATGTAGTAATTTCAAAAAAATTCCTACGCACACGCAAGATCATGGTGATGGCATAGCAACGAGAGGGGAGAGTGTTGTCTACGTACCCTCGTAGACCGTCAAGCGGAAGCGTTATGACAACGGGGTTGATGTAGTCGTACGTCTTCACAATCCGACCGATCCAAGCACCGAATGTACGGCACCTCCGTGTTCAGCACACGTTCAACTCGATGACGTTCTCCGGGCTCCAATCCAGCAGAGCGTCGGGGATGAGTTCCGTTAGCACGACGGCGTGGTGACGGTGATGATGTTCTATCGGCGCAGGGCTTCGCCTAAACTCTGCGACGATATGACCGAGGTGGAATATGGTGGAGGGGGGCACCGCACACAGCTAAAGAATGATCCGTAGATCAACTTGTGTGTCATGGGGTGCCCCCTGCCCCCATATATAAAGGAGAAAGGGGGAGGGGGCCGGCCAAGAGGAGGAGGCGCGCCCAAGGGGGAGAATCCTACTCCAAGTAGGATTCCCCCCTCTTTCCAAGTCCTACTAGGAGAAGGGAAGGAAGGGGAGGAGAAGGAGAAGGAAGGAGAGGGAGGAGAAGAAGGAAAGGGGGGCCGTCCCCCTAGTCCAATTCGGTTTGGGCTAGGGGGGCCGCGCGCCCTACCTCCTCTCTTCCACCACTTGGCCCATGAGGCCCATTGCTTCTTCCTCGTATTCCCGTAACTCCTCGGTACCCCCGAAAATACCCGAATCACTCGGAACCTTTCCGAACTCCGAATATAGTCGTCCAATATATCGATCTTTACGTCTTGACCATTTAGAGACTCCTCGTCATGTCCCCGATCTCATCCAGGACTCCGAACTCCTTCGGTACATCAAAACTCATAAACTCATAATAAAACTGTCATCGTAACGTTAAGCGTGCAGACCCTACGGGTTCGAGAACTATGTAGACATGACCTAGAACTATTCTCGGTCAATAACCAATAGCGGAACCTGGATGCCCATATTGGCTCCTACATATTCTACGAAGATCTTTATCGGTCAAACCGCATAACAACATACGTTGTTCCCTTTGTCATTGGTATGTTACTTGCCCGAGATTCGATCGTCGGTATCCAATACCTAGTTCAATCTCGTTACCGGTAAGTCTCTTTACTCGTTCCGTAATGCATCATTCCGTAACTAACTCATTAGCTACATTGCTTGCAAGGCTTATAGTGATGTGCATTACCGAGAGGGCCCAGAGATACCTCTCCGACAATCGGAGTGACAAAACCTAATCTTGAATTACGCCAACCCAACATGTACCTTCGGAGACACCTGTAGAGCACCTTTATAATCACCCAGTTACGTTGTGACATTTGGT
This sequence comes from Triticum dicoccoides, assembly GCF_002162155.2. Taxonomy (NCBI): domain Eukaryota; kingdom Viridiplantae; phylum Streptophyta; class Magnoliopsida; order Poales; family Poaceae; genus Triticum; species Triticum dicoccoides. The sequence continues at coordinate 539,100,946 of NC_041383.1, read as the reverse complement.
AGCACACAAAGTGTTCCTCCGGTAAACGGGAGTTGCGTAATCTCATAGTCATAGGAACATGTATAAGTCATGAAGAAAGCAATAGCAACATACTAAACGATCAAGTGCTAAGCTAACGGAATGGGTCAAGTCAATCACATCATTCTCCTAATGATGTGATCCCATTAATCAAATGACAACTCATGTCTATGGTTAGGAAACATAACCATCTTTAATTAATGAGCTAGTCAAGTAGAGGCATACTAGTGACACTCTGTTTGTCTATGTATTCACACATGTATTATGTTTCCGGTTAATACAATTCTAGCATGAATATTAAACATTTATCATGAAATAAGGAAATAAATAATAACTTTATTATTGCCTCTAGGGCATATTTCCTTCACATCATGCATCCTCTCGGACCATCGTGGCCAAAGCATACCGAGCCGGAGTTTACTGGCCAAAGGCGAATGAAATGGCAAAGGAGATAGTCGACAAGTGTGAGGGATGTCAATTTTACTCCAATATGTCACACAAACCCGCATCAGCTTTGAAGACCATACCACTCGTCTGGCCCTTCGCAGTATGGGAGTTGGATATGGTGGGACCCTTGAGAACAGGCAAAAGCGGTTTCACACATGTGCTGGTAGCAGTCGACAAGTTCACCAAGTGGATCGAGGCTAAACCCATCAAAAACCTTGATGCCGGTAGTGCTGTCAGATTCATCAGAGAATTGATATTCAGATATGGAGTCCCACACAACATCATCACTGACAACGGGTCAAACTTCGACTCGGAGGAATTCAGGGCGTTCTGCACATCTCAGGGCACACGAGTCGACTATGCTTCAGTCGCCCATCCTCAGTCGAATGGACAAGCAGAGCGGGCCAATGGCTTGATTTTCAAAGGGTTGAAGCCCCGACTGATGCGTGATCTCAAGCATGCGGCTGGAGCATGGGTCGACGAACTTCCCTCAGAGCTTTGGGGTTTAAGGACCACGCCCAACCGGTCGACTAGAAGAACTCCGTTCTTCTTGGTCTACGGAGCTGAAGCAGTCTTGCTGAGTGACCTTCTCCACAATGCTCCTCGGGTCGAGCTCTACACCGAGGCTGAAGCAGAACAAGCACGGCAGGATGCAGTCGACCTTTTAGAGGAAGAAAGGGTGATGGCTCTGATCCGATCGACCATTTATCAACAAGACTTGCGTCGCTTCCACGCCAAAAACGTGAAGAGTCGAGCCTTCCAGGAAGGAGATTTGATTCTCCGAGTGGATTAGCAGAAACCACACAAGCTTGCTCCTTCTTGGGAAGGTCCCTTCATCGTCACCAAGGTCCTCCACAATGGAGCGTGCCGTCTTTACAACGTCAAGCACAACATCGACGAGCCCCGAGCTTGGAACGCGGAGCTTCTCCGCCCCTTTTACACTTAAGCATTCACTCGGATGAGTTGTAATATAAGTACTTCTGTAGTTTATTTATCAAAGACAAGAGCTTTATAATTTTCCCAGTAATTATCATTACTTTTGTCCACATAAAGCAATCCCCCAGTGGGTGGCTTGTCTGCGAATCTGATTCACCTAAGTCTGTAAAAAAAATCCTAAGTTAAACAAAATCCTACCGAGTGGTAAGCCAGCCTTCCACTCGGAGGCTTAGCTGCAGTCCAAGTACTCGCCAAAGTTAAACAAAATCCTACAGTGTGGTAAGCCAGCCTTCCACTCGGAGGCTTAGCTGCAGTCCAAGTACTCGCCTAAGTTTAACAAAATCCTACCGAGTGGTAAGCCAGCCTTCCACTCGGAGGCTTAGCTGCAGTCCAAGTACTCGCCTAAGTTAAACAAAATCCTACCGAGTGGTAAGCCAGCCTTCCACTCGGAGGCTTAGCTGCAGCATTGCGCTCGCCTAAGTTCAAATACAACATGCGCTCCGCAAGGAGGACGAGGTACAGGTCGACTGCTACCCTCTCCTTCCGAGCTACGCCACAAATACAACGTGCGCTCCGCAAGGAGGATGAGGTGCATGTCGACTGCTATCCTCTCCTTCCGAGCTACGCCACAAATACAACGTACGCTCTGCAAGGAGGACGAGGTACAGGTCGACTGTTACTTCCTTGAAAATCCTACCAAGTGGAGAGCAGACCTCCCACTCGGGGGCTTAGCTGCAGCCCAGTGCTCGCCTAAGTTTTTAGAAATCCTACCGAGTGGAGAGCAAACCTCCCACTCGGGGGCTTAGCTGCAGCCCAGTGCTCGCCTAAGTTCTTGAAAATCCTACCAAGTGGAGAGCAGACCTCTCACTCGGAGGCTTAGCTGCAGCCCAGTGCTCGCCTAAGTTCTTGAAAATCCTACCGAGTGGAGAGCAGACCTCTCACTCGGGGGCTTAGCTGCATCCCAGTGCTCGCCTAAGTTTTTGAAAGTCCTACCGAGTGGAGAGCAGACCTCCCACTCGGGGGCTTAGCTGCAGCCCAGTGCTCTCCTATGTACTTCGGGGAACAAGTTGATTGCAACACCTCAAACCAAATGCAAACATATTCAACGTCGAATCCAAGTTCGGATAACACCTAAACGGAACCGAAAGTGCTCAGGCGCTAAGCCTATTAAGGTTTGTCGGTTACAAAAATCACTCGTCATACCGAGGCAAATTTAAAGTATCAAGCTCAGAAGTGTTTTACCCTCCTGTGGAGGGCTGGAAGGTGCAACAAACTCATCCAGGTCGATCCCATCTGCAATCCGAGTGGCAGCGGCGATGAAGGTCTCCATGAAAGATCGGAAATCGTGCTTCTTGGTGTTAGCCACCCTAAGGGCCGCCAGCTTGTCCTCGCGTGCATCCTTGCAATGAACGCGGACCAGAGACAGAGCAACTTCCGTGCCACACCTGGCAGAAGACTTCTTCCACTCCTGCACTCGACTTGGGACCTCGTTCAGTCGAGTCATCAGAGACTCGAGGTCGTTCTGGAGCGTCTCTCTTGGCCAGAGCGTTGTGTCGATGCGAGAAGTTGTGACCTTCGGCCTTGCGAGATAGTCGATGACAGCAGCAATGCGAGATCGAGCCGGAGCACGTTCATGGCGACTTCATCTTTCACGGGAGAGTTGATGGGATCCAGGTTTATTTCCAGTCGACCAGTTTCCTCCTCAAAGTTCTGGCAAAATTCTACAAGCGCAACCACCGAGTCAAGACAACAGTCGGATGAAAAGATCACAGTTAAAGTGTCTGTTTGATACAAAAGATTACCTTCAAGCATGAGGAACAGCTTCTTGGCGAGTCCACCCAGATAAGCCTCCAAATCGTTCTTATTTCCCACCAACTCACTGGCCTTGTCACTCAGGGCAATCTTATCGCTTTTCAGTCGACTGACCTCCTTGTTGGCAAGATCAAGAGCAGCTTTCAGATTGGTGTTTTCTTCTTCAAGCTTGGTGACTGAAGCCAGCTTCTCATCTGCGAGCTTGGTCTTTTCTAAAGCCGCTTTCTGCATCTCAGCCAAGTCAAGGTCTTTCTTCTTCAGGGCATCCCTCACTTTGTCTGCAAAGTTACAGTGAGATCAGACTCTGAAACAAACGAGAGGTAAAGACAGTCGTCGAAGGCCTCACCAAACATACCTTTAGCTTCCTCCTTTGCCTTCTTTAAGTTCTCCTGGACCAGTTTCAGATCTAGCTCGAGCTGGATGTGTTTGTTCTCCAACTCAGTATAACGGGCCGCAAGGTCGCAGGATTTCTACGAAGAACCAATCGACAGATGTCAAAGACAATTCACTTCCGAGTGACTAAGGAAAAATCATAGCGTTTCTAAGACTACAGCCGAATACAAACATTCGACCATAGTATCGGGGACTATACCCAGTGGGTGCACTCAGCGTGCCCCCACTAGTTTTATCAGTAAGAGTCGACCAGTCGACCAACAAAAAAAACAAGAGGTGTTCTTCAGACTATAGTCGACTGCCAGCAATCGACCGTAGTCTCGGGGACTACACCCAGTGGGTGCACTCAGCCTGCCCCCACCGGTCTATGAATCTATTCGACCTAGTCGAGTAAGGAAAAAACATAAGACATAAAGACTATGGTCGACTGCCAGCAGTCCACCATAGCCTTGGGGACTACACCCAGTAGGTGCACTCAGCGTGCCCCCACTAACCCGGAATTTCAATCGACACACCCAGTGGGTGTAGGACAAACTCTAGGAATTTCAGAAAGAAGGATTCTCAGATATCATATCCTAACAGAACAGGCGGTGACCGACTGACCTGAACATTACTCTGAAGAGCTGAACTGGCATCATAGGCTGCCTGGCTGGCTTCTCGGATTGCATTCACTTGCTCCATCATAACCCCCGCCTGGCGTATTGCTTCTTTAGCAACACTAGCTTGGTCTTCTGGGATGTGGTGGTTTGAGAAAAGCGAGGGTTGAGCAGCACTCGACGATGAAGGGCGAGCACTCGTCAATGGCACCGCAAAGGATACAGTGGGTCGAGTGACAGTGTCTCTGTTGGAAATATGCCCTAGAGGCAATAATAAATAAGTTATTATTATATTTCCTTGTTCATGATAATCATTTATTATCCATGCTATAATTGTATTAATAGGAAACTCAGATACATGTGTGGATACATAGACAACACCATGTCCCTAGTAAGCCTCTAGTTGACTAGCTCGTTGATCAATAGATGGTTACATTTTCTTGACCATGGACATTGGATGTCGTTGATAACGGGATCACATCATTAGGAGAATGATGTGACGGACATGACCCAATCCTAAGCCTAGCACAAAGATCGTTGTTCATATGCTAAAGCTTTTCTAATGTCAAGTATCATTTCCTTAGACCATGAGATTGTGCAACTCCCGGATACCGTAGGAATGCTTTGGGTGTACCAAACGTCACAACGTAACTGGGTGGCTATAAAGGTGCACTATAGGTATCTCTGAAAGTGTCTGTTGGGTTGGCACGAATCGAGACTGGGATTTGTCACTCCGTGTATACGGAGAGGTATCTCTGGGCCCACTCAGTAGGAAATCATCATAATGTGCACAATGTGATCAAAGAGTTGATCGCGGGATGATGTGTTACGGAACGAGTAAAGAGACTTGCCGGTAACGAGAATGAACAAGGTATTGGCATACCGACGATCGAATCTCGGGCAAGTATAATACCGCTAGACAAAGGGAATTGTATACGGGATCGATTGAGTCCTTGACATTGTGGTTCATCCAATGAGATCATCGTGGAACATGTGGGAGCCAACATGGGTATCCAGATCCCGATGTTGGTTATTGACCGGAGAACGTCTCGTTCATGTCTACATGTCGCCCGAACCCGTAGGGTCTACACACTTAAGGTTATAGACCTAGCTCATGAGGTTGGCGCAGCCCTACCTCTCTTTCTCCTCTTATCTCGCGGTGCTTGGCGAAGCCCTGCTGGACTATCACGCTCCTCCATCACCACCACGCCGTTGTGCTGCTGCTGGATGGAGTCTTCCTCAACCTCTCCCTCTCACCTTGCTGGATCAAGGCATGGGAGACGTCACCGGGTTGTACGTGTGTTGAACGCGGAGGTGCCGTCTGTTCGGCACTAGGATCTCCGGTGATTTGGATCACGACGAGTACGACTCCTTCAACCCCGTTCTCTTGAACGCTTCCGCTTAGCGATCTACAAGGGTATGTAGATGCACTCTCCTTCCCCTCGTTGCTAGTTTCTCCATAGATGGATCTTGGTGACTCGTAGGAAAATTTTGACTTTCTGCTACGTTCCCCAACAGTGGCATCATGAGCTAGGTCTATTGCGTAGATTCTTTGCACGAGTAGAACACAAAGTAGTTGTGGGCGTTGATTTTGTTCAATATGCTTACCGTTACTAGTCCAATCTTGATTCGGCGGCATCGTGGGATGAAGCGGCCCGGACCGACCTTACACGTACTCTTACGTGAGACAGGTTCCACCGACTGACATGCACTTGTTGCATAAGGTGGCTAGCGGGTGCCAGTCTCTCCCACTTTAGTCGGATCGGATTCGATGAAAAGGGTACTTATGAAGGGTAAATAGCAATTGGCATATCACGTTGTGGTCTTGCGTAGGTAAGAAACATTCTTGCTAGAAACCCATAGCAGCGACGTAAAACATGCAAACAACAATTAGAGGCCGTCTAACTTGTTTTTGCAGGGTATGCTATGTGATGTGATATGGCCAAGAAGAATGTGATGAATGATATGTGATGTATGAGATTGATCATGTTCTTGTAATAGGAATCATGACTTGCATGTCGATGAGTATGACAACCGGCAGGAGCCATAGGAGTTGTCTTTATTTATTGTATGACCTGCGTGTCATTGAACAACGCCATGTAATTACTTTAATTTATTGCTAACCGGTAGCCATAGTAGTAGAAGTAATAAGTTGGCGAGACAACTTCATGGAGACACGATGATGGAGATCATGGTGTCATGCCGGTGACGATGATGATCATGGAGCCCCGAAGATGGAGATCAAAAGGAGAAAAATGATATTGGCCATATCATGTCACTATTTGATTGCATGTGATGTTTATCATGTTTATGCATCTTATTTGCTTAGAACAACAGTAGTAAATAAGATGATCCCTCATTAAAATTTCAAGAAAGTGTTCCCCCTAACTGTGCACCGTTGTGAAAGTTCGTCGTTTCGAAGCACCACGTGATGATCGGGTGTGATAGATTCTTACGTTCACATACAATGGGTGTAAGACAGATTTACACACGCGAAACACTTATGTTGACTTGACGAGCCTAGCATGTACAGACGTGGCCTCGGAACACAAGAGACCGAATGGTCGAGCATGAGTCGTATAGTAGATACGATCAACATGAAGATGTTCACCGATGATGACTAGTCCGTCTCACGTGATGATCGGACACGGCCTAGTTGACTCGGATCATGTAATAACTTAGATGACTAGAGGGATGTCTATCTGAGTGGGAGTTCATAAGATGAACTTAATTATCCTGAACATAGTCAAAAGATCTTTGCAAATTATGTCGTAAGCTCGCGCTTTAGTTCCACTGTTTAGATATGTTCCTAAAGAAAATATAGTTGAAAGTTGACAGTAGCGATTATGCGGACAGAAGAAAGCTTATGTCCTTAATGCACTGCTCAGTGTGCTGAACCCCAAACATCGTTTGTGGATGTTGCAAACATCGGACATACACGTTTTGATAACTACGTGATAGTTCAGTTAAACGGTTTAGAGTTGAGGCACCAAAGACGTTTTGAAACGTCGCGGAACATATGAGATGTTTTGAGGGCTGAATTGGGATTTCAGGCTCGTGCCCACGTCAAGAGGTATGAGACCTCCACGATTTTCTAGCCTGCAAACTAAGGGAGAAAATCTCAATCATTGAGCTTGTGCTCAGATTGTCTGAGTGCGACAATCACTTGAATCGAGTGGGAGTTGATCTTCCAGAGATAGTGATGTTTCTCAAAAGTCATTGCCACCAAGCTGCTAGAGCTTCGTGATGAACTATAACATATCAGGGATAGATATGATGATCCTTGAAGTATTCACGATGTTTGACACCGTGAAAGTAGAAATCAAGAAGGAGCATCAATTGTTGATGGTTGGTGAAACCACTAGTTTCAAAAGGGGCAAGGGCAAGAAGGGATACTTCATGAAACGGAAAATCAGCTGCTGCTCTAGTGAAGAAACCCAAGGTTGAAGCCAAACCCGAGACTAAGTGCTTCTGTAATAAGGGGAACAACCACTGAAGCAGAATTACCCTAGATACTTGGTAGATAAGAAGGCTGGCAAGGTCGATAGAAGTATATTGGATATACATTATGTTAATGTGTACTTTACTAGTACTCCTAGTAGCACCAGGGTATTAGATACCGGTTCGGTTGCTAAGTGTTAGTAACTCGAAATAAAAGCTACGGAATAAACGGAGACTAGCTAAAGGTGAGCTGACGATGTGTGTTGGAAGTATTTCCAAGTTTGATGTGATCAAACATCGCACGCTCCCTCTACCATCAAGATTAGTATTAAACCTGAATAATTGTCATTTGGTGTCTGCGTTGAGCATAGACATGATTGGATTATGTCTATCGCAATACGGTTATTCATTTAAGGAGAATAATGGTTACTCTATTTATTTGAATAATACCTTCAATGGTCTTGCACCTGAAACGAATGGTTTATTGAATATCGATCGTAGTGATACACATTTTCATGCCAAAGGTATAAGATAGTAATGATAGTACCACTTACTTGTGGCACTGCCATGTAAGTCAGATTGGTATAAAACGCATGAAGAAGCTCCATGTTGATGGATCTTTGGACTCACTCGTTTTTTGAAAAGTTTGAGACATGTGAACCATGTCTATTGGTGTATACGCATGAAGAAACTCCATGCAGATGGATCGTTTGGACTCACTTGATTTTGAATCACTTGAGATATGCAAATCATACCACATGGGCAAGATGACTAAAAAGCCTCGTTTTCAGTAAGATGGAACAAGATAGCAACTTGTTGGAAGTAACACATTTTGATGTGTGCAGTCCAATGAGTGCTGAGGCATGCAGTGAATATTGTTATGTTCTTACTTCACAGATGATTCGAGTAGATGTTGAGTATATTTACTTGATGAAACACAAGTCGGAATTATCGAAAGGTTCAAGTAATTTCAGAGTGAAGTTGAAGATCATAGTGACAAGAGGATAAAATATCTATGATATGATCATAGAGATGAGTATCTGAGTTACAAGCTTTGGCACGCAATTAAGACATTGTGGAAATTGTTTCACAATTAATACTGCCTGGAACACCATAGTGTGATGGTGTGTCCGAACATCATAGTTGCACCCTATTGGATATGGTGCGTACCATGATGTCTCTTATTGAATTACCACTATCGTTCATTGGTTAGGCATTAGAGACAACCGCACTCACTTTAATAGGGTACCACGTAATTCCGTTGAGACGACACCGTTTGGAGAAACCTAAGTTGTCGCTTCTTAAAAGTTTGGGGCTGCGACGCTTATGTGAAAAAGTTTGAGGTTGATAAGCTCGAACCCGAAGAGGATAAAATGCATCTTCATAGGACACCCAAAACATTTGGGTATACCTCCTAATTCAGATCCGAAAGCAATAGGGATTGTTTCTTGAATCGGGTCCTTTCTTGAGGAAAGGTTTGTCTCGAGAATTGAGTGGGAGGATAGTGGAGACTTGATGAGGTTATTGAACCATCACTTCAACCAGTGTGTAGCAGGGCACAGGAAGTTGTTCCTGTGGCACCTTCACCAATTGAAGTGGAAGCTTATGATATTGATCATGAAGCTTCGGATCAAGTCACTACCGAACCTCGTAGGACGACAAGGACGCGTACTGCTTTGGAGTGGTACGGTGATCCTGTCTTGAAGGTCATGTTGCTAGACAACAATGAACCTACGAGCTATGGAGAAGCGATGGTGGGCCCATATTCCGACAAATGGTTAGAAGCCATGAAATCCGAGATAGGATCCATGTATCAGAACAAAGCATGGACTTTGGTTGACTTTCCTGATGATCAGCAAGCCATTGAGATAAATGGATCTTTAAGAAGAAGACGGACGTGGACGGTAATATCACCGTTTATGAAGCTCGACTTGTGGCGAAGAGTTTTTCACAAGTTCAAGGAGTTGACTACGATGAGATTTTCTCATCCGTAGCGATGCTTAAGTCCGTCGGAATCATGTTAGCATTAGCTGCATTTATGAAATCTGGCAGATGGATGTCAAAACGAGTTTCCTTACCAGTCTTCGTAAGGAAAGGTTGTATGTGATACAATCAGAAAGTTTTTGTCGATCCTAAGGATGCTAAAAGGTATGTTGGCTCCAGCGATCCTTCTAAGGACTGGAGTAAGCATGTCGGAATTGGAATGTACGCTTTGATAAGATGATCAAAGATTTTGGGTTTATACAAAGTTTATGAGAAACTTGTATTTCCAAAGAAGTGAGTGGGAGCACTATAGAATTTCTGATGAGTACATATTGTTGATCAGAAATGATGTAGAATTTCTGGAAAGCATATAGGGTTGTTTGAAAAGTGTTTTTCAAGGGAAAACCTGGATTAAGCTACTTGAACATTGAGCTCAAGTTCTATAAGGATAGATCAAAAACGCTTAATAATACTTTCAAATGAGCATATACCTTGACATGATCTTGAAGGTGTTCAAGATGGATCAGTCAAAGAAGGAGTTCTTGCATGAGATGTAAGGTATGAAGTTAAGACTTAAAGCTCGACCACGGAAGAAAAGAGAGAAAGGACGAAGGTCGTCCCCTATGCTTTAGACGTAGGCTCTACAGTATGCTATGCTGTGTACCGCACGTGATGTGTGCCTTGCTACATATCTGGCAAGAGGGTACAAAGGTGATCAAGGAGTGGATCACTAGATAGCGGTCAAAATTATCCTTAGAGGAATAAGGATATCTTTCTCGATTATGGAGGTGATAAAGAGTTCGGCGTAAAGGGTTACGTCGATGCACACCTATCCGAGTGACTCTGAGTAGCAAACCGGATACGTATAGTGGAGCAACCATTTGGAATAGCTCCAAGTGGAGCGTGGAAGCAACATTTACAATATGACATAGAGAATTGCGAAGTACATACGGATCTGAATGTTGCAGACCCGTTGACTAAAACCTCTCTTACAAGCAAAACATGATCAAACCCCAGAACTCATTGAGTCTTAATCACATGATGATGTGAACTAGTTTAGTGACACTAGTAAAACTCTTGGGTGTTGGTCACATGATGATGTGACCTGTGAGTGTTAATCACATGGCGATGTGAACTAGATTATTGACTCTAGTGCAAGTGGGAGACTGTTGGAAATATGCCCTAGAGGCAATAATAAATAAGTTATTATTATATTTCCTTGTTCATGATAATCGTTTATTATCCATGCTATAATTGTATTAATAGGAAACTCAGATACATGTGTGGATACATAGACAACACCATGTCCCTAGTAAGCCTCTAGTTGACTAGCTCGTTGATCAATAGATGGTTACGGTTTCCCGACCATGGACATTGGATGTCATTGATAACGGGATCACATCATTAGGAGAATGATGTGATGGACAAGACCCAATCCTAAGCCTAGCAAAAAGATCATTGTTCATATGCTAAAGCTTTTCTAATGTCAAGTATCATTTCCTTAGACCATGAGATTGTGCAACTCCCGGATACCGTAGGAATGATTTGGGTGTACCAAACGTCACACCGTAACTGGGTGGCTATAAACGTGCACTACAAGTATCTCCGAAAGTGTCTGTTGGGTTGGCACGAATCGAGACTGGGATTTGTCACTCCGTGTATACGGAGAGGTATCTCTGGGCCCACTCGGTAGGACATCATCATAATGTGCACAATGTGATCAAAGAGTTGATCGCGGGATGATGTGTTACGGAACGAGTAAAGAGCCTTGCCGGTAACGAGAATGAACAAGGTATCGGCATACCGACGATCAAATCTCAGGCAAGTATAATACCGCTAGACAAAGGGAATTGTATACGGGATCGATTGAGTCCTTGACATCGTGGTTCATCCAATGAGATCATCGTGGAACATGTGGAAGCCAACATGGGTATCCAGATTCCGCTGTTGGTTATTGACCGGAGAACGTCTCGGTCATGTCTACATGTCTCCCGAACCCGTAGGGTCTACACACTTAAGGTTCGATGACGCTAGGGTTATAAAGGAAGTTTGTATGTGGTTACCGAATGTTGTTTGGAGTCCCGGATGAGATCCCGGACATCACAAGGAGTTCCGGAATGGTCCGGAGGTAAAGATTAATATATGGGAAGTCCTGTTTTGGTCACCGGAAAAGTTTTGGGTTTTATCGGTAACGTACCGGGACCACCGGAAGGGTCCCGGGGGTCCACCAAGTGGCGCCACCGGCCCCGGAGGGCTGCATGGGCCAAGTGTGGGAGGGGACCAGCCCCAGGTGGGCTGGTGCGCCCCCCCACAAGGGCCCAAGGCGCCTAGGGTTTGGGGAGGGGGTGCTTCCACCTAACTTGGGGCGCAAGTTTCCCCCCTCTCCCCCCTTGGCCGCCACCCTTAGATGGGATTGGGGCTGCCGCACCCCTTGGGGTGGAAACCCTAGAGGGGGTGCACCCCCTCCCTCTCCCGTATATATACTTGAGGGTTTTGGGGCTGCCAACACATGAGTTTCTTCTCCTGTTGGCGCAGCCCTACCTCTCTTTCTCCTCTTATCTCGCGGTGCTTGGCGAAGCCCTGCTGGACTATCACGCTCCTCCATCACCACCACGCCGTTGTGCTGCTGCTGAATGGAGTCTTCCTCAACCTCTCCCTCTCACCTTGCTAGATCAAGGCATGGGAGACGTCACCGGGCTGTACGTGTGTTGAACGCGGAGGTGCCGTCCGTTCGGCACTAGGATCTCCGGTGATTTGGATCACGACGAGTACGACTCCTTCAACCCCGTTCTCTTGAACGCTTCCGCTTAGCGATCTACAAGGGTATGTAGATGCACTCTCCTTCCCCTCGTTGCTAGTTTCTCCATAGATGGATCTTGGTGACTCGTAGGAAAATTTTGAATTTCTGCTACGTTCCCCAACAGTCTCCCTCCACGATCAACGTCTCGGGTGCTGGCACGTCCTGAGTCGCCTTGCCAGCAGACGCTTTCCTGCTCCTCCTCTGCCTCAGTGGTTCCTCGTCATCGTCGTCAGGAAGGTCAATAACGACGTTAGATGAAGCTGCGGAAAAGAATCAGAATTAGAGACAAGAAGTGAATCGACTGAAGACGGAACTACAAGAGTCATACTAGGTTTTGAAGTAACAGCATCCTCCATCTCGTGATCTTCAGCCCTGGCCGAGGTATTAGAAGTAGCAGCACTGCAGTTCCAGAAGTCAGTCGATTAGCTCAGGAGTCGACCAAGAATAAGTTCATGAAACGGGCAAACGCAAATTACACCATTACCCTGAGATAGTGGGGATCGCCTCCTTCATCTTCGGCAAGACCTTCGCCGACTTCGACGGCGCCACTCGAGATTGCTTCAGAGCTTTCTCAGTCGGCACCGGAGAAGTAGTCCGAGGACGCTTGGTCGACTGCGTGACGGTTGCGACCCCCTTACCACGCTCGACCGCGGGATCATGGACAAGCTTCGAGCGTCTTTCCGAGCGAGGAGGTACAACTTCCTCCTCCTCCTCCTCCTCTTCCTCCTCACCAGAGTCGTCACCCTTATCATCGTCATCAGCATTCGAATCCCTCTCCTCCAGGCTTTCGCCCCCACTTCCTTCCTCCTCCTCAGTTGGCGTTTGCGCTCCATTGGGCATCGAATATAACTCAGTGGTGGCCTGACAGACAACAAAACAAAACAAAGGTCAATCGACCAATTCGTAGCGAAGCAGAATGAATAAAGCAAGATTACAATTGGAGATAAGTGGTCATACCGTGTCCGACGTGTAGGAATGGTCGAGTGGTGGGATCCTCCTAGCCCCTCGTGGGTTGTCCTTATTCCCTGTGATTGCAGCCACCCACCTCTCCAGTGTCGTGTCGTCGACCGCTTCTCGATGGACCCGAGTGGTGTCTTCAGTACCACAGTACAGCCACATCGGGTGGCCTCGGTACTGAAGCGGTTGGATGCGCCGTCTAAGGAAGACCTCCAGAAGATCCATACCCGTCACTCCGTCTCGAACAAGCTGGACTACGCGCTCCATCAACATTCTTACCTGAGCTTTCTCCTCAGGAAGCACCTTCAGAGAAGAGGGTTTGTTCACTCGGTCCATGGAGAATGGAGGGAGACCAGTCGACTGCCCCGACGTCGACTCGTCTTGGCAGTAGAACCAGGTCGACTGCCATCCTCTGACCGACTCAGGAAGGGTCATGGCCGGGAAAGTACTCTTACTCCTCATCTGAATCCCAAGACCCCTGCACATCTGGATAACCCTAGTCCTGTCATTATCCGGACTCGCCTTTTTCACCATCTGTGAGCGACAGGTGAATATGTGCTTAAAGAGGCCCCAGTGTGGTCGACAACCCAGGAAGTTCTCGCACATGGACACGGAAGCAGCAAGATAGGCAATGGAATTGGGAGTGAAATGGTGGAGTTGCGCCCCAAAGAAGTTCAGAAACCCTCGGAAGAAAACACTCGGCGGCAGAGAGAATCCACGATCTACACGAGTGGCTAGGAGAACGCACTCACCCTCCTGCGGCTGCAGTTGCCACTCGGACCCCGGGAGCCTTGCTGACCCGTGGGAGATTAGACCCTCGTTGGCCAGGTCATTGAGATCTGCCTCGGTGATGGTCGAGCGGATCCAATCCCCTTGGACCCAACCTTGCGGCAGGCGGGACCTTGACGAAGATCCGCCCCGACTGGGTGCTCTCCCCTTCGCTTTCCCCGTCGCCGTCGCCTTCTTCGCGCGCTCCAAGGCTGCCGTCTTCTCCTTCACCATTGTCGCCGGTGAAGCACGCGAGGGGTGAATGGGTGGAGGCGAGAGCAGGCACAGCGGGCGGAGGCGAAAAGGGCGGAGGGAAGAATGAAAAGGCACTGTTCAAAAACCCTCGCCCGACGCTTTATATAAAGTCGCTTCCGAGTGGCTGACAAGTAGGCCCGGGCGGCCCTGTCATATCCCGAAACAGTCGCGCAGGCGTGATACATGGCGAAAAAGGCGGTGATGGGGTCATGTACCTAGGGTAGGGTCATGGACCTGATCTAAGTACCTTGCCCAAGGACACCCTTAGAAGAGGTCACCTTCCAGTCGACCAACGAGGGACTCACTCGACTGACTTGAAGGACTCGACCATGAAGACTCACTCGACCACCAGGAGGTCAAGAGGCATTCTGCACTGCAACGGCCTGTAATTAAGTAGGCTTTATGATAGTAAAGACACTTTATGTGGGGCGTTACCAGTAATGCCCCGGACTTAAGTCACCTTACATCCTCTCCTACGTGGGCTGGCTGGGGTCCTGGCGCACTCTATATAAGCCACCCCCCTCCACAGGTAGAGGGGTTCGACACCTTGTAAGTCATATACTCATAATCCACTCGACCGCCTCCGGGCTCCGAGACGTAGGGCTATTACTTCTTCCGAGAAGGGCCTGAACTCGTACATCCCTGGTGTTTACAACCTCTCCATAGCTAGGACCTTGCCTCTCCATACCTACCCCCCACTCTACTGTCAGGCTTAGAACCACGACAGTTGGCGCCCACCTTGGGGCAGGTGTTTTAGCGATTTTGTGGAGAAGTTGCGATTCTTCCGAGTACTTTCATCATGGTGTCTGCTGGAGTTTTGGTCGAGGGTCGAGAGATCCGTCTCGGCACTCTCACCTTCATCGCCGACGACTCCGCGTGGCTCCAGGAGGCTCCACTCGACGTTGATGCGCTCCCCGTCCGCGGTGCGACGCATTTTCGCGCATGTGTCCGCAGCGTTCTGCTGCGGCAACCGTCGACCCCGTATCGGTCGGCTCCTCCATCGTCCACCCTCCCGGTCTCCCGCCAGCGCAAGCGCTCGGGCCGGTCGAGGCTTCAGCGATGGGTGAGGCACACGGTGGCTCGCCAATCGGCCACCACCCAAGTTGCGGCAATCAAGCCCGACGAATCTCTCTACGGCTTGTTCGATCTGTCGACTGGCTCCGTAGAGACGGCATCCGAGTGCGGTAGCAGTGATCCAGCGGCGGAAATCTTGATGGTCGACGGGCCCCGCAGTCCCCCTGGCTTCGCCCGTGATGGTGGAGCAGGTGACGGAGGCGACCCCGCACGAGGCCACGAAGAGTACCAGCCCGAGCCACTCGACTCTCTGCAAAGAGAGGAACTTCGCCGCAGGAACGTGGATGCTCTGCGTACTCCCATCGCAGGAGAAACCCCCGAGGCTCGTGCCTTGGAGGAGGCACGTCTGGCCAATTTGGCCGAACGCACTCGACTGGAGAATCTTCAGCGAGCACTCGACGAGCGCGCGCGGCAACGAGTTCCCGACACCAGTCGACGTCAACTCTTCCCGCCGACTCAGGTATATCGAACCCCAATCCAGAATTTAGCAGCTGCGACCCGTATAGCAGAGTCCATCCAGCCTTCTCAGTCGGAAGCTGGCAGAGGTTTGATGCAGATCAGGGATCTGCTCCGGGCAGCAGGAGATCAGAATTCAACCATGTCTCAGTCGCGCAACAGAATTCACAGTCGATCCGTCACTGCGAATATGGTTCAGTCGGCTCACAGTCCCAGATCGCCTCCGTGGCGTGAGGGGCACGAGAATCGGCGAGGCCAATATGGTGACCGACTCGACTGAGATGATAGGCGTCGAGTGCCCCATTCCCCTCCGAGGGGTGGGTCTTATGCTCCTCGGCAGCAAGATGACAGGCGTCAGTACAGTACAGGGCGAAGGGTTCCAGTCGACCCCAGAGAACCAGGCTTCGACGCGCGATCCATTATCGTGCAAGGTTTGGTCGACCGGAACAGAGCCCATCGAGGCGGACTTGACAGAGACGCGCCCACAAACAGTCGAGTGCATGTTTCTGGTCCTGAATGTTTCAGCAGAGCTATCAGAGCCGCAGTTATCCCTCCCAATTTCAGGTTGGCAACAGGAGTCAGCAAGTTCACTGGTGAGTCTAAGCCTGAAACTTGGCTTGAGGACTACCGAGTGGCAGTTCGGATTGGTGGTGGGAACGACGAGGTGGCCATGAAGCATTTGCCCCTCATGATGGAAGGTTCTGCCAGGGCATGGTTAACTCAATTACCGCCTAGCAGCATTTACACTTGGGAAGATTTGTCCCGAGTGTTCATCAGAACGTTTGAAGGAACTTGCAAGCGACCAGCTGGACTGACAGAGTTGCAAGTCTGCGTGCAGAAGACCAATGAGACTCTCAGAGAGTATATTCAGAGATGGATCACTTTGCACCACACTGTGGAGAATGTGTCTGATCATCAGGCAGTTTGCGCCTTCAAAGATGGCGTCAAGAACAGAGAACTGAGTTTGAAGTTTGGTCGAACCGGTGACATGACCTTGAGTCGGATGATGGAGATTGCTACCAAGTACGCTAACGGCGAAGAAGAAGACCGACTCCGAAGCGGCAAGCACAAGCCGAGTCAGTCGGAAAAAGGAAACACCAGTCGGAAACAGAAGCGGAAGGCTGAACCGGCAGCTCCTGGAGAGGCTCTGGCCGTGACTCAGGGAAAGTTTAAGGGGAAACCAAAAGGATCCTGGAACCCCAAGAAGGTAATGGATAAAGAAGGGAACGACGTAATGGATATGCCATGTCACATCCACACGAAGAAAGACGAAGAGGGGAATATCATCTACCCGAAGCATACCACTCGCCAATGTCGACTCCTGATCCAACAGTTTCAGGGAAAACAGTCTAAGGACAAGGAGAAGGAGTCGGACAAGGCCGAAGACAAGGAGGACAGTGAGGAAGGATATCCGCATATCAACTCCACTCTGATGATCTTTGCAGATGTGGAAAGCAGGAGTCGACTGAAAGTCATTAACCGAGAGGTGAACATGGTTGCCCCAGCAAAAGCAAATTATCTGAAATGGTCCCAAATACCCATCACATTCGACCAATCTGATCATCCGACTCATATTGCCACCCCTGGGAGGCAAGCTTTGGTGGTCGATCCAGTTGTCGAAGGCACTCGACTGACAAAAGTGCTGATGGACGGTGGAAGCGGGCTGAATTTGTTGTATGCAGACACACTGAAAGGAATGGGCATTTCGATGTCCCGACTGAGCACTAGTAACATGAGCTTTCATGGAGTTATACCAGGGAAGAAAGCCGAGTCACTCGGCCAAATAGCTTTGGATGTGGTGTTTGGTGATTCGAAACATTTTCGCAAAGAAAAGTTGACGTTTGAGGTCGTGGATTTTCAGAGTGCATATCATGCCATTTTGGGGAGACCAGCTTACGCACGGTTCATGGCTCGACCATGTTACGTGTACCTCAAATTGAAGATGCCCGGCCCCAAAGGAGTGATCACTGTCACTGGTGATCGGAAAAAGGCAGAAGAGTGCTTTCAGAAGGGCTCAAAGATTGCCGATTCCCAGGTGACAGCGGTCGAGTTCGAGGAATACAAGCAAAACGCAGATCCGAGTGACTTGCTGCGATCCAAGAAACCCGCCACAGAGTCCGCATTTCAGTCGTCCGGTGAGACGAAGCCTGTTCACATTCACCCGACCGACCCCGATGCAGCTCCGACCCGCATCTCCACAACACTCGACCCAAAATAGGAAGAAGCGCTCATCCAGTTCCTCCGTGAGAACTGGGACATTTTTGCATGGAAGCCCGCTGACATGCCAGGTGTTCCCGGGGGACTGGCTGAGCATCGCCTAAGAGTCGACTCATCTGCAAAACCAGTCAAAGAGCATCTTCGGCGGTCCGCCGTCCAGAAGAGAAAAGCCATTGGTGAAGAACTGGCTCGACTATTGGCGGCAGAATTTATCCGAGAGATATACCACTCCGAGTGGCTCGCTAATGTCGTCATGGTTCCTAAGAAGGACAAATCACTCCGAATGTGCATTGATTTCAAACACATCAATCGGGCCTGCCCGAAAGATCATTTTCCTCTCCCTCGCATAGATCAAATTGTTGACTCGACCGCGGGATGCGAGATATTGTCTTTTCTAGATGCCTACTCCGGGTACCACCAGATCCGTCTGTACGGACCCGACGAGGTAAAAACAGCTTTCATCACTCCATTCGGGTGCTTCTGCTATATCACCATGCCATTCGGCCTCAAGAATGCCGGAGCCACATTTATGCGAATGATTCAGAAGTGTCTACTCACTCAAATCAGTCGGAATGTGGAAGCATATATGGATGATATCGTTGTCAAGTCACGAAAAGGTTCCGACCTGCTCGCTGATCTCGCCGAAACATTTGCCAACCTCAGAAGATATGATATCAAGCTCAATCCATCAAAGTGCACATTTGGAGTTCCTGGTGGCAAGTTACTCGGTTTTCTCGTTTCCGAACGGGGAATCGACGCTAATCCAGAGAAGATTGGCACTATTCTCCGAATGAAACGCCCTGTGCGAGTGCACGATGTCCAGAAGCTTACTGGATGCTTGGCCGCATTAAGTCGATTCATCTCACGACTTGGTGAAAAGGCATTGCCTCTTTACCGACTGATGAAGAAGACAGACAAGTTCGAGTGGACTCCAGAAGCTGATGCAGCGTTTGCCGAGCTAAAAGCCCTGCTCTCCACCCAGCCGGTGCTTGCTGCTCCAATCAGCAAAGAGCCTCTGTTGCTCTATATCGCAGTCACAGGACAAGTCGTCAGTACTGTGCTTACGGTCGAGCGGGAAGAAGAAGGAAAAGCTCTCAAAGTTCAGCGCCCAGTGTATTATTTGTCTGAAGTCTTGACTCCATCCAAGCAGAGATATCCTCATTATCAGAAGCTTGTGTATGGAATATACATGACCACAAAGAAGGTTGCTCATTATTTTTCTGATCATTCCATCACAGTCGTCAGCGACGCTCCACTATCAGAGATTTTGCACAACAGAGATGCAACTGGTCGAGTGGCCAAATGGGCGATTGAACTTCTTCCCCTTGATATCAAGTTTGAGGCAAAGAAAGCCATTAAGTCCCAGGCAATAGCAGATTTCCTCGCCGAGTGGATTGAACAGCAGCAGCCGACTGAAGTTCACTCGGAGCATTGGACCATGTTCTTTGATGGCTCCAAGATGTTGAATGGTTCCGGTGCTGGGGTTGTCCTGGTTTCCCCCAGAGGAGATAAGCTCAGATATGTGCTCCAGATTCACTTTGATTCCTCCAACAATGAGGCAGAATATGAGGCCCTCTTATATGGGTTGCGCATGGCCACTTCACTCGGCGTCCGTCACCTGATGGTCTATGGGAACTCGGATTTAGTGGTCAACCAGGTGATGAAGGAGTGGGACGTGAGAAGCCCAGCCATGACTGGATACTGCAGTGCAGTGAGGAAGCTGGAAAAGAAGTTCGAGGGGTTGGAGCTCAGTCATATACCCCGACTGAAAAATCAAGCAGCTGATGATCTAGCAAAGATAGGTTCCAAGAGAGAAGCCATTCCGAGTGGTGTGTTCTTGGAGCATATACACACTCCGTCAGTCAAAGAAGATCCTTTCATCGAAGAAACTCCACAGCCCAAGAGTGCCATAGATCCGACTGAGGTTGAAGTCCCAGCGGTGGTCGACTTGATCATGGAGGTCTTGGTGGTCATTCCCGACTGGACAGTTCCATATGTCGCGTATATCCTGAGAAAAGAACTTCCGGAGGATGAGGAAGAGGCTCGACAGATCGTCCGTCGATCTAGGGCCTTTACCGTAATCAAAGGACAATTATACAGAGAAAGCGCGACTGGAGTTGGTCAGAAGTGCATAACACCAGAAGAAGGTCGACTCATCCTCAATGATATCCACTCGGGAACCTGTGGTCATCATGCGTCCTCTCGGACCATCGTGGCCAAAGCATACCGAGCCGGATTTTACTGGCCAAAGGCGAATGAGATGGCAAAAGAGATAGTGGATAAGTGCGAGGGATGTCAGTTCTACTCGAATATGTCGCACAAGCCTGCATCGGCTCTGAAGACCATCCCACTCGTCTGGCCTTTCGCAGTATGGGGATTGGACATGGTCGGTCCTTTGAGAACAGGACGAAGCGGCTTCACGCATGTACTGGTGGCAGTCGACAAGTTCACCAAGTGGATCGAGGCTAAACCAATCAAGAACCTTGACACCGGTACTGCTGTTAGCTTCATCAGGGAACTAATATTCAGATATGGAGTCCCGCACAGCATCATTACGGATAATGGGTCGAACTTTGACTTGGAGGAATTCAGAGGTTTCTGTAACTCCCAAGGCACACGGGTCGACTACGCTTCAGTCGCCCATCCGCAGTCGAATGGACAAGCAGAGCGAGCTAATGGACTGATTCTTAAGGGTTTGAAGCCCCGACTGATGCGTGATCTCAAACACGCAGCTGGAGCTTGGGTCGACGAACTTCCCTTAGTGCTTTGGGGGCTGCGGACCACACCTAATCGGTCGACCGGAAGAACTCCATTCTTCTTGGTCTACGGAGCTGAAGCAGTCTTGCCGAGTGATCTTCTCCACAATGCTCCTCGAGTTGAAATCTACAACGAAGCAGAGGCTGAACAAGCGCGGCAGGACGCAGTCGACCTTTTAGAGGAAGAAAGGGAGATGGCTCTGATCCGGTCGACCATCTACCAACAAGATTTGCGTTGTTTCCACGCCAGAAATGTGAGAGGTTGAGCCTTCCAGGAAGGAGATTTAGTTCTCCGAGTGGATCAGCACAAACCACACAAGCTTGCTCCTTCTTGGGAAGGTCCCTTCATCGTCACCAAGGTTCTCCACAACGGGGCGTACCGTCTTTACAACGTCGAGCATAATATCGACGAGCCCCAAGCTTGGAACGCGGAACTACTCCGCCCATTTTATACTTAAGTTTTATCACTCGGATGAGTTGCAATAAAGTACTTCTGTAGTTCATGGACCTCAAAATAATAGTGTCATAGTTCCTCCATAATTTTTGTCACTTTTTATTTTTGTCCAATAAAATTCCCCCTCAGTGGGTGACTTAGCCGCGAATCCGTTTTGCCTAAGTTTGTAAAAATCCTACCGAGTGGTGAGCCAGACTCCCACTCGGAGGCTTAGCTGCGAATCCGTTTCGCCTAAGTTATCAAAATCCTACCGAGCGGTAAGCCAGACTTCCACTCGGGGGCTTAGCTGCAGCCCTGTGCTCGCCTAAGTTGTAAAAAATCCTACCGAGCGGTAAGCCAGACTTCCACTCGGGGGCTTAGCTGCAGCCCTGTGCTCGCCTAAGTTGTAAAAAATCCTACCGAGTGAAGAGCAAACCTCTCACTCGGAGGCTTAGCTGCAGTCCAAGGACTCGCCTAAGTTATAAAAATCCTACCGAGTGAAGAGCAAACCTCTCACTCGGGGGCTTAGCTGCAGTCCAAGGACTCGCCTAAGTTACAAAAACCCTACCGAGTGAAGAGCAATCCTCTCACTCGGAGGCTTAGCTGCAGCCCTGTGCTCGCCTAAGTTGTAAAAAATCCTACCGAGTGAAGAGCAAACCTCTCACTCGGAGGCTTAGCTGCAGTCCAAGGACTCGCCTAAGTTATAAAAATCCTACCGAGTGAAGAGCAAACCTCTCACTCGGGGGCTTAGCTGCAGTCCAAGGACTCGCCTAAGTTACAAAAACCCTACTGAGTGAAGAGCAATCCTCTCACTCGGAGGCTTAGCTGCAATCCAAGCACTCGCCTAAGTTATCAAAATCCTACCGAGTGGTAAGCCAGACTTTCACTCGGGGGCTTAGCTGCAGTCCAAGCACTCGCCTAAGTTATCAAAATCCTACCGAGTGGTAAGCCAGACTTTCACTCGGGGGCTTAGCTGCAGTCCAAGCACTCGCCTAAGTTATAAAAATCCTACCGAGTGAAGAGCAAACCTCCCACTCGGAGGCTTAGCTGCGAATCCGTTTCGCCTAAGTTATCAAAATCCTACCGAGTGGTAAGCCAGACTTTCACTCGGGGGCTTAGCTGCAGTCCAAGCACTCGCCTAAGTTACAAAAATCCTACCGAGTGAAGAGCAACCCTCTCACTCGGAGGCTTAGCTGTAGTCCAAGCACTCGCCTAAGTTATAAAAATCCTACCGAGTGAAGAGCAAACCTCTCACTCGGAGGCTTAGCTGCAGCCCAGTGCTAGCCTAAGTTATCAAAATCCTACCGAGTGAAGAGTAAACCCCTCACTCGGAGGCTTAGCTGCAGCCCAGTGCTCGCCTAAGCTATAGAAATCCTACCGAGTGGTAAGCCGGGCTTCCACTCGGAGGCTTAGCCGCAGCCCAGTGCTCGCCTAAGTGGACTAAAGAATAAGTCGATTGCAGTAAAGGCGCCTTGCTTTGAACCTGCAAAAGACATTTCGAGCCGAAAGCAATCGTATTCAAGCACCAAATTCAAGTTTGAATCGATATCTAAATGAACCAAAAGTGCTCAGGCGTTAAGCCTGTTAAGGTTTATCGGTTACAATTCCACTCGGCATACCGAGGCAAATTTAAAGCGTCGAGCCAGAAGAAGTTTTTTACCCCTCCTGTGGAGGGCTGGAAGGTGCAACGAATTCATCAAGGTCAATTCCGTCGGCGATCCGAGTGGCAGCCGCAAGGAAAGTTTCCATAAAGGACCTGAAGTCATGTTTCTTGGTGTTGGCCACCCGAAGGGCCGCCAGCTTCTCTTCTCGCGCATCTTTACAGTGGACTCGGGCCAGACACAGAGCAACATCTGCACCACACCGAGCCGAGGACTTCTTCCATTCCTGCACTCAACCAGGAATCGTGTTCAAGCGGGCCATCAGCGACTCAAGGTCATTCTGAAGTGTCTCCTCAGGCCAGAGCGTCGAGTCGGTGCGAGATGTGGCGGCCTTCAGCCTTGCGAGATAGTCCACAATAGCTGCAACACGAGACTCCAGTCGGAAAACATCCATGGCAACTTCGTCGTTCACCGGAGAATTGACGGGGTCGAGGTTTGGCTCCAGCCGGCTAGTTTCTTCATCAAAGTTTTGGCAAAATTCTACAAGGATGATCACTGAGTCAAGGGGATGGTCGAATGGAAAAACCACGATTGGAAATGTTTGCCGAGCATAGAGGTTTACCTTCAAGCATAAGAAACAGCTTCTTGGCAAGACCACTCAGGAAGGCCTCCAGATCATTTTTCTTCCCAGTCAACTTACTGAGTTGGTCGGTCAGGGCAGCTTTATCAGTTTTTAGTCGACTGACCTCCTTGTTGGCGATCCCAAGAGCAGCTTTCAGATTGGTATTGTCTTGTTCAAGCTTGTTGACTGAAGCTAACTTCTCGTCAGCAAGCTTGATCTTCTCAGCTAGTTCGAGGTCTTTCTTCTGTTGGGCCTCCCTTACCTTACCTGCAAGTTACAGCAAGATCAGATTTTGAAACAAGCAAGGGGAAAAGCAGTCGTCAGGGTCTCACCAAACATACCTTCGGTCTCCTCCTTTGCCTTCGTCAGCTTCTCCTGAACCAGCTTCAAGCTCAGCTCGAGTTGAGTGTGCTTGTTTTCCAGCTCAGAGTAGCGAGCCACAAGATCACAGGAGTTCTGCGAAGAACCAATCGACTAAATGTCAAATATAATTCACTTCCGAGTGAAAAAGGAAAAATCACACGTTTCTAAGACTACAGCCGAATACAAGCATTCGACCGTAGTCTCGGGGACTACACCCAGTGGGTGCACTCAGCGTGCCCCCACTAATCCTGTTGAAGATAAAGTCGACCAGTCGACCTCAAAAAAAAAGAGAGAGATGTATTCTTTAAGACTGTAATCAACTGCAAGCAGTCGACCACAGTCTCGGGGACTACACCCAGTGGGTGCACTCAGCGTGCCCCCACCGGTTTGTGAAATCCAGTCGACATAGTCGACTGACAGAAAGATTGACATCATAAAGCCTAAGGCCGACTACCAGCAGTCGACCTTAGCCTTGGGGACTACACCCAGCGGGTGCACTCAGCGTGCCCCCGCTAACACGGAGTTTAATCGACACACCCAGTGGGTGACTACTATAAATTCCGGAAAGGAAAAAGTTTTTGGTAGCATATCCAACAGAACAAACGGTGGTCGACTGACCTGAACATTGCTTTGGAGGGCAGAACTGGCGTCATAAGCTGCCTGGCTCGCATCCCGGATGGTCTTCAACTGCTCCATCATGATTCCCGCCTGGCGTATCGCCTCCTTCGCCGCACCAGCTTGGTCCTCTGGGACGTGGTGCATCGTGAAGAGGGAGGGCTGCTGAGCACTCGTCAGTGGATCTGCGAAGGACACCGTGTGTCAGTGGTGTTCTCTTCCTCCGCAATCAGAATCTCAGGCGCCGTCACATCCTGGGGCACCTTGCTGGCGGACGCTTTCCTACTCCTTCTGCGCTTCAGCGGTTCCTCATCCTCATCATCATCAGGGAGATTGATAACATCATTGGGTGGAGCTACGGAGAAGAATCAGGATCAGAGATCGCGAGTCAGTCGACTAAAAACAGCGTTAAGAATATAGTACCTGGTTTTGAAGTTGCTGCGTCCTCCATCTCATGGTCATCAGCCCGGGCTGAGGTCTTAGAAGTAGCAGCACTGCAACTCCAAAGAATCAGTCGACTAACTTCAGCGTCAACCAGAGACAAAGTTCACACAAAATAAGAAGACTTAAGCAGCACGATTACCCTGATATGGTGGGGATGGACACCTTCATCTTCGGCAGGAGCTTGATCGGCTTCGACGGGGCCGCCCTGGGCTGCTTTGGCGCCTTTTCAGTCGGCACTGGAGAGGTGGTCCGAGGGCGTTTGGTCGACTGAGCAACGGTCGCAACCCCCTTACCACGTTCAGTCGAAGGGTCGTGGACAAGCTTCGACCGCCTTTCTGAGCGCGGTGGTACGACTTCCTCCTCCTCTTCTTCCTCGTCTTCAACGTCATCTTCATCACCGTCATCATCATCATCGTCATCATCATCCTCAGCAACGTCCGAGTCCCATTCCTCCTCCTCGTGGCTCTCGCCCCCACTCGCCTCACCCTCCTCAGTCGGAGCTTGTGCCCCATTGGGCATCGAGTACAGCTCGGTGAGGGCCTAGCAGATATCAAGACAAGGATCAATCGACCAGTTGGCAGGATAAACAGAAATGAATGTGACAAGAACACAGTGGAGAGCAGAGCAAGCGTACCTTGTTTGGATCGCTGTTGTGGTCGAGTGGAGGAATCCTTCTGGCTCCGCGTGGGTTATCCTTGTTTCCGGTAACGGCTGCCATCCATCTTTCCAGAGTGACATCGTCGACTGCTTCTGGATGGACTCGAGTCTCGTCTTCAGTCCCACATTACAACCACATGCAGTGGCTCCGGAACTGAAGGGGTTGGATGCGACGCCTAAGGAAGACCTCCAGGAGATCCATGCCCGTCACTCCCTCCCGAACCAACTGCACCACGCGCTCCATCAACATCTTCACGTCAGCTTTCTCCTCCGGAATCAACTTCAGAGAGGAGGGCTTGTTCACTCGGTCCATGGTAAACTGAGGGAGTCCACTCGACTGCCCCGGCGTCGACTGGTCCTGGCAGTAGAACCAGGTCGACTGCCAGCCTCTGACTGACTCGGGAAAGGTCATGGGCGGGAAGGTGCTCTTATTCCTCACCTGGATCCCCAGACCCCCACACATTTGGACGACTCGGGTTCTTTCATCGCCTGGGCTCGCCTTCTTCACGGTCTGAGAGCGACACGTGAATATATGCTTGAACAAACCCCAGTGCGGTCGACAGCCCAGGAAACCCTCACACATGGACACGAACGTGGCAAGATAGGCGATAGAATTTGGGGTAAAGTGGTGGAGCTGCGCTCCAAAGAAGTTCAAGAAGCCACGGAAGAAAATACTCGGCGGCAAAGAAAATCCACGATCAACATGGGTGGCCAAGAGCACGCACTCACCCTCTTCTGGCTGGGGCTGCCACTCCTTCCCCGGAAGCCTCGCAGCTCCATGAGGGATCAAGTCCTCGTTGGCCATGTCAAGGAGATCTTTTTCTGTGATGGTCGACTGGATCCAGTCTCCTTGGACCCAGCCCTTCGGCAGGCGGGATCTGGACGAAGACCCGCCGCGGCTGGTAGATCTCCCCTTCGCCTTCTCCGACGCCGACGCCTTCTTCACGCGTTCCAGCGCTGCCGTCTTCTCCTTGGCCATGGTTGCCGGCGAGATGCGCGAGGGGAAGTTGTGCGGGGGCAAGAGCGAGCGCGCTGGACGGGGACGAAGGGAGCAGAGAGAGAGAGAATGCTGAGGCACAGTACAAAAAATCCTCGCCGGGCGCATTTATAAGGTCCCTTCCGAGTGGATGACAGGTGGGTCCGGTCGATCTAATCATATCCAGGAACAGTTATGCAGACGGGATACGTGGCGAAGAAAGCGGCACGGAGATCGAGGCGTCTATGTCCCGTCCCATCCGAACGCCGCGGTCCGCTCCGCTTCGTGTGCATCCCCAAATTTCGCATCCCGAGGAATCCGCGAACGGCAGATCGGTCTGTCAGACACGGGGTTTCCTGCGATCCGTCGCTCGAAGATCGTCGAAGCCCGAAAGATCACTCGACGAAAGAAGAGAATGGATCGAGTCGACTGAAGACAAGTTGCTCACTATCGACGAAGAGATTCTTTGGTCCAGAACAACGCACGACCAGTGTGCAAAGGTTAATCGGAAACAACATGAACTCCTTCCTCACTCGAAGCCTCAATCCATTCGGGGGCTAATGATGGGGTCATGTACCTAGGGTAGGGTCATGGACCTGATCTAAGTACCTTGCCCAAGGACACCCTTAGAAGAGGTCGCCTTCCAGTCGACCAATGAGGGACTCACTCGACTGACTTGAAGGACTCGACCATGAAGACTCACTCGACCACCAGGAGGTCAAGAGGCATTCTCCACTGCAACGGCCTGTAATTAAGTAGGCTTTATGATAGTAAAGACACTTTATGTGGGGCGTTACCAGTAACGCCCCGGACTTAACTCACCTTACATCCTCTCCTACGTGGGCTGGCTGGGGTCCTGGCGCACTCTATATAAGCCACCCCCCTCCACAGGTAGAGGGGTTCGACACCTTGTAACTCATATACTCATAATCCACTCGACCGCCTCCGGGCTCTGAGACGTAGGGCTATTACTTCTTCCGAGAAGGGCCTGAACTCGTACATCCCTGGTGTTTACAACCTCTCCATAGCTAGGACCTTGCCTCTCCATACCTACCCCCACTCTACTGTCAGGCTTAGAACCACGACAGGCGGCACGGGAATCGAGGCGTCCACGCCTTATCCCATCCGAGTACCGCGGTCCGCCCCGCTTCGCGCGCTTCCCAAAATTCGGATCCCACAAAATTCGCTAACGGCAGATCAATCTGTCAGACAATAAATTTCCTGCGATCCGTCGCTCGGAAGTTCACTAAGTTCAAAAGTTCACTCGACAGAAGAAAGGAATGGATCAAGGCGACTGAAAGAAAAGCTGCTGCCATCATTACAAAAGATTATTGATCCAAGATAAGACATGTTCAGAACACAAAAACGGGTCGGAAAGATTACCAACTCCTTCCTCACTCAAACCTCGATCCATTCGGGGGCTAATGATGAAGTCATGTACCTAGGGTAGGGTCACGGGCCTGTCCAAAGTACCCTCCCCAAGGGCATCTTCAGAAGAAGCTACCTTCCAGTCGACCAAGAGGGATTCCACTCGACGGACTCGAAGACACTCGACCATGAAGACTCACTCGACCACCAGGAGATCAAGAACCACTCTGCATCTCAACGGTCTATAATTAAGTAGTCTTTATGGTCATGATGACACTTTATGTAAGGCGTTACTGGTAACGCCCGTCTTTATGTACTTTAAGCCTTGCATAACTGAGGGCCGGAGGGGTCTGGCAGACACTATATAAGCCACCCCCCTCCTCAGTGTAAAGGGTTCGCACCCCTGTAACTCATACGCACATAATCTAGTCGACCGCCTCCGGGCTCCGAGACGTAGGGCTGTTACTTCCTCCGAGAAGGGCCTGAACTCGTAAATCCCTTGCGTATACAACTACTCCATAGCTAGGATCTTGCCTCTCCATACCTACCCCCCATTCTACTGTCAGACTTAGAACCACGACAGGTGGACCGGTACTTGGGTACTGCCCTAACTTGGACAAGCATCCCACTTATGATTAACCCCTATTGCAAGCGTCCGCAACTACAAAATAAGTATTAAGGTAAACCTAACCACAACATTAAACATATGGATCCATATCAGCCCCTAACGAAGCAACGCATAAACTAGGGTTTAAGCTTCTGTCACTCTAGCAACCCATCATCTACTTATTACTTCCCCATGCCTTCCTCTAGGCCCAAGTAATGGTGAAGTGTCATATAGTCGATGTTCACATAACACCACTAGAGGAAAAGACAACATACATCTCATCAAAATATCGAACGAATACCAAATTCACATGACTACTAATAGCAAGACTTGACCCATGTCTTCGGAAACAAATGTAACTACTCACAAAGCATATTCATGTTCATAATCAGAGGAGTAATAATATGCATAAAGGATCTGAACATATGATCTTCCACCAAGTAAACCAATTAGCATCAACTACAAGGAGTAATCAACACTACCAGCAACCCACAGGTACCAATTTGTGGTTTTGATACAAGATTGGTACAAGAGATGGACTAGGGTTTTGAGAGGAGATGGTGCTGGTGAAGATGTTGATCGAGATTGACCCCCTCTCGATGAGAGGATCGTTGGTGACGACGTTGGTGATGATTTCCCCCTCCCGGAGGGAAGGGTCCCCGGCAGAACAGCTTCGCGAGAGCCCTAGATTGGTTTCGCCAAGGTTCCGCCTCGTGGCGGCGGAGTTTCGTCCCGTAAGCTTTCCCACGATTTTTTCCAGGGTAAAAGCGATGATATAGCAGAAGATGGCCACTGGAGGCCCATCAGGGGGCCTAGGAGATAGGGGGGCGCGTCCTATAGGGGGGCGCGCCCCCTGTCTCCTGGACAGGGTGTGGGCCCCCTGGTGTATTTCTTTCGCTCAAAAATTCTTATCAATTCCAAAAAGTTGTTTCGTGGAGTTTCAGGACTTATGGAGTTGTGCAGAATAGGTTTCCAACGTTTGCTCCTTTTTCAGCCAGAATTCTAGCTGCCGGCATTCCCCGTCTTCATGGTAAGCCTTGTAAAATAAGAGAGAATAGTCATAAGTATTGAGATATAATGTGTAATAACAGCCCATAATGCAATAAATATTGATATAAAAGCATGATGCAAAATGGACGTATCAACTCCCCCAAGCTTAGACCTCGCTTGTCCTCAAGCGGAAGCCGAAATCGAAAAATATGTCCACATGTTTAGAGATAGAGGTGTCGATAAAAATGAAATACGGACATGAGGGCATCATGATCATTCTTGTAACAACAACATATATAGAATTTATCATATCATTTTTTATGCTTATGTAACAATCAATTCACAATGTCAAGTATGGTTCAAAAACTTCATTGGGAACGAACAAACTATAATCTCAGTCATTGAAGCAATTGCAATTTATCGTAACATCAGAAAGAGTCAACAATAGAGCTTTTCAGCAAGCTCAGATACTCAACTATCTCGTAGTATTCTACAATTGCTAACACTCTAGCAGTACTTGTGGTTATAGAGTTTCAGCCGGACACTGAGAAAGATAGGGGCTTATTGTGTTTCCTCCCAACGTATTCACCTTTAGGTGATGTCAACAATAATATCCCATGCTAACTTACATCCAATTGGATATATATATCATGATCTTTCAAACACGAGGAGCTTGCCAAAGGATAAAATGAAAAAGGGAAAGGTGAGGATCACCTTGACTCAAGCATAAAGTAAAAACATAAAGTAAAAGATAGCCCCTTCGCAGAGGGAAGCATAGGTTGTCATGTGCGTTTAGGGTTGATGCACAAAATCTTAATGCAAAAGAACATCACTTTATATTGCCCCTTGTATGTGGACCTTTATTATGCATTCCGTCGCTTTTATTACTTCCACAACAAGTTCGTACAAAGCTTATTTTCTTTGCACTAATAAGTCATACATATTTAGATAGCAATTTTTATTGCTTGCAACATGACAACTTACTTGAAGGATCTTACTCAATCCATAGGTATGTATGGTGGACTCTCATGGCAAAACTGGATTTAAGGGTATTTGGAAGCACAAGTAGTATCTCTACTTGGTGCAAGGAATTTGGCTAGCATGAGGGAGAAACGCAAGCTCAACATGTTTGGAAGGCCAATGACAATATACTTTAACTGAGATGTCGGAAAACGTAAACTATTATGTTGTCTTCCTTGTCCAACGTCAACTCTTTTAGCATGTCATACTTAATGAGTGCTCCCAATTATAAAAAGGTGTCCAAGATAATATATTTATATGTTAACCCCTCTTTCCTTATCACTTCCTATTAATTGCAATGATGACAAAAACTACGTTCATCAACTCTCAACAATTTTTATGCCTCATAGTTTCTATATGTGAAGTTATCACTATCCATAAGGACAATATGAACTCTTTTATTCTTTCTACTTTCTCAAGATCATGGCAACATAGCAAAGCCCTTGACTCAACACTAATCTTTATTATAGATAGCTCACGGACTCGATTACAAAAAGAGATCACAATGCAAAACTCAAACTACTTGATATCAAAACTTCAAACTACTAGATCAAGATACTACTAAAAGGATTGAACTAAACAAAACAGTAAAGATAGGAGTGTGATGGTGATACGATACCGGGGCACCTCCCCCAAGCTTGGCAGTTGCCAATGGGAGTGCCCATACCCATGTGTTTATGTCCTCGGAGGTGGTGATGGTGGAGTTGTTGATGATGTAGGCTTGTCGTCCGTCTTCCAAGGCATAGGCTCTCCATCATAGAAGGGTGATCGAGTCTCCGGGATCCTTAAATCTGCAGCCAAACTCATCCTCTTGAATCTATATTCATACTCACAGTTCTGGTTTTGCAGGTCATAGATCTGGGCTTGGAGGTGCTCGATTTTCTCTTGAAGCTTGAAGATGGTCTCCCCAATGACTTTGGCATCTAACTTGTGGTTGTTGGTGAACTCCGTGATCATCATCTGGTTGGAGTAGAGTCCATTCTCCACCATCCCTTGACTCTTGAAAACTTCCTGCTCCACGGCTTCGAGCTTTGTTTCCACGCTCCCGGTACGCCTTAGTCCCTCCACATCGCGGATGTGCAACACCCCTCACGCATCTCAATGGTTTGAGGGTGTTGCAGCACCTCCGCAAGATAGGGATTGATAACCCTCTCGAAAAACTTGTCCTTGGGAGCGCTTGGAGACGCCATGATGCTCTAGATCTTAAACAGAAACAGCTCGAAACGAAAACAGAGGATATTTGCGTGATACGGTGATCATAACCTTCGGGAGTATATATAATGAATTTTTACCGACCAAAATACGTAATGTGCAAGAAAACGGAGTCCAGGAGGCACACGAGGTGCCCACAAGACAGGGGGCGCACCCTACAGGGGGGGGGGGCGCCCTCCACTCTCGTGGGAGCCTCGTGTCCCTTTCGAACTACTTCTTTCTTCCTAAAATTCGTAAATATTCCAAAACTGATAAAAATTGCCATTGGAGTTGTTTTGGAGTCGGTTTACTTACATACCTCATACCTATACCTTTTCGGAGTCTGGAACGTTCTGGAAAGTGTCCCTTATGTATTCCTTAGGAGTTACGGTTTCAATAATATTAGTTTCAACATTGATAGGATTACCTGAAATATAATGTTTAATTCTTTAACCGTTTACCACCCTCGGATTTGTGCCTTCGAAGTTGTTGATTTTTATAGCACCAGAACGATAGACCTCCTCGATAACGTAGGGACCTTACCATTTTGAAAGAAGTTTTCCTGCAAAAAATCTTAAACGAGAGTTGAATAATAACACATAATCTCCTACGTTAAACTCACGCTTTTGTATCTTCTTATCATGCCAGCGTTTGACTTTTTCTTTGAAAAGCTTGGCATTCTCATAGGCTTGGGTTCTCCATTCATCGAGTGAGCTAATATCTAACAACCTATTCTCACCAGCAAGTTTGAAGTCATAATTGAGCTCTTTAATAGCCCAATATGCTTTATGTTCAAGTTCAAGAGGTAAATGACACGCTTTTCCATAAACCATCTTATAAGGAGACATACCCATAGGATTTTTGTATGCAGTTCTATAGGCTCATAATGCATCATCAAGTTTTTTGGACCAATTCTTTCTAGATCTATTCACAGTCTTTTGCAAAATTAATTTGAGCTCTCTATTGCTCAACTCTACTTGACCACTAGACTGCGGATGATAAGGAGAAGCGATTCTATGATTGACATCATACTTAGCAAGCATCTTACGGAAAGCACCATGAATAAAATGTGAACCACCATCAGTCATAAGATATCTAGGGACTCCAAACCTTGGAAAAATAACTTCTTTCACCATTTTAATAGAAGTGTTATGATCAGCACTACTAGTTGGAATAGCTTCTACCCACTTAGTAACATAATCAATAGCAACTAAAATATGTGTATAACCATTAGAGGCAGGAAAAGGTCCCATATAATCAAAGCCCCAAACATCAAACGGTTCAATAACAAGAGAATAATTCATAGGCATTTCTTGACGTCTACTAATGTTACCTATTCTTTGACATTCATCACAAGATAAGACAAACTTACGAGCATCTTTGAAGAGAGTAGGCCAATAAAAACGAGATTGTAGTACCTTGTGTGCAGTTCTATCTCCAGCGTGGTGTCCTCCATAAGATTCAGGGTGACACTCACGTAGAATCTGTTCCTGTTCATGCTCAGGCACACAACGTCTAATAACACCATCTACTCCTTTATAAAGGTGTGGATCATCCCAGAAGTAATGTCTTAAATCATAAAAGAACTTTTTCTTTTGCTGGTATGTGAAACTAGGCGGTATATATTTAGCAACAATTTAATTAGCATAATCAACATACCAAGGAGCAGTATGAGAAGCATTGACGACCACTAATTGTTCATCAAGAAAGCTATCATTAATAGGCAATGGGTCATCAAGAACATTCTCTAACCTAGACAAGTTATCTGCAGCGGGGTTCTCAGCTCCCTTTCTATCAATAATATGCAAGTCAAATTCTTGGAGCAAGAGAACCCATCTAATGAGTCTAGGCTTAGCATCCTTCTTTTCCATAAGATATATAATAGCAGCATGATCAGTGTGAATAGTAACTTTGGAATCAACAATATAAGGTCTAAACTTATCACATGCAAACACAACTGCTAATAACTCTTTTTCAGTAGTAGCATAATTTCTCTGGGCAGTATCAAGAGTCTTAGTAGCATACTGGATAACATTCAATTTCTTATCGACTCTTTGCCCTAGAACAACACCTACAGCATAATCACTAGCATCGCAGATAATTTCAAAAGGTAAATTCCAATCAGGTGGATGAACAATAGGTGCAGTGATCAAAGCTTTCTTAAGTGTTTCAAAAGCTTCTACACAATCATCATCAAATATAAAAGGAATATCTTTTTGCAATAAATTAGTCAGAGGCCTAGAGATTTTAGAATAGTCCTTAATGAACCTCCTATAAAAACCGGCGTGACCAAGGAAACTTCTTATACCTTTTATGTCCTTGGGACATGGCATCTTCTCAATAGCATCAACTTTGGCTTTTATCAACTTCAATACCTCTCTCGGAGATCTTGTGCCCCAAGACAATGCCTTCATTAACCATAAAGTGACACTTTTCCCAATTCAGGACGAGACTAGTGTCTTCGCATCTCTGCAAAACTCGATCAAGGTTGCTCAAACAATCATCAAAAGAGGATCCATAAACGGAAAAGTCATCCATGAATACCTCACAAATCTTTTCACAAAAATCAGAGAATATAGCCATCATGCATCTTTGAAAGGTAGCAGGTGCATTACATAAACCAAAAGGCATACGTCTATAAGCAAAAGTACCAAAAGGGCAAGTAAAAGTAGTTTTAGATTGATCCTTCGCTGACACAGGTATATGAGAGAAACCAGAATAACCATCTAGAAAGCAAAAATGTGTGTGTTTGGATAGCCTTTCTAGCATTTGATCAATAAAAGGTAAAGGGTAATGATCTTTCTTAGTGGCTTTATTTAACTTACAAAAATAAATTACCATCCTATAACCTGTAATAATCCTTTGCGGGATCAATTCATCTTTATCATTAGGAACAACGGTATTACCTCCCTTTTTAGGAACACAATGGACAGGGCTTACCCATTCATTATCAGCAACGGGATAAATAATACCTACCTCAAGGAGCTTTAGTATCTCCTTTCTTACCACTTCCTTCATCTTGGGATTTAATCGTCTTTGAGGATCTCTAACTGGTTTGGAATCTTTCTCCACTGAAATTTTGTGTTGGCATAATGTGGGACTAATGCCCTTAAGATCATCAAGAGTATATCCTATAGCTGCTCGGTGCTTCTTCATAGATTTCAATAATCTTTCTTCTTCTTTCTCTAAAAGGTTAGCACTAATAATAACAGGATATATTTCTTTTTCATCAAGATAATCATACTTAAGATTATCAGGTAATGGTTTGAGTTCAAACACAGGATCACCCTTGGGTGGAGGGGGATCCCCAAGAATTTCAACGGGAAGGTTATGTTTTAGCACAGGTTCCTGTTTAAGGAACACTTCATCTATTTCCTCCCTTTCCTTCATAAACATATCATTTTCATGGTCTAGCAAATATTGTTCTAACGGATCAGTTGGAGGAACAGCAATGGAAGCAAGACCAATAATTTCATCCTTGCTAGGTGGTTCCCTATCACGAGGTTGTCTACTAAACTTAGCAAAATTAAACTTATGAGACATACCATCTATGCCAACGGTGACAATATTCTTTTCACAATTAATCTTAGCACTAGCCGTATTCAAGAAGGGTCTACCAAAAATAATGGGACAAAAATCATCTTGTGGGGAACCAAGAACAAGAAAATCAACAGGGTATTTAACCTTCCCACACAAAACTTCAACATCTCTAACAATCACAAAGGGTTTAATGATATCCCTATTAGCAAGCTTGATAGTAACATCAAGGTCTTCTAATTAAATGGGTGCAATGTCATGCATAATTTCTTGATATAAGGTATAAGGTATTGCACTAGCACTAGCACCCATATCACATAAACCATGATAACAATGATCTCCTATTTTGACAGAAATAACAGGCATGCCTACAACAGGTCTACGTGTCTTGGTGTCTGGTCTAGCAATATTAGCAGTCTCACCACAGAAAGAAATAACATGCCCATCTAAATCCTCCTCCAAGATATCTTTAACCATAGCAATACTAGGTTCAACATTAATTTTCTCAGGAGGTGTATAAGTCCTAGTATTACTCTTACGAACAACAGTCGAAGCTTTAGCATGATCCTTTATCCTAACAGGAAAAGGAGGTTTTTCAACATAAGCAGTAGGAACAATAGGATCACTATAGGTAATAGTCTTTTCTTCGACTGTAATAGGTGCAACTACTTTCACTTCAACAGGAGGATTATATTTAAACCACTTCTCCTTAGGGAGATCAACGTGAGTAGCAAAAGATTCATAGAAAGTAGCTACTATCTCAGAGTCAAGTCCATACTTAGAGCTAAATCCACGGAAAGCATCGGTATCCATAAAGGATTTAACACAATCGAACTTAGGTGTCATACCTGACTCCTTACCATCGTCGGAACCCCAATCTTCAGAGTTGCGTTTAATTCTTTCCAATAAGTCCCATTTGAAATCAATAGTCTTCAGCATATAAGAACCAGCACAGGAAGTATCGAGCAGGTTGCGATTATCAAGAGAAAGCCGAGCATAAAAATTCTGAATAATCATTTCCTGAGAGAGCTCATGATTGGGGCATGAATATAACATTGACTTAAGCCTCCCCAAAGCTTGAGCGATGCTTTATCCTTCGCGAGGCCAGAAATTATATATGTAATTACGATCACGATGAACAAGATGCATAGGATCACTACTAGGGAAAACCTTATACACAGAATCTTAGCAGCAGCGCGGCACAAAAATAAGCGCTACTGCTAATTAGCAGTAGCGCGGGTTTTTAACCCTCGCTACTACTAAGTTGATAGTAGTAGCGCGGGTTTTTAACCCTCGCTACTACTAAGCGGTCTCTACCGTGCCCACCGACACATGCCATAGTAGTAGCGAGGGGTATAAACCCGCGCTACTACTAAGTTGATAGTAGTAGCGCGGTTTTATACCCCTCGCTACTACTAAGTACGAGGTAGGTGAAGTCGCCATATCCTCGGCCGAATCCCCATCTCCTCCCCCAAATCCCTCCTCTCTTCCACCACTCTCTCCTCTCACTTT
Organism: Triticum dicoccoides; assembly: GCF_002162155.2. NCBI lineage: Eukaryota > Viridiplantae > Streptophyta > Magnoliopsida > Poales > Poaceae > Triticum > Triticum dicoccoides. Next base: position 539,064,101 of record NC_041383.1, on the reverse strand, counting down.
CCATATGCTCTCACATGGACCTCTTTCCCATGCACCCATCCTCCTGCATGGCACCTAAAGAGGCCGCCGCCTCGCGCCACCGACGTCTAGGAGCTCGCCGGTCTTCTACCGACGTCTAGGAGGCCGCCGCCCCGCGCCACCACACCGGAGCACCTCGCCACCGGTGACTAGCTCCGCTGCTCCCTACATCACCTTCCTCTCTCCCTCAGTTTTCCTTTTCTCTCTCTACCTCTGGTTTGACTCACCCTCCCATGTCCATGCCCGTGCAGGACGTCGCCATGGATGACCCGGAGTTATCTGGCATGGTCGGGAAGAGGAGACCCACGCTGCGGCCTGGCTCTGCCATAGATACGGGCCCTCTGCAACAGCCACTGCTGGATCTGGTCTTCCGCTGTCCGTTCATGCCTCCGGCGACGCTAATCATCGCTAGATCTTACCATTGCTGCCATTGACAGCACGCACATGATCGAGATTTTGTTTTGTTTTTGAAAGTAATAGCAGTAGCGCGGGGTATAAGACCCGCTACAACTAATTAGGAGTAGCGTTGTTTGCAACGCACGCTACAGCTAACCATGTATAGCAGTAGCGTGTGTCAACACGCGCTACAGCTACAAGTTAGTTGTGGTGCCGTATCAGTAGCACGGGAACCCGTGCTACTGATATACCCAAAACCTGCGCTGCTGCTAGGCTTTTCCCTAGTAGTGGATAGAACTTCTGGTGAAATTCCAACCTCAATCGCTTATAATTCCAAGATCCCGTATCATCACATAGCTTATACCATGTCAATGCATCTCCCTTCAAAGATAAAGGGAAGACCTTCCTTTTGACAACATCATCGGGAATACCTGCAAGCTTAAATAATCCACAAACTTCATCCACAAAGATAAGGTGTAAATTGGGATGCAATGTTCCATCTCCTGCAAATGGATTAGCTAGCAGTTTTTCTATCATACCCGAAGGAATCTCAAAGTAAATATTTTCATAAAGTTCAGTAGGTTGAGGAGCAACTGCTTGCTCTTCTGGTTGGGGTGAAGATACCCCAAACAAACCCCTCAAAGGATTAGTTTCCATAGTGACAAGTAACAGAAAATTTCAGCACACTATATAAATGTTTCCTTACCAAGTTCCACTCACCAAAAGCGCTACACTCCCCGGCAACGTCGCCAAAAAAGAGTCTTGATGATCCACAAGTGTAGGGGATCAATCGTAGTCCTTTCGGTAAGTAAGAGTGTCGAACCCAACGAGGAGCAGAAGGAAATGATAAGCGGTTTTCGGTAAGGTTTTCTCTGCAAGCACTGAAATTGTAGGTGATAGATAGTTTTGCGATTAGATAAAGGGTAACAAGTAACAAGTAAATAAAGTAAATAAAGTGCAGCAAGGTGGCCCAATCCTTTATGTAGCAAAGGATAAGCCTGGACAATTTCTAATAATGAGAAAGGAGCTCCCGAGGACACATGGGAATTATCGTCAAGCTAGTTTTCATCACGTTCATATGATTCACGTTCGGTACTTTGATAATTTGATATATGGGTGGACCGGTACTTGGGTACTGCCCTAACTTGGACAAGCATCCCACTTATGATTAACCCCTATTGCAAGCGTCCGCAACTACAAAATAAGTATTAAGGTAAACCTAACCACAACATTAAACATATGGATCCATATCAGCCCCTAACGAAGCAACGCATAAACTAGGGTTTAAGCTTCTGTCACTCTAGCAACCCATCATCTACTTATTACTTCCCCATGCCTTCCTCTAGGCCCAAGTAATGGTGAAGTGTCATATAGTCGATGTTCACATAACACCACTAGAGGAAAAGACAACATACATCTCATCAAAATATCGAACGAATACCAAATTCACATGACTACTAATAGCAAGACTTGACCCATGTCTTCAGAAACAAATGTAACTACTCACAAAGCATATTCATGTTCATAATCATAGGAGTAATAATATGCATAAAGGATCTGAACATATGATCTTCCACCAAGTAAACCAATTAGCATCAACTACAATGAGTAATCAACACTACTAGCAACCCATAGGTACCAATTTTTGGTTTTGGTACAAGATTGGATACAAGAGATGAACTAGGGTTTTGAGAGGAGATGGTGCTGGTGAAGATGTTGACGGAGATTGACCCCCTCTTGATGATAGGATCATTGGTGATGATTTCCCCCTCCCGAAGGGAAGTGTTCCCGGCAGAACAGCTCCGCTAGAGCCCTAGATTGGTTCCGCCAAGGTTCCGCCTCGTGGCGGCGGAGTTTCGTCCCGTAAGCTTTCCCACGATTTTTTCCAGGGTAAAAGCGATGATATAGCAGAAGATGGCCACTGGAGGCCCATCAGGGGGCCTAGGAGATAGGGGGGCGCGTCCTATAGGGGGGCGCGCCCCCTGTCTCCTGGACAGGGTGTGGGCCCCCTGGTGTATTTCTTTCGCTCAAAAATTCTTATCAATTCCAAAAAGTTGTTTCGTGGAGTTTCAGGACTTATGGAGTTGTGCAGAATAGGTTTCCAACGTTTGCTCCTTTTTCAGCCAGAATTCCAGCTGCCGGCATTCCCCCTCTTCATGGTAAGCCTTGTAAAATAAGAGAGAATAGCCATAAGTATTGAGATATAATGTGTAATAACAGCCCATAATGCAATAAATATTGATATAAAAGCATGATGCAAAATGGACGTATCATTGACGCCTTTCTTGAAAGCGCGCACTGCTTGATGCTCTGATACATTTTCAACGGTGTGATGCAAAGTGGTCCATCTCTGAATGAATTCCCTCAAAGTCTCATTCGGCTTCTGCACACAATGCTGCAACTCGGTAACCCCGCTGGTCGCTTGCACGTGCCCTCAAAAGTTCTTACGAACACTCGAGCTAGCTCCTCCCAACTGTGTTTACTGCCTGGAGTCAACTGAGTCAACCACGCTCGGGCCGACCCTTCCAACATAAGAGGGAGATGCTTCATCTCAATCTCATCGTTTCCGCCTCCAATCTGCACAGCCACTCGGTAATCCTCAAGCCAGGTTTCTGGCTTGGATTCTCCAGTGAACTTACTGACTCCGGTTGCCAACCTGAAGTTGGGAGGAATCACTGCTGCCCTGATGGCTCTGCTGAAACACTCTGGTCCTGAAACATGCAATCTGCTGCCACTCGGACGGTCTCTGCCAGGGTCTTCTCTATGCGCTCTGTTCCGGTTGACCAAGCCTTGAACGAGAATGGATCTCGCATCGAAGCCTGGCTCTCTTGGGTCGACTGGAGCTCTGCGCTCGTCACTGTGACGGCGTCTGTCATCGTTCTGCCGAGGCACGTACGGCGCACTCCTCGGAGAAGGCGTAGGCACTCGACGACGATTGTCGCGGTCGAACTGACGATCATATTGTCCACGGCCTTCACGCCGCAGGGGCGATCTTGGGCTATCGACCGACTGGACTGTATCCGCTACTACGGATCTGCTGTGAATCCTATTCCGAGACTGAGACACTTCAGTGTTCTGCTCTCCTGCTGCCCGGAGCAAGGCCCGGATCTGCATCAACCCTCGGCCAGCCTCCGACTGGGAAGGTTGGATCGACTCTGCAATTCGGGCCGCAGCTGTGAGGTTCTGAATCGGAGTACGGTATGCCTTGGGTGGAGGCGGGAAAAGCTGTCGTCGACTGGACTCAGGGATCCGCTCCCGAGCTCGCTCATCGAGAGCGCGCTATAGGTTCTCCAGTCAAGTGCGCTCAGCCAAATTAGCCAAGCGCGCCTCCTCCAAGGCCCGAGCCTCGGGGGTTTCTCCAAGGATGGGCGTGTGGAGTGCATCCATGTTGCGGCGACGAAGTTCTTCCCTCTGCTGCGAAGAAAGAGGTTCGGGATGATACTCCTCATGGACTCGCGACGGATCGCCGCCACCATCTTCGCCGTCCTCGCGATGAAATCCAGGTGGGCCACGCGGACCATCGACCATCAGGACTTCAGCCGCAGGGTCGCTGCTATCGCACTCGGATGCAGTCTCCGGGGAGCCAGTCGACAGATCGAACAGGCCGTGGAGAGTTTCGTCGGGCTCGATTGCCACGACTTGATGGGTGGCCGAACGCCGAGCCACCACGTGTTTCACCCACCGTTGAAGCCGCGATCGACCGGATCACTTGCGGCAGCGAACAGCAAGGAGGGAAAACACCATCGGAGCCGACTGATACTGGGTCGACGGCTGCCGAAGAAGGACGCCGCGAACGCATGTGCAAAAGTGCGTCGCCCCTCGGACGGGAAGTGCCTCAACGTCAAGCGGAGCTTCCTAAAGCCACGCTGAGTCGTCGGCGACGAAAATGAGCGCGCCGAGACGGATCTCGCGGCCCTCAGCCAACTCCCCGTCGGAAACCATGATGATGATCGGAAAAACTTGCAACTTCACTAATAAGTCGCTAAGACACCTGCCCCATGGTGGGCGCCAATTGTCGTGGTTCTAAGGCTGACAGTAAAAAGGGGGGGTAGGTATGGAGAGGCAAGATCTCAGCTATGGTGAAGATGTACACACGGGTTTTACGAGTTCAGACCCTTCTCGGAGGAAGTAATAGCCCTACATCTCGGTGGTCGATTGGATTATATGTGTGATGTTACAGGGGGTGCGAACCCTTGTGCCAGAGGAGGAGGGTGGCTTATATAGAGTTCACCAGGACCTTTCCCGCCCTCCATTACAAGGGAGTTAATGTACATAAAGTGGTGGCGTTACTGGTAACGCCAGCCTTAAATGTTGTTAATGACCTTAAAGGGTACGGAGTGAATGCTTGCTCGTTGCACGCTGAGTGGCTCCTGGTCTTCGGGAGGTCGAGTGATTCTCTGAATGGTCGAGTGACAGTAGGTAGGAAGACTCCCGAGTGACATGATGTCGAGTGGATTGCACTCGACATCTTCGACCGGGGGTCTCATGTTGCCTCTTGACCTTCTCGCCTTCTTGGGTAGTGACCTTGGGTAGGACGTATAGGTCAGGCCTATGACCCTACCCTAAGTCTGTATCCTCATCATGCGACGCGCGTCTTTTTTCGCCGGCACCTCGTAGGGGCCGCGGCGTCCACGTCAAGAGCGTGTAGCGCGTGCTCCTCAGGTGCGCGGGCGTACACGGGTGCGCGGCCTCACGCCCACGCCATCGCCTTCATCGTCTCCGTCTCCACCACCACCACCTCGCATGACAGCGGAGGGGGAGGCCCGGCTCATGCAACGTGTCATTGAGAACTCCATGAACACGCACGATGAGCGACATTGGGAGGGCCTCGAGGAGATGATGGCCCTCTCTGCGGCCGGCGACGTCGCCATCCCCGAGCTGGAGATGGTGAAGGCGGAGGAGGTGATGGAGGAGGAGCAGGTGGCCGCGTTCCACCCCGGCCTTGTGGGCCAGTAGTGGAGCTAGTCTTGCACGGCTCCGGAGATGGCCGACGCCGTGGGGGGGTGCACTGGTGCCCCACGCCGCCGCGGTCACCGGAGCGGGAGGCCTCGCCACGGGAGGAGGTGGTGCAGGCACCTCCGGCCTTCCAGCCCACCCCCGTATACCACGCACTGCCGTCCCACCTCTGGACGCCGCCGGACTATGTCGTCCTCGTCAGCGACGACGACGACAACGGCGGACACTGAAGACGGCCACGGCCACGGCATCGACGAGCACGGAAGAAGCGCGCGGGCGGCGGTTTTTGTTTTTGTTTTTTATGTTAATTATGGCAATATGAACCGTGGAACTAGGCCGTTTTGTGGCCGTGATGGTTAATTTATGTTTTATGTTTTTATATTTGTGTTTATTTAGTTTTTTCGGTATTTATTTTAGTTTTTCTGTTTTCTTAATCATGTCCATCCCGAACAAGATTTGGGGTGCGACCGCGTGCTGGGCGTACCCACAACCCAACGGACAAAAGCGGACACGGGCGAACTCATTGCCGCCCCAAAGGAACGAAATCCAGGCAAACCGGGCGTCCGTTCGAAATCGTGCGTTGTAGTTGCCTTAGTGGAAGCTCCGTTGGTCTGTTGTTTAGCCCCACCGGGCACGTACGTACGCTAGCACCAGCACACAATATCAAGCAACACTGCCGCTTCTTCTTCGTGGCGGTGGAGCCGGTGGTGCTCTAATGCTTTTTTGCTTCGCATTCTCAAACTTATAATGGGCGAGTTTTTGGAATAGTGGCTCAGCCATGTAATCAGTAGGAATACTGTTTATGCACCTTGGATTGGGTGCAAACCTCACCTTTGGCACCATTCCACGAGTCTGATCCGGCAAGATGGGTCGACGTTAGGATTTGCAGGACCCATCACCCATGTCATTCCGCGTTTCGCCGGGCCTTAGGGCAGGCTGGCAGGCCATGCATGAAACGAAGCTGTCAGCCTCGAAAAGTTGACGCGACGCGATGTGACTCCTGACGCCGACTCAATGTGGCACGGAGAGTGGACGGCCGACGGGATCCAGTATCAACGTTGCGACTTGCGACGGTACACACTGGTTAACCAAATCTTCTCCCAGGATAGAAACGAGGTATCCGGGCTTGCATTTCACGCATCGACAGAATCATTTCGGACGTGTTCTTTCGCACTCGTCTTGAACGCTCGAAAGAAAGATAGAAAGAAAAGAGAGAGCCTTTTTATTTAGTCCAAGAAAAGAAAGAGTTTATGGCTGCATGCATCGATTGATGCAGAGACAGGAGGTATTCCTCCTTTTTCTTTAAAAAGAGAGACAGAGAATTGCACTCCCTTGGTTCCCCGCACGGTAGATGGGGATTTGGATCAGTTCTTCCTAGCGGGCTTTGAGTGTGTGTGCGCGTGCATTGGGTTTGCACATGACATAGTGGGGTTTTACAGCAATATAATAGTGGATTTATAGTCCGCTCACATGACATTTTTGCATACGTGAAAAAGAAAGATATGAAAAAAGAAGTCAAGTGAGCTCTCAAGCAAGAGCCTAGTTGTATAATTATTCTAGGCAAATACAATAAATGTCATGAAAAATAAAGAGAGAAGGTAGAAAAAAGTACACTGATGTAATAGCCAATCTTAAGCCCACACTACTATATGAGTGACTATAGATAATGGCTATAAATGACATGGTAGTTTCATACAGTCATCAGCTGGCTATGCTATAAACCATGCTCTTACGCGGACCTGCCGCCAATCACACCGCCGATGATCACCTTGAGAAACTACCCCAAAAAGGACTGTCAAAAACTAAGCTTTTAATTCCCGTGGATTGGAAAGTTACATAGTAAAATAAATTAAGGTAATCTTGAAATTGCAACGTCCAGTCGAGCAACTGAAAGATTAGTGGGCTTTGAGCGTGAGTGTGCGTGCACAGGACATACTGGAGTTCCGCAGCAATATAATAGTGGGTTTATAGCCCGCTCATATGATATTTTTTGCCTATGTGAAAAATGAAAGGTATCCAAAAAATAAATGGAGTGGACTCTCATGCAAGAGCCTAGATATATACTTACTTATAGGCAAATACTTACTTCTAGACATAGTGGTGGTGGATCTATCGTTTTCCCCCGACCTCGTCGATGGATGCGGCAGATCTGGGTCCAAGGTAGTACGGGATGTTCGCCCGGTTGACGCACCATTGTGACACGTGCCTCGCTGCTTGCAGTTGGCCTGTTCATCGACTCACAAAGCCTCATTTGTGATGGTACTTCTTTGGATCTGGCAATGGTGAAGAATCGGTGTGTGCTGGATTTGGACGACGGCAATGGCTTCGGTGAGTGCAGGAAACCGTAGGGATAATTCTGTATTTTTCTATCTTTTAGGGTTTTATCTGCAAAGTTTTTCAGGACAATCGTGTTTTCTTTGTCAGTCTTTTAGTTTTCACGTGTGCTTGGTTAGGTAAGTTGATTTTGGAACGAATTACATTTTTTGAACAAAGGAAGGCACCAACTGGTGCCAATTCATTTAGCTCAACGTCATAGTACATAAAGAGTTACAAGATCTGCCAAGAAATAGGAAAGAAAGAGCAGCAGAATCTGAGAAGCTAGAGCTGAAAAGAAGTCCTTGAAGACAGCAAAGGAGCAAGAATCCCCGCTGATGAACAACATGACCAAAATGCCAAGGCAGTCAAAGGAGAAAATAACATGCTCTACTAATCTGACAGAGACAGAGAAGATGAAGCAGCAATTAGATCGAGATAGAGATTAAATAGCAGCATCATCCTCTATCTTCACTTTTGTGCACCCTCTAAATCGCCCTGTAACTTCCCCAAAATTTCTGATCATATCCTGCAAAAACACAAAAGAGGTTCTTTGCATCTCTAGTAGTCCAAACCCATGATAGCTTTAAGGCCCCTGCAGCTGAAAAACTTAAAGAGCAAACACAACAGAGCAGCGTAAACAGGAAAGAGGCCTGAAACCAAAATACAAAGAACTAATAGCAGTGAACAGTGTGTAACTTAACACCAGGAATTTGAATATTTGATATGAGGGACACAACATGACAGGATATAGAAGAGTTGTTTTGAGCAAAACAACAAACTTGAGTGTTCCCAGTAGATCTAAAAACCTGCTGCGCAAGATCATGAGCAATCCCATTAATTTCTCTTGAAATATGAAACACCTTAGGATGCAAAGCAGAAGTGTGTTTAAAGAAGATGGCCAGATCCTTTCTAATATTCCAAGGAATAGAGGAATCCAAGGTGTTTCTCAGAGCAGCACACTTAGCAAGAGAAAGACAGTCAGTTAAAAAAACTGGATGAGCAATATTAAGCTGAGAGGCAATATGAGCAGCAGAAGTAAGAGCAATGGCTTCAGCTTGCAAAGGATTAGAAGTAGACGAAGCCGAGGCTTGAACTTGAACATTGATTTCTCCTTGGTCAGATGAAATTGAGATGAAAATTCCAACACATGTGGCAACCTCTCCTTGTGGAAGGCCAGGGACTTTATTTGATCTGAAAGCTGCATCAGAAAATATTTTCGGTCCAACAATTAACAAATCAGACTTGAGAGTAGTACCTTGCAAAGGAACCTGATTGCCAATAGAATGTTCACCTTGAACCTGCTGTTGCTTATTACGAAGGCATGAAAGAACATCATCAAAGTCCAAATTTAAAGCAATAGCTGCAATATTAACTTGGTAAGGAAGTGTGTTCTTTCTATCAAAAAGAAAATCATTACGTGCTTTCCAAAGGCACCACAGAAAATTGAGGATATTTGGAATAGAACCATTTGGGTGGTCCATTTGAATGAGAGCAATAAGCACCGAAAGCATCGTTGGATGGTCCATTTGGGTGCTCAAAAAAACTGTGTTTGTTTTGCGGGCTTTGTCGTATGAGTACAAGTCGTGACTAGTGAATGCCTTTTGCAGCTCGTCTGTGTAAGGTAAGGCCAACTCCAACGCATGACCTTAAATGGACGTTCGTTTTGTCCGAATTTTGTCCGTTTAGATAGGACGATGTGGCGGCGGTCGGTTGTTTTCCTACACACATGTATTGGCCGTGCACCCAACACGCGGACGCATCTCTCCGACGGCCTATAATTGTTTGCAAATGAAATTTTGTCACCGCGGTCGTACTTCACATCAGCAACAAAGCCAGCGGCCGACATACATATGCGAGCCTACAGAAAGATCGACCCTCCAAGTCTATCAGCGGCCGGCACCCTTGCCAGCCTTCAAAATGAACCCCAAGTCTGCTCGGCACCGGTCTTGGGGTCTTGCCCAATCTCCATTCAAGTCTCACAAATCAACTTGTCCTCTTTTCTAAAAGTCCGGATGTATGCAAAACACCATGTTGGCTGTTCTAGCAGTTAATACGTTTCTGGAAATACTAGCAACAAGAATGATAGTGTGAACGCGTGCATCTTCAAAAGAAAAAAATCTTGATTGAAACAGCGAGCTCCCCTCGCCGACTTCCATTAAAGAAACCACCAGTCATACATGTTTAAAATGCAATGCAGAATTCTCCTCCAATATCAGAAACAGCTTGGGAAGCAAGACAGACAGAAGTTTCTTTCATCATAATCTCTACTCCTAATGGAGCAGTTGGTAGTCTCGCTTCCAGGTTTTTTTTCGTCCCACCACTTTCGTCCGGTTTTTTTCGTAGGTTAACCGTCGTAGATTTTTTTCGATGCTGCTTTCTTATTCACCGGTTTATGTACCCATCAGCTTTTTCCTTGCAAATCAGCACTTTCCAAACGTGCACGTAATCACGGATCTAAATTTACTAACTTATCCAAATCAACCGATACCTTCCATTATTGCAAATTTTTTTAGGTAACAAATAATAGATTTTAAGAAAATAAATAAAAGATTTTAAAGATGCATCATACTTTACTAACAATCATTAAAAATCAAATCTAAATTAATTAACCTTACCTTAAATCACTCAATCACTTTAATTAGAAAACATTTTCTTTCCTAACTGCAGTTGGTAGTCTCGCTTCCAGGTTTTTTTTCGTCCCACCACTTTCGTCCGGTTTTTTTCGTAGGTTAATCGTCGTAGATTTTTTTGATGCTGGTTTCTTATTCACCGGTTTATTTACCCCTCAGCTCTTTACTTGCAAATCAGCACTTTCCAAACATGCACGCAATCACGGATCTAAATTTACTAACTTATCCAAATCAACCGATACCTTCCATTATTGCAAATTTCTTTAGGAAACAAATAATATATTTTAAGGAACCAAATAAAAGATTTTAAAGACGCATCATACTTTACTAACAATCACTAAAAATCAAATCTAAATTAATTAACCTTACCTTAAATCACTCAATCACTTTAATTAGAAAACATTTTCTTTCCTAACTGCACCCCGCTTAGTGTGCACATAATAATCCGAAGTAATTAGAGTCACATGATTGAATCCATTTATTTAGAGTGACATGATTGAATTCATTTATTAACAATAATCCTCACCAAAAGTGCGTTTAGCAATTTTAGAGGGCGGACCAAAACTCTGTCATCCGCTCGCCCGCGTTTGTTTAGGTACAGGAAAAAATGGCATAATATATGGAAACAACACGACCGGGGAGGCGGCGCAATCTTCGGGGATAGGGGATCGGAGGAGAAGGATTGGCCTGGCAGCATGATCGGGGTGCTTCCCCGCGGCCGCGGCCGTCCTCGCGATGCCACCTACCCGAAATCAACGCTGCTCCCTGTCGTCAGCCGAGGCGACGCCGCCTGCCCTCCTACCCACGGTCCGCTGCCGCGTGCAGCTACGGCGGGAGGAGAAGCGACGGGGCCGAGGTCCTTCATGTGTTCCGGGATGGAGGCCATGATTTCGTCGAGGTCATTGCTGCCTCCTACACTCAGGGTGTGTCGCCGAGATCGAGGCGAGCATGAGGAGCTGTGGCCACCGCCATGGTCATCCCATCGCAGGGGATGGAGCACGCCGTCGGCCTACAGCTTGTGGAGATCACTGTTGCTCTTCAGGTCGCGCGGTGACCGGATCTTGCCGATGTGTCCCTTCCCAACGACCTCCTCTTCGCCCGGTTGGCCGGCATGGATCTCGCCACTGCTGCCCTCAACTTCTCTGCCTCGAGCTCGACGGTCAGCCACCATGGATCCCCAGCTGGAGGGTCACGTGAACCAGCCGTCCTCCCATGCTGCACTGGCGAGAAGGTGACATGGCTCTCCGTACACGAAGAGTGGAGTTCAGTCAAGTACTTATATACTTGGCCTCTACTGCTGATCCATGTACATGAAGAAGAACAGACAACCGCTCATTCATGCTTCGTTCCACTCCTTTGCGCTACATTACTGGAGGTGACATTTTCCTATCTCTCTATGTTGTAACAAGCCTGCTGCCTGCATAGTTAATGGATTTTTTATTTAAATTTATCGCTGCTTAGTGCTTTGTTGCAATTGTTCACCCAAGATTCTTATATATAATCTGAGCGTATGTAGGCATACTTAGCTTTACTATTCCATTTTTTCTGGCGCATAGAAATAAGAGTATTGTCCAGGTTAGGTATTCAATTGAGTATGGTATTTGGATTGCTATCAGAATGTCTTTTCTATGCATGTGATTTCTCACATCTGGTTATAATATTTGTGAAGACGTGCATTGCACGTGCACTTGGAAGCGGGCCCGTGGCCCGCGCTGGCGGCGCCGACGCCGATCCGAGCCACCTCGTCCGCGTATTCTTGGAGCTGTGGCTGGTCGATTTACATGAAATTAATTCCCCCAGTTCTGGTGGCAAATATAATACACATAATCCATATTGTTATGCACTAACGTGTGTGTGTGAAATAGATGGATTATGATCCCGTACCCAATAAGATAGATATGCGTGTGTGTTAGAGAGAGAGGGAGAGGGGGATAGAGAGTGAGGAAGAGGGAGGAAGAGTGTGTGTCTGTGTGTGTGAGGATTTGATGGTAAAAAAGATCGTCAATATCGTAATATTGAACTCTTAAAATTAATGTGACCCCGTTGCAACGCGCGGGCGTTCTTCTAGTCCTAGTAGCAACAGAGTAAAACAAATCCCATGCTCTGCTTTGACGGCGACCTGTCACCACCGGCGCTCTGCTGTTTACCGAGCTCGATCCCCCCTCCTGTTTTCTACCCACCGCTGTTGTACGAATGTACCGTCTCCAAACGGACCGTGAGACGGAGAGCATCTTGGATTTGTCTCTTCCGGACGTAGCGTGCGTTTACATCAGAGCCGTTCGTCGTGTACGTACCCGGGTCCCGCTGTGCCGGTCGACGCCCTGGCAGGGCGCGTTGGTGCACCAGCGCCGCGCGGCGCCCTTTTGTCGTGCCGCTTTGTCCCGCGACCGATCCCTTTGGCGTTACCTAGGCGCTCAAAGTTGATCGCCGTCTTAGATTTGCGTGCCTTGTGTCGACCCATCCACTCTTCCGTACCTGTATTATGCTTGACCTAGATATAGATAGCCACTCCGTGAGTGAGTAGACGAAAAGTGACCATGCAATGCCAGAATCTTATTGTGCTAGTAACTAGGAGCGGGAGTACGTGTAAATGTGTTTGGGATTTGAATTTGTGCACGTTGATGATTGGATTTTTGCCGTAGGCGCCGGTGGCAGGGATACGTCCTAACGGAAAACAATTCCGTACGTGATTTTCCTACGAGTACAGGTCGTGACTCGTGAATGCCTTTTGCATCTCCTCGCTTGTGTAACTGTCAAGGAAAAACATTCAAGGAGCAACAAATTACTCACAAGCTACCCTAAAAAAATATTCATAGCACTTCTTCGATACAACACCACTAAACATCAACGGTCCAGATCGTCCTATACCCCTTTACCTGAAAACTTAAAAAAGGGTAGGATGGTCATTGCCCCTTCCCCTCCCCCAGCCCCGCCCACGCGACGTACCCGCGCGGCCGGCGACGTACGTACGTGTACACGCGTCCGACGGCGTTTTTTACTATGGCGACGTACGTACGTCTACCCGCGTCGGTTGTCAAAGAGCGTCGGTGGTCAATCCGCGCGTCGCCCGATGAAAATGCGTCGTGGCGCGTGAACTGCGGCCCCGCCGCCCCGTCCCGTCCGTCTCCTCGTCTGCCGCCCGGCCGCCCCGTCCTGTCCGTCCCCTCGTCTGCCGCACCGCCACCCTCAACTGCCGGCCCGTCCGCCCGTCGCATTAGCTGCCCACCCACCCGCCCGTTGCATTTCCTCCCCGTCCGCCCGCTGCCCCGCCGTCTGCCCTATAAAGCGCACCCCCGTCCGCCCGTCGCCGCTAACACCACTCCTTCCCCGCCTCCGCCTCCCAAAAGGCCGCCGGCGACATGTCGTTCCACGGCGGCAGCAGCTCCGGCACCGGCGGCGACAATGGCCCGAGCGCGTGGCCGTCGAGCCTGAGCACGCCGGAGACAGAGGAGCTGTACCGGTTTGGGCTCCTCGTGCCGATGGCTACCCGAGGCGCGGGCCTGGCGCCACCGTGGAGGAGAAGCGGACCAGCGGCCGCAACAACATCGCCGGTCGTCATGCATTCTGGGACGGCAAAGACTACGTCGCCGTCATCGGCGCGTACCGGCTGGCGGAGTCCGGCGTCACACCAGACCTCATCGGCGACCGCCGCCGCCTTCTTGTCCCGCGCCCCCGTCCAGAAGCGCGCGGCCGTTGGGCCCCTCCACCACCTGCACCGCCGCCCGCCGATCCCCCCCGCCCCACCGGAGCAGTTCGTTCTTCGGGAGGACGGCGATCCCGACGATACGCCGGGTTACCTCGTCGCCCTGCGGGCGTCTGTGGCTGCAGAGGAGGCGGCGGCGGCTGCGAGGAAGGCCGCCGAGCAGGCGGCAGCGATCCAGGCGGCGGCGACGATTCTGTCGGTGGTCCCGTCGACGGAGGCGGAGGCGGCGGAGTCGTCGGAGGAAGACGTCATCGACTGGGAGCGGTTAGCCCAGATCAGCGACGACGACGACGGCGACGACGGCGATGACGGCGGTGACGGCGCGGCGGAGGTCATCGATCTCGCGGCTAGCGACGACGAGGAGGAGTAGTTGTTTTCAAAAAAAATGTTCTAAGTATGAACTATGTATCGTTTAGGTTCGGATGAACTCGTTTCGGCAGTGTTGAATAGACTATGTAAAATATCTCTACGTTCAATCTAGTTTGTTCGAATGTTGTTTTAATTTGTCTTCAAAGTTTGTTAAAAAATAAGCAAAATAAGGAGCGTTTATTTTGGAAAAAAAATGAAAATTTTCTGACCCATCCATAAAAATGTTCACAATATATTTCAAAATTTTCCATCGAATATATATAGCACAGAAAAAGGTATGCAAGTATCGACAAATTGTAGCACAAAAAAATCATGAAAACACATAAAATATAAATGAAAACTGAAATAAAAAGTCAAAAGTGTATCTAAATGTTTACAAAGTGTTTTAGAAATGTTCAGATTTTGTTAAAATATGTGCATTTAGTAAAGCCCGGTGGATGAAAAAATTAAAATTTTGAAATAAAAAATATAACAAATAAAAAACAAAAATAAAATTAAAAAGGTGAGATATTTTCATTCATTAACATTTTCTGAAATATTTTTAATTCATTAACATTTATGAATCAGAGAATGTTTTAAAATTCATTAACATATATGAATCCGAGAATTTTTAAATTCATTAACATTTTCTGAAATATTTTTAAACTCATTAAATTTATGAACCAGAGAATATTTATAATTCATTAATATTAATGAATCCGAGAATTTTTAAATTCATTAACATTATCTGAAATAGTTTGAAATTCACTAACATTTATGAATTTTCTGAAATATTTTTAAACGCAACTATTGTCAGCGCGTGGGGGGCCCCACCCGTTCACCCCACGGCAAAAATGAATGAAATCCGACAACGAAGGCACGTTGCGTCACGTCCGGGCAATATTTTAGGGGATTTCGGCCCGGAAAATCGTAGAAAATCCATACAGACTCGAAACGCGACAAATTTTTGCGTGTGTCTGCCCTGCATGGGCATTGTAGCATATGGAAAAAATGGACACGTTTGGCGGATGCGAAGCAGAGACGTGCAACCGAGGGTCCCCTCCACCCATACCGAAACCACCCCCTTCCACAGCAAGTACCTGAGCGGTTTCACGGAATGCACCCAACTATTGCCAGCATGTGTGGGGCCCCACCCGGGCACCCCACGACAAAAATGAACAAAATCC
>NC_041383.1:539035975-539046524 GCF_002162155.2 Triticum dicoccoides | reverse complement strand
ATAAAAAATGAACAAAATCAGACAACGAACGCACGTTGTGTCACGTCCTGGGAGTATTTTAGGGGTTTTTGGCCCGGAAAATCATAGAAAATCCATACAGACTCGAAACGCTACAAATTTTTGCGTGTGTGCCCTGCATGGGCACTGTAGCACGTGGAAAAAATGGGCATGTTTGGAGGATGCGAAGCAGAGACGTGCGACCGAGGATCCCCTCCGCCCATACCGAAACCACCCCCTTCCACAGCAAGTACCTGAGCGATTTCACGGAATGCACCCAACATTTGCCAGCGTGTGTGGGGCCCCACCCGGGCACCCCACGGCAAAAATGAACGAAATCCGACAACAAACGCACGTTGCGTCACGTCCGGGCAGTATTTTAGGGGTTTTCGGCCCGGAAAATCGTAGAAAATCCATAGACTCGAAACGCAACAAATTTTTGCGTGCGTGTCCTGAATGGGCACTGTAGCACGTGGAAAAAAATGGGCATGTTTGGCGGAGTTAAGAAAATGAGCCTATTTGATGAAGTTAAAAAAATGGGCACGCTTGGCTAAGTTAAATTTTTTTGGTTAAGTTAAAAAAATTGGTACAGTTAAAAAAATGAGCCTATTTGATTGAGTTAAAAAAATGAGGCCATCTATGAAAAAAAACGCCGGCCGTCTCGCTAACCGACGCGCATGCGTGCACGGGGCCGTCCCACTAACAACGCCGCCGCAATCAGTGCTCGGGCGACGTCGTTAGCCGATGCGCATGCAAATATTCCTTGTACGTCCAGCCCGTCTCGCCACCGCTGCGATCTACACGTGCTGCTCACGTACGCCGCCCGTCGCCCCACCCTGCAAACGGCGCCGGTGCGCCCGCGCCGACCTGCCCTGACCTGACCTGTCGCCCTCTATACGCTGACGGTGCCTCTCCCACCGTCGCCCCACCATCCAAACACCGTCGGTGCTCCCGCGCCAGTGTGCCTACCCTGACCCGTCGCCCTCTATATGCCGCCGGTGCCTCCCCCAACGTCGCCGTCGTGTAAGTTTGTGTGTGTGTGTTTTTTTATACGACGAAGCTCATAGCAGTACCATGGTATGTGACTGAAAACTATTTGATGCAGTATGAATATCGACGGTGTGATTCCATGTTCTGTTCAAAAGTGGGTTAGCCTAGTTGACAAACTGTCACCAAGTCAGAAATTCCGGTTTTATGAAACGGATATGCAGGGCATGTTCAGAATACCATCGATACAGATGCATGATTTTTGCTTCATTTTTTACTCCAAGGTTACAATCCAAGTAGCAACAAATTCATGGTCGAAGAGAGTTCTGGAAGTACTGCTGGAAGTAAAGGCCTTATTTCACTAAGGCCTGATGATGTGTACTCCATATTTGGTTGGAAAAACAATGGAGTGGATGTTTTTGGTTTTCTTAGTACTGAAGGAGAAAAAGCAACCCAAAAAAATACCAGTTAGTTTTGTTAGCAAAAAAAATGGTAAGATCATGATTGGTGATCTGATAGAAAAGATTGTGAAGAATAAGAGCACCAACGATGACTTTGTTCGGATGATATTTCTAGTTCTCTTAGGAACTATAATTGCACCAGGGTCTCATGAATACGCTCCGAAGAAATACTATGCCTTAGTGCAAAATATTAAGTTGATAAGGAAGTTCAACTGGAATGCATTCACTTCGCGATTCTGTTTGTCAGAGATTGGCAAGCTTCTGCAGGACGGCCATGTTAGGCAGTGGCCACAGGGGAACCTCGCCCTTTTGCAAGTACGTTCTATTTATTAATTTTAACACTTTTGTTATAAAATGTCACAGAAGAACATGTAAAATTAGTTTATGTGTTTTGCAGTACCTATACTAGGAGAAGGTGCAACCAATCACCGGTCCAAAATATGATCCGTTGGCATTGTTGAGCCCGCGGATGAGGAACTGGATGGAAGATATGGCTGTGAGAAGAGCAAATACGACTATGAATATGGTCGTGGTGTTGGGATGGTAATCCGAGTAATCATGTTTTTTTACATTATGAAATAAAATTAAGTGTTCATATGGTTTGTATATATAATTCTCTTGTTGCATTTGTAGATCGATGACAACATTATAGAGGAGTACAGGCTCAAAAAAATTACAGAAAAAGAAGCTGAAAAAACCAAGAAAGCTAGTAACAAAAAATATAACGTTACTGGAACGAGGAAAGAGGGTAGTACCTCGGAGGCTTCGAGCCAGAAGCCTACTATGGACCGGATTTTGAGTGAGATGAATGAGCTTGGGAAGGAAACGCATCGTTTGCCAGAGTTATGCGCACAGGTAACACTTGAGCACATCACTTTAATGTCCATCACTGAATTGAAGAATTAATGAGTCTTCAAACGATGGTGGACGTCCGAAAAAAGAGTTTGTATATCAAAAAGATGATTCCGACCGGTTCCGCACACCTTCGAAAATGAATTTGCAAAAGGATGATGGCGGCATTGATGTAAATTCTCGTGGAAACACACCTTTTTACTGCACACCTGAGTACTGGAATAGTTTCAAGGGTGATATGGATGATCCTATCCAAGTACCAGAAGTATCAGATGAAAAAGCGGCCACATCTTTAGGGACGGACGAGATCGCATCGCATGCATCGCTTGGTTCTCAAGGAGTACAAGAGGAAGTGGAGGAAGTTATTGGCAGGCGCAAGCGCAAAGGATCACAACATGTCAAGTCTCCTTATGTGGTACCTAAACCGAACAAGCGTGCAAAACGTTCTCCCAAAGGAAGTAAGTTTTTTGTGTTTCTAATTGTTCTTGCGTAATAATTATTTATATATTTGCGTTTATAATTATTTGAGTTGTGTGTTACAGAATTGTTCCAAAATAGTGGTGTTAACAAATCTAGTGATGAGTATGATGTGGTGAAAGCGTCCATCAAGTACGTTCGCGCGCATGAGTATTCATAAAAACATGCCAAAACAAAAAAATTCAATGATGGCATGGAAGAAGGTCTCACTGTGCGGGGAGCTTGTCAGATTATTAACCATGAGTGGCTAAGTGGCGACGTAAGTTAATTTCATATATTGTATTACAATTGATTCAAAAATACCATTGTTAAATCTGACACATTATTTATAGGTAATTAATGCATACTCATCATATTTGGTCGACTAAGTTAATGATGATCGTTTCATGTTGACAACTTGGAGCATACATTGGTTGCTTCACATTAGACCCGGAAAGAAGACCGCCTATAACGACTATGAAGCAGAGTCGCATAGTAATGGACCTGTGAATGAATGTGAGGACGAGTATTTCAAAAAATCAAAGGTAAGTTTGATTGGTTACACGGTATTACATACGATAGTATGTGCTGATTTTGTTTTATGGTCCTTGTGATGCAGACTTATATTCCTCTAAACAAGGAAAACACTCACTGGGTTACTGTCGTCATGCATAGCGGGAAGAGAGAGTTTCAGGTTCTTGACTCGTTGATGACTGGAAAACTTGACAGTGTTACTAGACAACTCGTTGAGGACCTAGTAGGTTTTACTTTCAAATGTGCATTTGGTAACATTCATTTTGTTTAGTATACTGAATGACATTCTTTCCACCATGTTAATTATATCTTTAGAGAAAACAACTAGAAGAAGATATCCAAGAAGTAAATGCAACCGGAATTGTGAATTATCCGGATGTTTCCACATGGCCTATTCAAACGTATGACATGCCAAAAAAACATGATGGGTGAGTTCTTACTTTGACAGAATGTCGGTCCTGTATGTATAATAGATATTTAATCTTCGTAAATTGTATGCACTAGGAATTCGTGTGGAATATTTCTCCTTCGATGCTTTCAATATTGGGATGGTGAAAAATGGACAGGTTTATTTTCACAGGTACGCAAGTAATGTTTATACTAAGATGTACAATGTACGGTGTGCTAACACCACTTTTTTTTTCAGAGGTCAATTGATGATTCGAGAGAGGTAATGATAGCGCGACTTATCTTTTCGGAAAGAAACAAGCTTGATGAAGTGAAAAACAAAGTTATTCCGATATCAAAGAAGAAGAAATAGATGCGCCACGAAGGAGTTTTGCATGTGATTGGGTGGTATTGGAGGTCTATATTTTCCAAACGCTTTGCGCACTTGCTTATAAATTTTATGTAATAGACATATTTATTGATTTTTCCACTATTTTGTTCCGAAAAGATTATATACTTAATTACGTTTTTTATGTCCACATGATATTTTGTTTAAGAATTATTATATAATCAGTCTTTTTTTTGTTTACATGATTTTTTGTTTCGGAATAGTTATATGCGTACTTACCGTTTGTATGTGTACACGATATTTTGTTGAAGAAATATTTTATACTTACTATTTTTTTGACACTAATGTTACGATTACATATATGTAATAGGATCTCGTTTATTTTCTGTACACTAAACTATGGTAGCGCATTATTAAAGAAACGCTGCGATTTTGTTTAAAAAACAAAAAAAATAGTTTAGAAAAACAACAATAATGTTTAGATTTACATATATGTAATCGTGTCGTCGTTAAGTTGTTGTACGGTAAACTATGGCAACACACTGCGTGTTAGTTTAGAAAAGCTAAAAAAATAGTTTACAGCACACTACGTGTTAGTTTAGAAAAGCTAAAAAAATATTTTAGGAAAAAAAATAGCCCGCCCGTCCACAGCGTGTCTTAGTAAGCCCGTCGTTATCAAGCCCACCGAGCGACTACGACAGGTGTTTCAGAACACGCCGTGAAAACTAGGCCCAACAGGGCAGCATCGACGGGGTACATCGATGGGGTAGTAAACCAGAGGAGTTCAATGTGCCGACGGGGGTTGGGTATATAAGCTAGTCGTCGCCCCCTTTGGCCGGCGAGGTGGGACTAAACTTGTGTCGGCCACGGGGCGACGTGGAGACAGTCAGACGCGACATGTGTCGTGGTTCTAAGTCTGATAGTAGAAAGGGGGTAGGTATGGAGAGGCAAGATCCTAGCTATGGAGTAATTGTATACGCCAGGGATTTACGAGTTCAGGCCCTTCTCGGAGGAAGTAACAGCCGTACGTCTCGGAGCCCGGAGGCCGTTGACTGGATTATATGCGTATGAGTTACAGGGGTGCGAACCCTTTACACTGAGGAGGGGGTGGCTTATATAGAGTCTGCCAGACCCCTTGGGCCCTCAGTTATGCAGGGTTTAAGGTACATTAAGATCTGGGTTACTGGTAACGCCATACATAAAGTGTTATGATGACCATAAAGACTACTTAATGATAGACCGTTTGTGTGCAGAGTGACTCTAGATCTCCTGGTGGTCGAGTGAGTGGCTTCATGGTCGAGTGTCTTCGAGTCCGTCGACTGAAATCCTTCCAGGTCGACTGAAAGGTAGTTTCTTCTAGAGATGTCCTTGGGGAGGGTATCTTGGACAGGTCCGTGACCCTACCCTAGGTACATGGCTTCATCATTAGCCCCCGAATGGATCGAAGTTTGAGTAGGGAAGGAGTTGAGAACTCTTCCGACCCATTTTTCGTGCTCTGAGTATGTCTTGTTCTGGATCAGTGACCTTAGGTGGCGGCATCGACTTCTTTTTCAGTCGCCTTGATCCATTCTTTGTATCCGTCGAGTGACTTTTCTGTACTGGGAGATCTCCGAGCGACTGATCGGAGGAAATCTCCAGTCTGACAAGTTGCTCTGCAGTTCGCGGATTTAGCGGGATCTGAATTTCAGGAAGCGCGCGAGGCGGAGGAGGCCGCGGTACTCAGATGGGATAAGGCAGGAACACCTCGATCTCCGCGCCACCTTTTTCGCCTCGTATCGCGTGCGCGACTGTTGCGGGATTTTACAGGATCGTCCGGGCCTACCAGTCAGTCACTCGGAAGCAACCTCATATAAGGCGCCAGACGGGGGTTTTTGAACAGTGCGCCCTCATTTTCCTCTCCCTCTTCCTCAGATTCATCTGTCGCGTTCGCCACCATCCCAGCGCTGCTGCTCTGTGTGTGCTTCACCGACGACGATGGTGAAGGAGAAGACGGCGACTTTGGAGCGAGCGAAGAAGGCGACGGCGAAGGCGAAGGGAAGGGCGACCAGCCGGGGCGGATCCTCGTCGCGGGCCGGTCTACCGCAGGGCTAGATCCAGGGCGACTGGATCCGCTCGACCATCCGCCAGAAAGATCTTGACGACCTGGCCAATGAAGGACTGATCCCTCATGGATCAGCGAGGCTCCCGGGGAAGGAGTGGCAGCCGCAGCCTCAGGAGGGTGAGTGCGTCCTCTTAGCCACCCACGTTGAACGCGGGTTTTCTTTGCCGCCCCACCCTTTCTTTCGGGGATTTCTGAACTTCTTTGGGGCACAACTTCACCACTTCACACCCAACTCCATCGTGTATCTCGCTGCTTTCGTGTCCTTATGTGAGAATTTCCTGGGTTGCCGGCCGCATTGGGGCCTTTTCAAACACATTTTCACCTGTCGCTCCCAGACGGTGAAAAAGGCCAGTCCGAGTGACGAGAAAACCCAAGTGATTCAGATGTGTGGGGGTCTTGAAGTTCAAATGAGGGGAAAAAGTGCTTTTCCAGCCATGGTCCTTCCCGAGTCGGTGCGAGGATGGCAGTCGTCCTGGTTCTACTGCCAAGACCAGCCGACGCCAGGGCAGTCGACTGGACTCCCTCCTTTTTCCATGGATCGAGTGAGCAAGCCATCCTCTTTGAAGGTGGTCCCGGAGGAGAAGGCTCAGGTTAAGGTGTTGGTCGAGCGTGTAGTCCAGCTTATCCGTGACGGGGTGACTGGCATGGATCTTCTGGAGGTTTTCCTTCGACGACGCATCCAGCCGCTTCAATATCGAGACTATCCGATGTGGATGTATTCTGGCACTGAAGACACCACTCGGGTCCACCCGGAGGAGGTCGAGGATGCCACGCTGGAGAGGTGGATCACGGCCATCACAGGGAACAAAGACAACCCCCGAGGAGCCAGGAGGATCCCTCCACTCGACCAATCATACGAGCCAGACAAGGTCCAATTCTGTATCTCCGACTGTGATCCTGCTTCCTTCATTCCATTTCGCTAGAATTCAGTCGACCGATTTTTGTCTTGTTTGTTGTCTTCCAGGTCACTACCGAGATGTACTCGATGCCCAACGGGGCGCAAGAACAGATCGAGGAGGAGGAGGGGAGCGGAGGTGAAAGTCAGGAGGAGTGGCAATCTGATGGTGAGGAGGATGAAGAAGACAACGGCTCTGGTGAAGAGGAGGAGGAGGAAGAGGAGGAGGAAGTCGACCCTCCCCGCACTGAAAGGCGATCCAAGCTCGCTCATGACCCCACAGTCGAGCGTGGCAAAGCAACTGTGCCCGTTGGGCAGTCGACGAAACGTCCTCGGACGACCTCTCCGGCGCCGACTGAGAAATCATCGAAGCAACTCCGAGCGATGTTATCAAAGCCGGCGAAGGCCCTGCCGAAGATGAGGATGGTGATTCCCACTATTTCCGGGCAATAGCAGAACTTGTGTTTTCTTGTTTTGCATGGATAATCTCTTGGTCGACTCGTTGGTTAACCGACTGATTTCTGAAATCTGTAGTGCTGCTACCTCCGAGACCTTAGCTAGGAATGAAGATCAAGAAATGGAAGATGGTGCCACCTCCAACCTTGGTATGATCACTGTAGCTTCGCTTTTGGTCGATTGTATCTTCATTTTTAACTTTGAATCTTTCCTGTAGCCCCACCTCATTTCATTGATCTCCCTGATGATGACGATGAGGAGCCATTGAGGCAGAGGAGGAACAAAAAGGCGCTTGCTGGCAAGACTGCTCAGGTTGTATCAGCACCTGAGATGCTGGTTCAGGAGGGAGGCAATGTCGCTCAGACTTCTGTGTCCTTTGTTGTGCCGCTGACGAGTGCTCGACCTTCGTCGTCGGCTACCAATCCGCCGTCCCTTTTTGCCACACACTACGTCCCAGAGGACCAAGCAGGTGCTGCTACGGAGGCTATACGCCAGGAGGGGGTTATGATGGAGCAGGTGAAGGCGATCTGGGACGCTAGCCAAGCAGCTTATGATGCAAGCTCGGCTCTTCAGAGCAACGTCCAGGTAAGTTGGTCACTGCTTGTTCTGTCAGGATATGGTACCTGAAAACTCTTCTTTCTGAAGACCTTCGTATCTGTACGCCCACTGGGTGTGTCGATTGAATTTTTGGATTGGTGGGGGCACGCTGAGTGCACCCACTGGGTGTAGACCCCGAGACTATGGTGGACTGCTGGCAGTCGACTGTAGTCTTTATACTTTGAACTTCTTCACTCTAACTTCTCCACTCGGTCTGGTCGAATGGAATCTTGGAACCAGTGGGGGCACGCTGAGTGCACCCACTGGGTGTAGTCCCCGAGACCATGGTCGAGTGCTGGCAGTCGACTATGGTCTGAAGAACATCTCCCCTTTTTTTTCATGATGATACCGTGGCTGACTGCTGGCAGTTAGCTATGGTTTAGGATCATAACTTTCTGTCTCTTTCAGTCGACTGATCGAACCGAGTCGGTAGAACTAGTGGGGGCACGCTGAGTGCACCCACTGGACTACTGTTGAATATTTTTATTCGGCTGTAGTCTTAGAAATGCTATGATTTTTTTCTCTTAGTCACTCGGAAGTGATCTATCTTTGATGTCTGTCGACTAACCTTTCGCACAAATCTTGCGAGCTTGTGGCTCGTTATACTGAGTTGGAGAACAAACATATCCAGCTCGAACTTGACTTGAAGCTTGTCCAGGAGAACTTCACGATGGCGAAGGATGAAGCAAAAGGTATGTTTGATGAGAATCTAGACGACTGTCTTTATCTTTTTGTCCATTCTTCATTCTGATCTCATTGTCACTTTGCAGATAAACTGAAGGAGGCTCTGAAGAAGAAGGACCTGGACCTCGCCGAGGCGCAGAAAGCGGCTTCAGACAAGATGAAGCTTGCGGAAGAAAAGTTGACTTCGGTCGGTAAACTCGAAGAGGAGAACGCCAATCTGAAAGCTGCTCTCGACGCGGCTAACAAAGAGGTCAGCCGACTGAAGAATGACAAGATAGCTCTGAGTGACAAAGCTAGTGAACTGGTTGGAAAGAAGAACAATTTGGAGGCTTATCTGGGAGGGCTCGCCAAGAAGTTATTCCTCATGCTTGAAGGTAATCCCTTCTATCCGACTGACTTGTTATTATCGACTCATCATAAAGCTGCTGACTTAACTCCGAATTGTGTTTACAGAATTCTGCCAGAACTTTGAGGAAGAGACTAGTCGAGTGGAGACAGGCTTGGATCCCATCAACTCCCCTGTGAAGGATGAAACTGCCATGAACGTGCTCCGTCTGGAGTCTCGTGTTGCTGGTGTGGTGGACTATCTTGCTCGACTGAAGGTTGCGACATCGCGAATCGACACAACACTCTGGCCGGGGGAGACGCTTCAGAATGACCTCGAGTCTCTGATGACTCGACTGAATGAAGTTCCAGGTCGAGTGCATGAATGGAAGAAGTCTTCTGCCAGGTGTGGTGCTGATGTTGCTCTGTCTCTGGTCCGTGTTCACTACAAGGATGCGCGAGAGGAAAAGCTGGCGTCCCTCAAGGTGGCCAACACCAAGAAGCATGACTTCCAATCTTTCATGGAGACCTTCATTGCTGCTGCCACTCGGATTGCAGATGGAATCGACCAGGACCAGTTCGTCGCGCCTTCTAGTCCTCCACCCAAGGAGTAAAAAACTTCTATGCTTGATGCCTTAAATTTTCCTCGGAATGCCGAGTGGTTTTGTAACCGATAAACTCTAACAGGCTTGATGCCTGAGCACTTCTGGATCCATAGGACGCTATCTGAACTTGGCTTTTCCGTTGAATATGTTTGCATTTGCCTTCGAGTGAACATTGCTCTTCACTCGAAATATATTTTAGTGCTTGTGACGTACTCTTGCAGGTTGGAGCACAGATTGCAGTCGACCTGCATCCTTGCGGGTCGAGACAAAGTGCACATTGTATTTGTGGCGTAGCTCTGAAGGAGAAGGCGACAGTCGACCTGCACCTCGTCATCCCTGCAGAGTGCACGTTGCATTTGTGGCGAAGCTCTGAAGGAGAAGGTGACAGTCGACCTGCACCTCGTCGTCCTTGCAGAGCGCACATTGTATTTGTGGCATAGCTCTGAAGGAGAGGGTGGTAATCGACCTGCACCTCGTCGTCCTTGTGGGTCGGAATGGATTTCAAACTTAGGCGAGTAGTGGACTGTAGCTAAGCCTCCGAGTGGGAGGCAGGCTCACCACTCGGTAGAATTTTTCAAACTTAGGCGAGTACTGGACTGCAGCTAAGCCTCCGAGTGGGAGGGTTGCTCTCCACTCGGTAGGATTTTTTGAAACTTAGGCGAGTACTGGACTGCAGCTAAGCCCCTGAGTGGGAGGGTTGCTCTCCACTCGGTAGGATTTTTCAGACTTAGGCGAGTACTGGACCGCAGCTAAGCCTCCGAGTGGGAGGCAGGCTCACCACTCGGTAGGATTTTTCAAACTTAGGCGAGTACTAGACTGCAGCTAAGCCTCCGAGTGAGAGGCAGGCTCACCACTTAGTAGGAT
>NC_041383.1:539019375-539035561 GCF_002162155.2 Triticum dicoccoides | reverse complement strand
GCAGCTAAGCCTCCGAGTGGGAGGCAGGCTCACCACTCGGTAGGATTTTTCAAACTTAGGCGAGTACTGGACTGCAGCTAAGCCTCCGAGTGAGAGGTAGGCTCACCACTCGGTAGGATTTTTTGAAACTTAGGCGAGTACTGGCTGCAGCTAAGCCCCCGAGTGGGAGGGTTGCTCTCCACTCGATAGGATTTTTTGAAACTTAGGCGAGTACTGGACTGCAGCTAAGCCCCCGAGCAGGAGGGTTGCTCTCCACTCGGTAGGATTTTTCAAACTTAGGCGAAACGGATTCGTAGCTAAGCCACCCACTGGGGGATTTCTAACGTAAACAAAAGCAACAACAATCAATGGAGAAATTATAACACTTTTGTCTTTGATAAACAAACTACAAAGGTACTTTTTATTACATCTCACTCGAGTGAGTATTTAAGTGTAAAAGGGGCGGAGCAGCTCCGCATTCCAGGCTCGTGGCTCATCGATCTAGCGATCGACATTGTAAAGACGGTATGCTCCATTGTGGAGAACTTTGGTGACGATGAAGGGACCTTCCCAAGTCAGAGCGAGCTTGTGCGGTTTCTGTTGATCCACTCGGAGGACCAAGTCTCCTTCTTGGAAGGCTCGACTCTTCACGTTTCTGGCATGGAATCGACGCAAGTCCTGCTGATAGATAGTCAATCGGATCATGGCCATCTCCCTTTCTTCTTCTAGAAGGTCGACTACGGCCTATCGGGCTTGCTCTGCTTCATCTTTAGTGTAGAGTTCGACTCAGGGTGCATTGTGAAGCAGGTCACTCGGCAGGACTGCTTCAGCTCCATAGACTAGGAAGAACAGAGTTCTCCCAGTCGACCGATTAGGAGTGGTTCTTAATCCCCAAAGGACTAACGGAAGTTCATCGACCCATGCGCCTTCTGCGTGCTTGAGATCGCGCATCAGTCGGGGTTTCAGTCCTTTGAGAATTAGACCATTTGCTCGTTCTGCTTGTCCATTCGACTGGGGGTGAGCGACTGAAGCATAGTCGACTCGTGTGCCTTGAGATGCACAAAAGGCTCTAAATTCGTCGGAATCGAAGTTTGACCCATTATCAGTGATGATGTTGTGCGGAACTCCATATCTGAATACCAACTCTCTGATGAAGCTGATAGCAGTGCTAGCATCCAGATTCTTGATAGGCTTAGCTTCAATCCATTTGGTAAACTTGTCGACTGCTACTAGCAAGTGAGTGAAGCCGCTCCTGCCAGTTCTCAGTGGTCCAACCATATCTAAACCCCAAACAACAGAGGGCCAGACGAGTGGAATGGTTTTCAAGGCTGAAGTTGGTTTGTGTGACAAATTGGAATAAAACTGACACCCTTCGCACTTGTCGACTATCTCCTTCGCCATTTCATTCGCCCTTGGCCAGTAAAATCCCGCTCGGTATGCTTTAGCCACGATGGTCTGGGAGGACGCATGATGACCACAGGTCCCCGAGTAGATATCGCCAAGAATTATCTGACCTTCTTCCGGTGTTATGCACTTCTGCCGACTCCAGTCGTGCTTTCTCTGTACAACTGTCCCTTTATCATAGTAAAGGCTTTGGATCGACGGACGATCTGTCGAGCCTCTTTTTCATTCTCTGGGAGCTCTTTCCTTAGGATATACGCGATGTACGGAACCGTCCAGTCGGGAGTGACAACGAAAACTTCCATGATCAGGTCGACTACTGCTGGAACTTCGACCTCGGTCGGATCCGTGGCACTTTTTGGCTGCGGGGCTTCTTCGGTGAAAGGATCCTCCTGGACTGATGGTGTGTGGATTTGTTCCAAAAACACGTTACTGGGAACGGCTTCTCTCTTGGAACCTATTTTTGCCAAATCATCAGATGCTTGATTTTTCAGTCGGGGTATATGATGAAGCTCTAACCCCTCGAATTTCTTCTCCAGCTTTCTTACTGCGTTGCAGTAACCAGTCATGGCTGGGCTTCTGACGTCCCACTCCTTGATCACTTGGTTAACCACCAAATCTGAGTCGCCGTAGACCATGAGGCGACGGACGCCGAGTGAAATGGCCATACGCAACCCATACAGAAGTGCTTTGTATTCTGCTTCGTTGTTGGAGGAATCAAAGTGAATCTGGAGTACGTATCTGAGCTTATCCCCTCGGGGGGAAACCAACACTACCCCAGCACCGGAACGATTCAGCATCTTAGAGCCGTCAAAGAACATGGTCCAGTGCTCTGAGTGAACTTGAGTCGGCAGTTGTTGTTCAATCCTGTGATGCCCGGATAATTATGCTAGAGTAAACCTCTGCTAAATATGCCACGTCACCTCCATCACTGTTTAATCTCGTGTCAGTTTGAAACTTTTCAAATTCAAAATTTAAATATTGTCAAACATCAACAGTTTTCAAACATCAAAACAAAAATGTTCGGTTTGTGCCAAATATTACAAAGGTAATTATAGTGAAGAAAACACAAATTTATAAAATATTTAAATGCCCTAAGTTGAATTAAAACAGTAAAAGAAAATAAATAAAAGAAAAGGAATAAAAGCAGAAAACAAACAATTACAAAAAAAGGAACCCCCCTACTGGGCCATCTGTGGCCCAGCTCGCCAGCCCAACTGGGCAGCTGGCCACACACCCGGCCCAGCCGGCCACCCCCACTCCTCCTTATCTCCTCACCCACCGAAACCCTAACCTACGCCACTCGCCCCACTTCCACCCCCACGTCGCTACCCCCCTCCCGATCTGATCTGGATTGGGAACGATCCCGTTGCCCCCGACGGCCTTCGTCGTCCACTGACGCCCCGCCTCGACCACACCTCCCCGCCTGAAGCCACGGCCTCGCCCCATCTTCGACCACCGTTGTGGCACGAGGACCGAGTAGCCCGGAGTTCCACCTAGCCGGATCGTCGTCCTCTCCATCGTCACTGGACCCCGCCGCATCAACCTTCATCAAGCCCGCTGCCTTGGACCCTACGCCCCACCGTGAGCCGCCGCTTTTCCCTCCTCTCCCCGTGTCGGCTTCCCCGGCTCGCCTCGACACCGTGCACCCCGGTCCCCACCCTCATGCGCGCCCGCGCCATCTCTGGCCGCGCCCGATGCGCGCTCACCGCGCCCGATGCACGCTCACCGCGCCCCCATCCGCGCACACAGGTCCCTGGACCGCCCTCTGCTGCGCCTGCTTGCGGGTGGCCGCACGCACCATGCTCCCCTGGCCGAAGCGCCCTTGCACCCCGCCTCAGCTCGTCCATTGCTGGATCTGCCGGGCCTTCCCCCGTTGCTGGTCGCACGTCCCGCGTCGTGCGCCTCGCCTTGCCGCTCCCCTGCCTGTGCCGCTTCCTCACCGCCGGCCGCCTGGCCGGCGCCGTGGCCATCGGCCTCCCCTGCTCCAGCGCCCTGCCGGCTCCGTCCACCCCTGGGCGTGTGCCCAAACGAACGGGTGCTGGGCACCCGTTGCGCCCGAAACCGCTAACACCGACGCCCGCAAAGGTCCCTAGGGCCTATGACAAACGGGGCCCAGGCCCAGAACGTTTTTATTAAAAAAAGAATTAAAAATAAATAGTAATTAAAATGTTAATTAATTAATTAATTGAATGATCAATTAACTTAATTAATTTTGATTAGATTAACCTAATCACTAGTTAACTTAATTAAAACCTTGATTAGCCTGAACAGTTAATGACATATGGACCCCACACGTCAGCTTGACCCAGTCAACATCTCTGTTGACTGATGACGTCATGCTGACGTCATGCTGGTGCAGTAATGCCATTTTCGAATTAAATTAATAATAATAATTTAAAAATGATTAAATCTTTATAAAATAATATAAAATAAACTATAGCTCGGATGGAAAAACTTTGTACATGAAAGTTGCTCAGAACGACGAGACGAATCCGGATAAGCAGCCCGTTTGTCCGCCACACATCCCTAGCATAGCAAACATGGAACTTTCCCCCTCCGGTCCGTCTATCCGAAAACGTGAAACACCGGGAATACTTTCCTGGATGTGCCCCCCTCGCCGGTATCACCTACCACTACGTTAGGTCACCCCTAGCACCGCATATTGCCGCGTCTTGCTTTGTGTTACATTTGATTGCTCTATTATTTATTGTGTTCCCCCTCCGTTACTTCTTTCCGGTAGACTCTGAGACCGGTGCCAATGTCCGTGTGTTCGGCTACACTGAAGACGACCCCTTCTACTTGCCAGAGCAACCAGGCAAGCCCCCCCTTGACCACCAGATATCGCCTATTCTTCTCTATACTGCTTGCATTAGAGTAGTGTAGCATGTTACTGTTCGGTTACTCCTGTTCTGTTGCATAGCCTATCATTGTTGCTACAGTCATTGATACCTTACCCGCAATCTTAAATGCTTAGTATAGGATGCTAGTTTATCATCATTGGCCCTACATTCTTGTCGGTCTACCTTGCTATACTATCGGGCCGTGATCACTTGGGAAGTGATCTCGGGAATATACTATACATATATACATAGTATATAGATGGTGACTAAAGTCGGGTTGGCTCGAAGAATACCCGCGAGTGATTCACGGATTGGGGGCTGAAAGGACCTTTGTCCCGCCGGCCCTCTGTGTGGATCTTTGTGGCGGAGCGACAGGGCACGTTGAGACCGCCTAGGAGAGAGGTGGGCCTGGCTGTCACGCCCAAGATGCGACCCTATCCTAAAGGAACTCGAAGGTCCCACCAAGGATAGAAGCGCATCTTGAAGACGCTTTTGCAAGGTGGATATCATTACATTAACATTACATAATAGATGGGGATACATACAAAACGCATACAATGCCGCACGAATACAACATCATCTTACATAAGGAACCATCCGACTACGGATGAAACACAAACAGAAACTCAAACAACATCCACCCTGCTAGCCCAGGCTGCCGACCTAGAACCTATCCCCTGATCGAAGAAGAAGCGGAAGAAGAACTCCAAACAAGCAAACATCGCTCTCGCGTCAAGATCATCGCACAACCTGTACCTGCAACTGTTGTTGTAGTAATCTGTGAGCCACGAGGACTCAGCAATCCCATTACCATGGGTATCAAGACTAGCAAAGCTTAATAGGAAAGGAAGGGGTAAAGTGGTGAGGTTGCAGCAGCGACTAAGCATATATGGTGGCTAACATACGCAAATAAGAGCGAGAAGAGAGAAAACGGAATGGTCGTGAAGCTAGCAATGATCAAGATGTGATCCTGAACTCCTACTTACGTCAAACATAACCCAAAGACCGTGTTCACTTCCCGGACTCCGCCGAGAAGAGACTATCACGGCTACACACGCGGTTGATGCGTTTTAATTCGGATCTGGTGTCAAGTTATCTACAACCGGACATTAACAAATTCCCATCTGCCACATAACCACGGGCACGGCTTTCGAAAGATAATACCCTGCAGGGGTGTCCCAACTTAGCCCATGATAAGCTCTCGCGATCAACGAAGGATATTCCTTCTCCCAGGAAGACCCGATCAGTCTTGGAATCCCGGTTTACAAGACATCTCGACAATGGTAAAACAAGACCAGCAAAGCCGCCCGATGTGCCGACAAATCCCGATAGGAGCTGCACATATCTCGTTCTCAGGGTACACTGGATAAACACTACGTACAACTAAAATCATCCCTCAAGTTTCCCCGAGGTGGCGCTGCAAGTGGCTCTAGTTTGGACCAACACTCGGAGGAGCACTGGCCCGGGGGGTAAAATAAAGATGACCCTCGGGCTCCGGAAACCCAAGGGAAAAAGGGCTAGGTGAGGCAAATGGTAAAACCAAGGTTGGGCCTTGCTGGAGGAGTTTTATTCAAAGTGAACTGTCAAGGGGGTCCCATAAATCACCCAACCACGTAAGGAACGCAAAATCCGGGAACATAACACCGGTATGATGAAAACTAGGGCGGCAAGAGTGGAACAAAACACCAGGCATAAGGCCGAGCCTTCCACCCTTTACCAAGTATATAGATGCATTAATTAAATAAGAGATATTGTGATATCCCAACATAATCCTGTCCACCATGGAGCAATCTTCAACTTCACCTGCAACTAGCAACACTATAAGAGGGGCTGAACAAAGCGGTAACATAGCCAAGCAACGGTTTGCTAGGAAGGGTGACAAAGGTTAGAGGTTCATGGCAATTTGGGAGGCTTGAAGAGCAATTGATAGGTAGCGCAGCAAAGCGATAGAACAAATCAACTAGCATAGCAATGATAGTAGTGAGATCCAGGGTAGCGGTCATCTTGCCTGAAATCCCGCTAGGAAGAAGAACGAGTCCATGAAGTAGACGAACGGGAGTAGTCGAACGAATCCTCACAATCGCAGCATTACCGAAACTAAGAAGCAACACCGGAAAGAAACAAACAACATGGTAAATGCACAAGCATAAACATGGCATGATGCACAAACAAATATGATGCATGTCGGGTTTAATGAGACATGGCATGGCAAAGTGCAACAAACAATACTACAAGTTAAGTGGAGCTCAATATGCAACGAGTTGCATATTGACAAAACACCACATGGACATATTTAGTTGAATCTCGTTTAAGCTACCAAGCAATATTAAATGTTGTTAAACATGGCAAGAGGTGAAGCATAATTAAACTACCTACCTAGGCAAGTTTAAATGAGGCCGGAACAACAAACAACAATTCCGGAAAATCCTCATGTCCATATTTTGAATTAGCTACTGTTCTGCCCTAAACCATATTTTAGAGTTGTTAAACATGAAAATAAAGTGCACCATGTTAAACTAGGCATTTTTCCACCCCATTTACATATAAAGTTTATTTAAAACCGAGCTACGGTTATTTAGATATGAAATAAATCATTTTAACATGGCATTTTAGCAAATTAAATCAAACAGCAAGTTAAACATTTTAACATGGGATGAAAGTGGCATATTATGAAAGTGCATGAAAAACTGAGCAAGTTACATAGATGACATGTTTAAATCCGATGCACGGTTATTTAGTTGTGAGTAGTTTAAAATCATGGCATTTTCTGTAATTATACATGCACAGGGTATTTAGCAAATTCGTCCAGGGGAAAAAAACACCCACGGGCTGAAACTGGGGCACTGCTGGGCTGAACAGGAAGGGCTGTGGCGAGCTCACCCATGGGCCAAGCCCAGTTCGGTGGGGAGGAGGCTGTCGGGGTGAGGAGGCGCGCGAGCTGGGCCTTGGACGGCTGTGGTCAACGGAAGCAGGGCAGCGGCTCTAGCGGTCGTGGCGCTCGTCTGCGGCTCGAGGAAGGACGTCCATGGCTGCTCCTGCTTGGGGTTCCTGGTTAGAGAGAGATAGATGGATTTGAGAGACAAAGAGAAAGGCAGGAGAAGGAAGGGAAGGGACGGCATGGGGCTCATCTGCGGCGGCCGGAGGTGCTGATGGACAAGGTTGGAGCGCGAGGCGGACGCGGCAAGGCAGGGGGCCGAGGTGCTCGGGCGCGAGGCTGTGTGGTGAACTTGCAGGAGCTAGAGGTGGGAGGTGCTCTGTGGTTGGCTGGGTTTGCAATTCGAGGAGGTGGGGATCGACTGGATGGATGGATCGGGCAAGATGGATCCCGAGAGAGAAGGTAGGTGGCGGCGGGCAGGAGGATGGACGGGACATCTCTCCTCAATTTTAGGGTTGGACTATATATTTATAGCATAAGAAATTTAGGAAGGGGTTTAGAATGACCCTTCGATTTAGATCTGACGCTCGAGATAAATAGGTTGGGGAGTCCAACAAAAACACGAAGATGTTTAAGGGATGTTTGAGGATGAAACGGACCCATCGGTCACGACTGACCGGTTCGGGTTCGGGTAAGTTTCGGACACGCACACGAGGGGGTCAGTGCACTGTGCAGAAAGGGCCAAACGATCAGACAACAAAAGAACGGTTGGTCTGAGAAACGTCAACGGAGGCGAGGGAGAAGCGGTAACTAACAACAGATGCAAGTTTAAGAAAACAATGCTGATGCAATGCGCATGATGCTATGAGATGAAATGCAAGACATGAACAAAATGCAAAACAAAAAAAACAAAAAAACCCAACCACGGAGGAAAAAAAATCATATCGCATCTCCGGAAAAGGCAAGAGTTGGAGTTACGAATATGGAATGTTGTATCCGGGGCGTTACAACACTCCACCACTACGAGAGGATCTCGTCCCGAGATCTAAGGACGGAACCAGAGAAAAGCGAAAGAGGAAGAGAAGAGGTAAACTAAGTTGCTTCTTTGACGAACGAGTGAAACCATGAACCTTGAGAGGTTGAACAAAATTAAAGAAAGAAAACAACAAAGATGAACAAAGTTGGAAACACTCCGTTAGGAAAGAGGAACAAGGGATACGGCGAGAACCAAGAGGTTTAGTGATAAAATAGATATTGAAACCCCTCCGGTTAAAACTAGATAGAGAAGGAATAAGATTGATATAATTTGAGCAGCACTCCGACTAATAGATAAAGGAAAACTTGATAAGATGAAAAGAACTTGAAGAGAAGACACAACACTCCGGTTAAATGGATAAGCAAGAAAAGAACACGATCCTCACGAAACAAGGTGATGGGTGACGAGCACAACATCACAATGCCTCCGGAAGAAAGAATAGAAGATAGATCATTGGAATAACATAATGTAGGAGAAAATGCCAACTTCTGCCACAAATGAGCTTGGAAAGCACCCTTCCAAGAAGGTTATAACGGAGTTGTTGCAAAACCAACAACGAAAAGAATAAGCTTGTAGTGGGCTTATGGAAAACATCTCAAGACTATGAGGTGACAACCGGCCACTAATGGAAACCATTGATTTGATTGAGAGCACCAAAGAGATGAAAACTTCTTCCACCAAGAGGATAAAGATCAAGCTTGGGTCATGCATAATCACCACAAATAGCAACAACCCTTAAGGAAGAGCTTTAGGTGAAATCTGACACAAGATAACTCCAACGAAGAAGTTGATTGGTCGAAAAGATCTCTTGAACGAAGAGAAAATGATGGATTTAAAATACCTCATTCTTGACAACATATGAATCATGAAACATGAAAGAAATTGTTAAGAGTGACATAACACCACCTCAAAAGATAAGGTAGAAAGAATTGCACTTCGAAATGCAAGAAGAAGAATACTTGAACTCCTCAAAACAAAACATGTGTTGAGCACCATGTTTATTTAGAGTATAGCTTGGCGGGTCATAACTTCAAGAGAAATCTTGAAGAACAATTGAAGAATGAAAATAATCCTTGACGAACCACCATGTAGAGCCTCCATTTAGAACTCTGGTAATAAAAGGGTGGTATAAAGGAAGAGAAGTTGAAAACACAAGGTGAAGCCTTGCAATGATTTAGATGGAGCTTCGCGATGATATAACTGAGAGAACTGACAAGATTTAAGAGGAACTCTTCTTTGGACTTCAAAATCTGAGAATGACGACGAGAAACACCACCATGAATTGTTGAGACACTCCAGAATGAAAATTAGAAAGGTTGAACCAACGACGAAAAGAATTTGAAAGATCTTGGAGAAAGACATATGACTGATGATAACCCATTCTTACGTCAAACTTTGAAAAGAATTTGGGAATGACTCCGGGAAAATTAGAAGAGTCAGGTAAGATCCTGAGAAAAGACCTGTGGGTTAGGGCCCACTCGAAAGAACCATCATTGAAGGATTGCTTGAAATAGAGATTGCACCGTTAGAATTAAATGACTTGAATGAGATAACAATCTCCAAATAGCTTGAACGGATTAAGAATGGAAATACAAATCTTCTGAGATATCTTCAACACTCTGGAACAAATGAATAGCAAGAGGTGAGTGATTGAGAGGTGCACCGGCATGAGAAAGCATTTGACACAAGGAAAGGAATATGATCAACAATGAAAGCTTGAATTGGATCCACCGGAGAAGAAAAAAGAACGGAGGATGATGAACTTGAAACTGTTGAGCGTCTTCATGGGAAATCACCGGATAAGAACATTGAAAGAAAAGAATGAAGAGACTTCACATGAATAAATGGATACTTGATTAAAATAAATGAGTCCTTGAAGAAAAGGGTGGGA
This sequence comes from Triticum dicoccoides, assembly GCF_002162155.2. Lineage (NCBI taxonomy): Eukaryota > Viridiplantae > Streptophyta > Magnoliopsida > Poales > Poaceae > Triticum > Triticum dicoccoides. The sequence continues at coordinate 539,025,536 of NC_041383.1, read as the reverse complement.
GGGTGGGGAAAAACAAAGACAACTTGGGATGAACGAAACAAACGCCGTTGAGAAAACTTAGAATTGATCTTGCGGATGTTGAAAATGATCGGATCCACTTCAGGAGAAGCACACCGGTTGGAAAAAAATTGACATGACAATCTCGATGATCAAAAAGGATTAGTATTCACATAGCAATATGAGAACACCGTTTAGGAAAGGTATGGATTCAACATTTGACTTAGAAGCAACTCGAATACCACAATCAAAACAAAACAAAAGAATTGGCTTGCAGAATAAGCCGGAACAAATACATATGATAGAGATTTACCCAATCCCATATCACGCATCTGTCGGAAAGATATTCTAGGAGCTACTTGAGTTCCCACCTATAAAACTCCCGAAACTTTCTGGTTATGCAATCTGGTGTTGGGGATACAGGGGAAGCAACATATCTCACCCAAACTAACAATACCTACATCCAGCTGTATCCATCTGTCAACACATAACCAAGAAAACTCCGGAAATCGTGTACCTCAACCTTTGAAAAGCATCCGTTATATGAGCTATGGCAATACTCCCGAACTCCCCAGTACTGGGTGGCGTTGAGGTTATCTCACCAACAACTGCATAAAAGAGATTTTCCATGTCGGCAAAACTCAGGTATTCCAGAACTGCAACGATAAAATTGTGACGACAACACCTCGGAGCTCAACTCCCCAGGACACTGCCACAACCCTTAAATGTCAGGAGGCACCAAGAACAATGTTCTCGTCACAAAACCATCGGAACGATTCCAAGATACCCGCGTGATCCTAATTTTTTAGTGAAATTTGAGGAGAGGAAAGACAAAACGTCTACGTCAGGAGACCTCACTAGAGCGACGAAGGGACTGAGGAGTAAAAAGAATCCTACTCTCCGATATATATAATCCTAAGACTCAAAATAGTTTTTTTCTAGACTCAACAACGACCAACAATCAAGGGGCTCCTATGGTCGGTCGAGGCTCTGATACCACCTTGCAAAAGTGTCTTCAAGATGCGCTTCTATCCTTGGTGGGACCTTCGAGTTCCTTTAGGATAGGGTCGCATCTTGGGCGTGACACTGGCCCTGTTCGGTGTTCGCGGATACTTAACACGCTTAACGAGATCTTGGTATTTGATCTGAGTCTGGCCACTGGCCTATACGCACTAACCAACTACGCGGGAAAGGTATGGGCACTCGACGTCGTGGTATCAGCCGAAGCCTTCTTGACGTCAGCGACTGAGCGGCGCGCGTCGGATTGGAACGTAAGCCTGCTCTTGTATTAAGGGGGCTAGTGCTGCTTCCGGCCGCGTTCGCAACGTGCAGGTGTGCAATGGGCGATGGGCCCAGACCCCTGCGCCATAGGATTTAGACCGGTGTGCTGACCTCTCTGTTGTGCCTAGGTGGGGCTGCGACGTGTTGATCTTCCGAGGCCGGGTGAGGGAGTCCTGGATTAGGCGGTGTCCGGATAGCCGAACTACCATCATCGCCCGGACTCCAAGACTATGAAGATACAAGATTGAAGACTCCGTCCCGTGTCCGGATGGGACTTTCCTTGGCGTGGAAGGCAAGCTTGGCGATACGGATATGTAGATCTCCAACCATTGTAACCGACTCTATGTAACCCTAGCCCTCTCCGGTGTCTATATAAACCGGATGGCTTTTAGTCCGTAGGACAACAACATCAACCCTTACAATCATACCATAGGCTAGCTTCTAGGGTATAGCCTCCTTGATCTCGTGGTAGATCCACTCTTGTAACATCCACAATATCAATATCAATCAAGCAGGACGTAGGGTTTTACCTCCATCAAGAGGGCCCGAACCTGGGTAAAACATCGTGTCCCTTGTCTCCTGTTACCATCCGCCTAGACGCACAGTTCGGGACCCCCTACCCGAGATCCGCCGGTTTTGACACCGACATTGGTGCTTTCATTGAGAGTTCCTCTGTGTCGTCACCGATAGGCTTGATGGCCTCTTCAATCAACAACGACGCAATCTTGGGTGAGACTTTTCTCCCCGGACAGATCCTCGTATTCGGCGGCTTCGCACTGCGGGCCAACTCACTTGGCCATCTGGAGCAGATCGAAAGCTACGCCCCTGGCCGTCAGGTCAGGTTTGGAAGCCTAAACTACACGGCCGATATCCGCGGGGACTTGATCTTCGATGGATCCGAGCCACAGCCGAGCGTGCCGCACTGTCACGATGGGCACGAGCTAACTCTGACGCCGGACAGTACCTTGGAGGCCGCACACAAATCCGCTCCGGCCAATAGTCCGGAGCCGATCGCGCAGATCGAGGACGGGTGGCTGGACACCGCCTCGGGAGCTACAACTTCCACGGTGAAGGAGCCGAACACTGACCTTGTCCCGCATAAGGCTCATGACTCCGAGGTGCCGGACTCCCTGCCAGACTCCGAACCTCCTGTGCCCCTGCCAGTCGAATCCGATTGGGCGCCGATCATGGAATTCACCGCTGCGGATATGTTTCAGCACTCACCCTTCGGCGACATCTTAAATTCGCTGAAGCATCTCTCGCTATCCGGAGAGCCCTGGCCGGACTACGGCCAGGATGGTTGGGACGTGGACGACAAAGAAATTCAGAGCCCACCCACCACCCACTTCGTAGCCACTGTCGACGATTTAACCGACGTGCTAAACTACGACTCCGAAGACATTGACGGTATGGACGACGATGACGGAGACAATCAAGAAACAGCGCCTACAGGGCACTGGAAGGCCACCTCGTCACACAACATATATATGGTGGACACCCCAAAAGGAAGCGATAACGAGGAACAACGAGACGCGGCAGAGGATAATCCCGCTGACAAACAAACAAAACGGCGACGTAGACGCCGCCCTAAGTCCCGCCTCGATCAAAGCAGCATTCCTAACGACCCAGCAATAGAGCAGGGCAATCCAGTGGACGACGAACAGGCAACCAAGCAACCGTCCGAACAGGACGAGCCGGATAATCAACCCCTTCCCGGAGCAATCAACAGTCCGGACACACCACCGGAGCACAAGAATCTTCACAAAAGACTCGTCGCCACTGCAAGAAGTTTGAAGAAGGAAAAACGGAAGCTCAAAACAGCGGAAGACATACTCAGAATGAAGTGGAGCAAGGTACTCAAGACCGCATACAAGTATGGCAACGGCCATCAAACAAAGAGCTACCCGAAGCGCAAGCTGCTGCCAGAATTTGACGAGGAAGCCATAGAGCCCTAACAACCAAAAAATAAAGAGGCCGCCTGGCCGGATAGACGGCCAGATGACAGGCCGAAAGCGACAAGCGGCGCCGCACACAAGCCGACTTATGATCCTGGGAGGATAGATGGCCCAACTAGGTCCATCTACGGGCCAAAAAAGAGGGCCCCAGGAAGTAACACAACACGACAAGTGTTCGAAGACAGCGACACACCCAAGTACAGGGGCGCCGCACACCCGCTATGTTTCACCGATGAGGTGCTGGATCATGAATTTCCAGCAGGGTTCAAACCTATAAACATAGAGGCATACGACGGCACAACAGACCCCGGAGTCTAGATAGAAGATTACATATTACACATACACATGTCTAGAGGAGATGATCTCCACGCCATAAAGTATCTACCCCTCAAGCTCAAAGGGCCAGCTCGGCATTGGCTCAAAAGCCTCCCAGAAAACACTGTTGGAAGTTGGGAAGAGCTTGAGGACGCGTTTAGAGCAAATTTCCAAGGGACTTATGTCCGCCCTCCGGATGCAGACGATCTAAGTCACATAACTCAACAGCCCGGAGAGTCAGCGCGCAAATTCTGGAACAGGTTCCTTACCAAAAAGAACCAAATAGTCGACTGTCCGGACGCGGAAGCCTTAGCAGCTTTCAAACACAATGTACGAGATGAATGGCTTGCCAGACACCTCGGCCAAGAGAAGCCAAGAACAATGGCCGCGCTAACAAGCCTCATGACGCGCTTTTGCGCAGGAGAAGACAGCTGGCTAGCAAGATGCAGCACCAGCGACCCGAGTACATCCGAGATCAGAGATGGAAACGAAAAATCACGGTGCAGGAAGGATCAGCGCCGGAATAAAGAAAAAAGCCCAAAGAGCACGGCGGTCAACGCTGGATTCAAAATCTCGCGGCCAAACAATAAAACACTGTCTCTTAAGGACAACAGTGATGAGCTATCCAACTTAAACAAAATTTTGGATCGGATATGTCAAATCCACAGTACCTCCGGAAGGCCTGCAAACCATACCAACCGAAATTGTTGGGTTTTTAAACAGTCTGGCAGACTCAACGCCAAACACAGGGGGCTCGGTACGCCAAGTGAGGACGATGATGAACCCCACCAGTAGAGCACCGGAAGTCAGAAGACTTTCCCACAAGAAGTCAAAACAGTAAACTCACTTCATGTGATAGTTCGGAGATACAACACGACACTCACTAAGACAAGTGTCGCACGATCCACCCCAGCGGAACACCGAGATTGGATGTCAAAACCAATCGCCTTCGACCATCTGGATTATTCCAGAAGTATCCGGAACGCAGGATGGACTGCTCTGATATTGGACCCCATAATAGACGGACTGCGATTTACGCAAGTTCTGATGGACGGCGGCAGTGACTTAAACCTACTATATCCGGACACAATCCGCAGGATGGGGATAGACCCTACTACAATTCGACATAGCCGCACTTCCTTCAAAGGAGTGGCGCCAGGCCCTTACGCCAGGTGCACAGGTTCATTATTGCTAGAAGTTGTGTTCGGGTCACCTGACAACTTCCGACGAGAAAAGCTAACCTTTCATGTCGTCCCATTCAAAAGTTGCTATCAAGCACTACTGGGACGTGAAGCTTTCGTCCGCTTTAACGCAATACCACACTACGCGTCTCTTACGCTTAAAATGCCCGATCCACGTGGCATCATTTCATTAAAAGGTCGGCTAAGCCCCCGGACACGGCTGGACGGGTCCGGAATAAATAAGCTAGGGGCTACCTAGCCGCACACCCCTTCACAAGGGTTTGTGTATATAACACATAATGAGCTAGCATAGGCTCAGGTTTCTAAATTCACATTTCAATTTTTTATGTACCTTTTTGCACGATTTCTTTTCAAACTAAGTTCCTCTCTTTTTACAGATGAACAACATGCACACCCGTCCAGGATACGGCACAACGGAGACACAGGCGCAGACGTGCAGTAGGGACCCGTTTCAAGGATTCTTTTCAGACTAAGACCCTACGTAAACCTTCCTTACTGTCTCTTGTTGCTATAATCCCCCGGTTTCTTATTATAACCAGAGTGGAGGCTGGCGTTTTGGCATCGGCCGCGCCAGAGGAACTTGCCCGTACCTGGACACAAGGGGCTTAGGGCATTGTTCTGCCCGTCATTATAAAGACCGAACACCTTCGGGAGTGTTCGGCGTCTCGAGTTAGGCCTTATATGCATCAGCTCCGAATCATGTGTTTGGTCAAATGTTGGGTTTGCCCAGCTCCTGTGTTTTGCTGCCTTACATTCCGTATCATCGGCTAACGCGGCACCAGGAGAACTACTGCGATTGTGCCCCAGTTCGGCTGGGCGAGCACCTCAGTAGAGAAAGCCGAAAACTGACTGTCATGATACAACGAGAGACTGGTCAACTGTAACATCCCAAATTTTCAATTTGGAATGTTATACATTAAGTCGTCATGCATTTCATGTTTTCATGCATTTTTGCCGATCCTAGAAATTTCACGCAACTCAAGGACCCTCGGAGAGAGTTGGAGATTTCAAAATTTTCATATTTGAGTTTCCTCGAATTATGAAAAGAGGATCATTTGATTTTATTTATTTCATCTTCAAATAATTTTCCAATATCAAAAATATGAGAGGGAATAATATGGCTTTCCCAAAAATTAGGAAATACAAAGATTTAATAAATAGATCAAATTCTGGATTTTTCTCGGAGTTTATTTTGCCTTAGGGAAAAATGCGTGTTTTCGAAAATTGCATTTTAGGCCCGAGTAAAAGTTCATTTTGTTTGACTCATTTTTAGGAGTCGGGGAAAATTTACTTTGTAAATTTTGGAGTTCGTTTAGATTTTATTTTATTCGTTTTTCTGCGTGCGTATTTTTTTTTTAAAAAAAACGCAGCGCCCGGCTGGGCCAGGGGCCCAGCCGAGCCGGCCCAAGCC